>NC_133897.1:17442763-17767900 GCF_964199755.1 Larus michahellis
TTTCATACTGACACGGTGCTGTGCAGCACTGGGGAAAGAAATTAGTTCAGGTTCCAGACACCGGATGACATGCCATGTGCCCAGGCTAATCAACTCTGCATCTCAGGAGGGCTAATTAGCTTTGGCACAGCTCTGCTCTGATACGGTTATGCAGCTTCCAGCTCTGGAGCTAGCTCAGCGCCAGACTGCTCCGTGCTGTTCTACACAGGGAAGACATTGCTGATGCTTCTGCCACATAAATCACCTTCATGCAGGACTGTTAGTCTAAGACTTTTTCAGATATGAAGCATTGGCTGTCATGTACGTCTCAGACCAAAGTATTTGAATACAAGAAGCATATTAAAGAAACCTCCAAATTTGCCCTGCTGGCCTCTAAAGTGGAACAGTTATCTTTTCTACTCTTCTAACATAATAATTTCATAAAGTTTTCCTAGAGGCAGTTGAGATGCAAAATTTTCCTGAAATGCAGAGCTTGGCTTTGTCTTCTCCAAAGGAGACAAAAGCTATGAGAGGGACTGACAAACATGCCTTCATACACATCAGGAGAAATTTTTTGTTTGGCGTTTTGTTGTTTTCTTAAACTGCAGTGCTAGTGAACAGCATGCAAAAAGAACAGACAAAATCACACCAAATCAACTGAAAACTTAAAATGCACATGCAAATTCCATAAAGCATGGACAACACGTTAACCACTCATTAAACAAAACGGAAAGCAGAGCAAAGACTACTAGGCTAGCTCAAAGGTTCCAAAGAAAGATTAAGAAAATAGTTACCAGTTTACTCTTTTTCCATTGCATCTATCAGAATTAGAAATTTAGAGGAGATCAGCAAAGGGATTTCAGCTTTAATTACAAGATATTTACATTTGCAATTATGTATTTTGGTAACGTAAGCTCTAGTTATTGGTTTTGATACCTTCCTTTTGTTTCTTCCTAGAAAAACCATAACTGCATCTCAAAACATCCCAACACTCCAAATGAACAGTTCACTATAGAAAGCCTTTTTGAAAATACACTCCCATTGAACTTGATTCAGGCATCTCTGGTTTCTTTTGCTATGTTCAGAAAGAGATGACAAAACATGCTTCCTCTGCGTTTCCTTGCTTGAAGAGCTTTTCTGTAAAAGTCTGACAAACTACTGTGACTGTCATTGGCTTCTTTCCCATCCGCTTCAGCCCATTTCTGTTGATCTCCTTCCTTGCCCCCAAACAAGTTAGTGACACAATCATTAGAAAGGCCAGGCTGTGACAGCGGTGGCATATGAAAAACGAATGGAAAGAGGACTACGTAAGGTCTGGAAATCTTGCTAAAGTTAATTTGCTAAATATTTTCTACTACTTCATGCCTAAGTAAAGCAGGCATAAAGTACAATTATCTACCTGTACAACTTTGCACCAATATGGTTAAATCCTGCCTTCTTGCTATTCTATTGATTATAATATGGAAAAATGTATAATCACGAATGAAGCACACAGAAAGAGAAGGGCAGGAGCTTTATAATGCTCAGATTGATCCAAATCCCTAGAAAAAAGACATGCATAGAAGTTGTGCTTCACTGTTAAAGTGATTTCTTTTAAAGCTGTAATACTAAGGGACTGATGTTTCTGCGGTCGTGAATATCAGCTCTGAAAGATCACTGCTAAACATCTTATGCTCAAACTTCACTAAAAAGGTATTCCTTTGCAGTTCCAATTACATGAAGGATTTCAGAACAGGAAGCCCAATTCCACTGCACATATTAAATAACTTCATTTTTACCATGACTTTCTGAATTTCAAGAGTATTCTGCTATTAGAAAAAAAAATAATAAAAATCAATCCCCTCTCCCAGAGGAAAATGACAGATTATGTCCTAACTAATGATGGAAATACACAAGTGCTTTCAAGAAAGAGTCTGAAAGTTGCACATGACAAAGCTTCAAAATCCCCTGAAAATACATCTAAAGCACAATGATATGTGTCACAGTTTTTACCCCTTTGGTCAAGAATTTACTTTTAGAAGACATGTAATGTTGTACCAGAAAAGACAGACACTGTGAAAGGTACAGCATGCACTAATCAGGAAGATGATATACTCTTGAATTACTTAAAAAAACCACACCAATGAAGTTGAACATTTCAGAGGATGCTGTTCCTCCGTGTCAGAGGACTGCTTCCTGACAAGCTTTTTCCTGTGAATACATCATGACCCCAATGTGTAGCTCAGAGCAAAGAAAGGCCAGCTCTTACAGCGAAGCCGTTTTCTCCAATAAAAGAAAAGAAATAGAAGAGAGTTAAGATTGCACTTACCTGCTCAACTTCTCCAAGAGTGACTGGCTGTGTCTGGTAACGAGCATTCATTCTCCTGTGCCTAATATCTCCTCGACTCCTTGTGGAAATGGCCCTGGATACTGGTTGAGACAGTTTGTTAAACAAAGCCATCTTTTCTGCCAAACTTAAGGTGGAAGAATCTGGTTCATCAGACTGATCTTGCCCCATTGCCTCTTTGGCTGCTCTTATCTCCTCTTTAGCTAAAATTTTTTGGTGTGCTGATGCCTGCAAGCTGAAGAAACAGAACTGGAAATGAGTTTTGAAGAAGCTGTTACGAAGTTTTAAAATCTGAACCTGATAGAAGCAGAAGAACTGCACATGAAGCACAATAGCCAATGTAATATAGCAGCCTAAGTGGTTATGCAGTGGTTCAACATTGGCATGATGAGTTCTAATTCAACAGCTGAAGATTTAAAAAAGTTAAATTTTCATTCACAAATTCATTTGATTAGGACACTACAGATTTTTTTTAAAAGGTGAACTCAAGATTGAAGAGAGATTTTGTTCAGACCAATCTCTTTACACAGAATACAGAGATATGGAGAGACACTTAAGATGCCTGCTGTAGAACAAACACGGGTCCTACAGTGCAATTTATGTAAAATTCAATTTTATTAGAAATAATTTGTGGAGCAGATATGATAAAAACATTCAAAAGATGGATTTAAACTCCAAGTTAGTGCTGCTTTTAGGTTAGCATAAATTGTAATGCCTCTTAAATTGAAGTGGAACAGAATTCAGACTGTCTTTTGTTTTGAGTTATCTGGTGTAACTCAACAACAAAAAATAGTTTTGAACTACACTCTATTAA
Organism: Larus michahellis; assembly: GCF_964199755.1. Lineage (NCBI taxonomy): Eukaryota > Metazoa > Chordata > Aves > Charadriiformes > Laridae > Larus > Larus michahellis. The sequence continues at coordinate 17,445,883 of NC_133897.1, forward strand.
TTTTGAAGATTGTTTCACCAATGCTGAAGGCAGACACATTCATTCATAAAAGCTGTAACTGCATTTGTCTCTACAGTAATATATTTTGTTCACCTCTAGCTAGATTCAGCCACATTTATGGAATTAGTAGTATTCTCTTTTTTTTTTTTCTGTCATGGTCTCTGCTAAAATTCTCTCATTCAAAACAGGCAAACAGTATTCTGAAACTTTACCTATAGGTGGTGCAATTTCTTATCTTTCCTTTAATTTTGCAAGCTAAAAAAAATATATGTAGAGACAGACAAAGAGGATATGTACTGCTTGTGAAATCAAGCACCCAGCCTTTGTATTTTCATCTCAAGATGACATTACTGTATAAAAAAAACGTACAAGAGCAAAGAGGGTTCTGTTGGTTTGCTCACATGCAAAATAATTTCTTTCACAAAGAAGAAGAATATGCTTCTAGAACAGCTAAGTGTGGTTAGAAAGATCCTGAAAACAGATGCTTGACAAAAGAAAAAAAGCTGCATTGTTTTACCATGCAAACATAAATGAAGCTGACGAATGTTTTAAATTTTCTTGAAACGAGTATTGACTTGACACATTGAAAAGGCATTCAAGAGTTTAAAGATGCATCTGCTATTGAGGAATCTTGTGCTCGATGTAACATGCATGTTTATCCCCCCCAGTACCTGATAGGTTGTACAGTGCTCTTAACTACAGTGGGGCTAGGTACTCTTGTCACTACTGTGTGGGTATTCACAGAACGTGAAGCAGGGGTAGATTCACTTTAAAGAATTGCCAAGGAGGGAAAATTCACAGGGAGAGAGAAGAAAAAAGCATTAAGAAAAGCAATACATTAAGTGTTAACTACAGAAAAGACCAAAACCAAACCAAAACAAAACAGAAAAAAAACAAACAGCAATGATTTTGAATTAACTGCGTTATCTGCTGCGACCTCTGCAAAATAGCTTCAAATACTTTGAAAGAACTAAAAACCTAGAGAAGCAAACAGGTTGTCTCTTGAAGTTACTCATTACCCATAACACAAGCTATCTTTTAGTAGATCTTTCGGTGAATGTTCATTCCCCTTTGTTTAATTTTGCCCCAAAATGACTTCCCTTTTCTCAGGAAAATTTCATGATGTATGACCAGAGTGCAAGAAACGCATTTCCAAAAAGTACATTTGAGATTTCAGAGTGCAAAAGGTTTTCCCCAGTACAAATACATTCCATAAGAAATTGTGCAGATTTCCCTCAGGGCAAAGGATCTTTTTCATTTGAGTTACAAACCAATGCTGTGATTAATCCTGTTTACCTAATCTACAGGTTCTAATGCTTTCCGCAAGTTACAGTTCATGCAAGTTATCCTTTACTAGTCCCTCTACTTCTAAAAAGGCATTTCAATATAGCTTTCCCTGTGGTTCTCCAGGAAGTTGGCCCTTAATGATAAATGTTTTCCTTGCTACAAAGTTGTAAATGCCACATATATGGAACTTACTCCCAGATTTAAAAGCAGGAACCAACATATGTACAAGACTTACGTAGCTGCAATGACCACTTCCTCACTAGTAATTGGTTGTGTATGCGATCTATCCTGCAAACGCCGCAGTCTTCTCTCTACTGCTGAACTTCTTGTAGGTGGTTTAGGAATATTTTTCATTTCAAATGATTTTTCCATTTCCTAAGAGGACATATATCATAATTAAAACCATGGAAGCAAATTTCTAAGACAGTACTTTCTTTTTAGTTTTCTTGCATGCAAAATAGTAAATTTCCCAAATGCCCATCTCTGAACTAGAAGCAGGATGTAATTGCACAGTAGGCGTCACAGAGTTAAAACTCAATACACATCTCTCTAAATGATGTTCTTAAAGAAGGCTTTAGAGCAACAGGTCTACGGTGTAGGTAAGTCAGATGAAGTAAAAAAGAAAAAAGTTATGTAGCTTGGACTTTGTTAACTGCATTACACTTCATTCTAATGCATTTTGGGTTCTTCAGCATCTTGTATGTGAAATGTTTAACTCAGCCTTCTATTAAGAAAATGTAATACTTACTCTAAAAAGCAGCCGCTTTGCAGCTACGCTTAGTTTGGCTCGGTCATCCAGTTTTTCTTCGTCTACACAAAGGAAGAAAAAAAAAAAGGAGACTGAACGTAATGAATCAAGCTCATATTACGTGCAAGGGTGTTTTTTGATTATATGATTTCTGAACTCCTCAAAAATGATACTTTACTTTGACAAGAACACCATCATCAAATAAGCTGGCTGTTACTCCCTTTTAACAAAAGACTTACCATGAACCATATTGTGTAAATTTTACTTATATTTATATGTATTGCATCGAGGAAAATTCTTAACAGGATTTGAGAGCAAATGACTTGTCTTCAGCACAGTTCATGTGCTTGCCAGTTTTCCGAACAACCTTTTATGAATAGTCAAACTTATTACACTAGTCTATGACAACACACAGACTAAGAAAATAATTAGACTGATAGACTGTCTTAAGGCTCAGTATTCATCCTGCTGTATAGAACTGTTATTTTCTACTAGTTGACCATACAAGGTGGTCTCTCCTGGAAGGTGGTCATTCTGATTACCACCTTGTGTCCCCATTTTTCATAGGCTCAACTGGTATCCTTAGGAGCTGAAATCAGCATCCTCCAGATCCAGGGGCCAGCATCTCAAAGCTGCAGAGAATATCAGCTTTCAAATAGCATAAGGCATTAAATCTAAATTTAGCTACTCATGAGATTACCCACTTAATTTGTGCCAGACTTGCCAAGAGTGACAAGAGGGAAAGAGAAGCAAGATGGCAGACTGAATTATATAATTCAATAACAAGCATCTTGCTATTTCCTTAGCTAGAAAACATGTTACCAATATCAATTTTACACTAAAGACTTTTTTAGTTATTATTCCTAGACCACTGATTAAAATGTGTAACTTTTTTCCACCAACTAGCTTATTTATAGTGTCTAAATCAGAAAAAAACCCAACAACTATGTTGAAAAGTGTCAAGCCATTCCACTCCTGGCCTCCCATAGGAAGTTAGGTATCCACAGACAGACTTTAAATGAATTTGAAATCAAGTCTGTAGTAGACATGGCCCAAGGAAAAGTGGTACTTCAAACATATTATGGGTAATGATAGTTATTTTCAAGTGGACTTTGTTTGCCTTTATCAACAGTTCTTCAGTCAAAACCAAACCCATTTGCTCCCATTTCTTCCTTAGAAAACAGTATAGTAACATACCTTCAGCAGTTGGTATTTCTGCAGTCAAGATTGACCTAGTGAAAAATTATCAAGAAGAAAGGAGTTAGTTGGAAACAAGACATCAAAAATTAAATTCAAAATCCATCTGAAGTAGCAGGACCTCAAAAGTCTTGAGAGTAGGAAAACTTTATCTATTTTTCAGGTTTCAACAGCTTCCACTTTGACATCCTCTAATAAAGCAGAAAGGCAAGCAACTGCAGCCAAACTTAAATACACTAAAGGAAAATGATGTCCAGTACATCTTGCAGAAGATAAAAGTCTAAGATTTGCTGCCAGCTCTTTTAACATAAAATATGTAGCTTTGGTTGTTTACAAAAAAAAGTAAATGGTAAAGCAGAGTAGATTGAAAGGAAACTTTTTATATAAAACCAGACATTTATTCATTAGACAGAACCAGACAGCTATAATACTTCACCATGATTTATTGTTCACCATTTTACATGGGAGGGATTTGCAACAAATTGTTTTTGTCGTCAGTGTTTTAGTTTTTATTTTATAAGCAGCTATAACAAATACTTGACTGTTTTTAAACAGGAACAACAACCTTGCAAAACATTCATGCTAATAAATCAACAAAGTCTCTTCACAAGCCTGTTCATGTTTACCTGCACCAGAACGCTACACAGAGCTACGTACGTGCCTACCTATCTGTCTCCTTTCGTTCTGCTGACGTTATAGGTTGAGTTTTAAATCTCTCAGAAGTCTTTCTATTTTCACCAGGTGAAAAATAGCGCCTTGGCTTTCGTGGCCCTCTTTCACGGTCACCATTGGCAGACAAAGTGCTACCTGCCGTTGACGTCTCAAACCGAGATTCACTTTTAAACCACATGATAGAAAGCACGTAGAAAAGAAAATAGAAGAGAAAAGTAAAGCATAGATGTAAGCATCTCAACAATTCACTAGAGATCACTCTGCATGCACCTCCGGTAACATGCGCAGACATACACATTCCAGCTACCCCACATCACAACTTGCACTAGCAAGCAGAAGCACAAAAGCAGGTTTCAAACCATCTCAGCCTCCAATACACACTGGTGAGAGCTAAGCTGTGTGCTTTAAGTGCTGAACACAACTGATGTTGAGTGTGTGTAATTTTTGCCAAGGACGTGCAAGTTTCACACGAAAATATGTCTGAAATGTCACCTACAGTTCCGTTTTCTTGTTGGCTTTAGCAGTCTCCAGAAAGACATTGCGGAGCTGGGCAACAGAGACTTTTGTGTCAACCGTGCCAATCTCACCATTTGGTGCACTTGCTTCCATGCTCTCCTTACTTTTAAAAGCTTCTAACTTAGGAGCCACAGTGTAGTCAGACATTGAGCGAGTCAGGACTTTATGCTTCGTTGTTGACACTTTCCAAACAGGAGCTTTTGCCTTGGCAGGCTGCGATACAGACCCACTCTGTATGTACATAACAGCTTCACTCCTTTCTATGTTCTCAGGAGTCTTAAACTGCTGCTCAGGAGCTTGCCTCTTATTGCACTCCAGCTCTCTCTGAACTTCGGAGTTAACTGTTTTCAGCTTGCTTGTGAAAGAGGAACTCCCCACGGGGGTATCCGATTCTCCTCCTCCAAAGAGACCTTCGTGGTTCTTCCCTTGCTTGCGAATCTCAGATGGCAAAATTGGTCTTCTGCCTTTGGAAGCCTGTTCACCCTCCAAGGAATCTTCTTCATCAGGCTTTGCTCCATAACCAAGTGCCTCTTCCTTTTCACTCTCTGATGCAGTGACTGCTGACGATTTTGTTAAGAGGCTAACACTGTCTGGTGGGAGGAGGCTGCCAACAGAGATGTTTGATGGTTCTTCTGTTGCCATCAGCTGAGCTGTGTGAGCAACGCCAGCAGGCTGAACATAGCCATGTATTGGTTGGCGGACTGAACTGATGGGCTGATTTATAACCCTATCAAAGGCAGACGTTTCTGTCTGAAGAGGCATGTAGTGGGCTGGCACTGGATGGGATTTTCTCTGAGATACTGTGTCTGTGACAAGTTCAGGGCTTCCGCGAGCACTTTCCTCTTTCACCAGTTTCTCTCTAACTTTTACTCTTTAAGAAAGAAAAAGGATTAGAGCTGTGAACAGCAATACCCAATCTGGGAAGGAACACAGACACCTACTGTGGGTACAGACGGCAACATCATATTAAAATAAAAAGCAATCAATACATAAAAGAAAGCAATCTTAAGATGCAACCCCTTCCCCCCCCCCCGCCCCAAATCTTAGCAGCAACATTGCTCAAAGACATTCAGGTGACTCACAGCCCTCGAACATGCATGACTCCTGAGAAGGTAACTGAGCAAGCTCTGCGAACGCACAGCATGTTCCCATGAGGTCACAACTGCGTTTGTCAAACAGCACATACCCATAGTCTCAAACAAACAAGATGATCAAAACTGCTTTTTATATTATCAAAGTGTTGGGTTGAGCCTGAAATTGCAAATTCTATTGGCAATCATGTACGTAGTCAGATTTTTGAAGATGTCTAAACACTGGGCACTCTGTGTCTCATGAAGATGCTGTTGTGCTGGGGAAAGGGATGAAAAACCACTTTGTTGTATCCACCTAGCCCTTCAGATGTTTTGCCAGAGACTTTTTCACTTGTGCTTTTCTGTATCACATAAGACAATTAAAATGTTACATGTAGTGTACCCTGTTTCAGTAGGGGAGAAAAAAAAACGTTGACAGTGCAAGCCTTAAAGCCCACAGTGAAACTATGGCATGGCTGTTGCTCTTCAGAGGGTTTGCAGGGGAGAAAAGGATTTAAAAAAAAAAAAAACCCACAAAATAAAAAAACCCAACCCCAATGCCTGTTTTAAAACAGGCATTCTGTTTTAAAACATTTCGCGTTACATTCTAACATGCAAAACTTGCAGCAATGTTCCCCAAAGTTACCTTACTTCAGTGTATTTTCTAGAAACACCTCTAGACTTGTGTAACATCCATGCAAAACAGAGTCGTATTCTACTTTTAGACACTTAATGCAACTGCACTAACGGAAGGCAGGCACGTGCGGCCGGAGGCAGCCTTTGCTGTATGGCTACACCTGCAGGTAAGCTCTCCAACAGTTTTACAGCCACGCGGAGTGTTCGGAGAGCTTACAGGGCAAGCATTTGTAAATATCGTGAACACAGTATTAAAAATGAAACCCCCGTACTTCCTCTGCTCCCAAATGGGTATAAAAAATTATTTTAATTCTAAAGAAGGAGAGAATCTCAAGTACAATAGGAGACTAGCTCTTTATTTGAAAGTATGTGCAATTCCAGGCTTGCTACCAACAGATGTTTTGGACTTTACATTATTTTGAAAAAGCAAGATTTAGAAAAAAAGGCAAATGAACATCTGAGACAATAATTCAGGATAACCAAAGTTATCTCAAACACCAACCTTCCTAACATTTTGGTGTTTCTTACCTCTGAGGATTGGTGCAGTTATCAGGGAAACTTCTCAAAGTTACTTAAGCACAGAAAAAGTGCATTCAGTCTGAAAAAGTGATTCTTTAAACTACATGGACCAAGCATTCTCCAGAACATCCACACTGATGTTAGTACTGGGTTATAAGAATTACTTTAATCAGGAGCATGGAAATGAGTCTTCCTGCAATGCTTCTCGTGGTGGGCTAACTGTATGTGTTATCAAACTGGGAGAAAGCAGCTGCTTTTAGCGCTCTGATGAAGATCTTGCTTTAATTTTCAATATAATTTTTTCTTACTTCTTTTGTACCATCTCCTTTGTAATTCAAGGAATTAATTGTAGGGAATACTAAGATAGATTGGTGTGTGGTATAAAAATCTGCTGGTTTGCAGAGTACAAAGTGGGATAAAATAAGAAGTTATAAAAATTAGCGTAAGCCAGAACGATAGTAGCTGTGGAAGAAGCTAGGGGCATTTGTACTTCTTCAAAATACCACTGGTCATAGATTACAATAAAAGCAGATGCTTCAGAAAAGTTTCGATAGCTGTTTATCTGCAAGAAACAACACTTTGTAACTTGCTGCCGTTAAAGGAAAATTAAAGGCAAGTGTTAAACGAAGACAGAGTAAAGGGAAAGAAAGGGGAGGTATGTAGTCTGATTGTTAGCCACACAGCTATGCTTTATGATACCTGGAGGGCCAGCTGATAAGTGAAGGTGTGTCTCCTTCTGAATCTTTCTGAAGAAACCACTCAGGTTTTGCTTTCCCTGCACTACTATAGAAAACAGAACTTCAGGTAATTTTTGAGGTCTCAACGCATGCTCCCATTGTTCCTCCCCATCTTCCCTCCCAACTGCTTTTTTTGTTTTCTAATTACTCAATTACAGAGGACTGTTCATGAAAATAAAAGCACAGCACATTAATCAAACTGAAAAGTGATAAAGTGAGAAACAAACTATCATATTAATTCCACAAACATCTAAAAACTGTTCTGAATGTTAAATATTATGCAAAGGTAACTTTACCAAGCGTACATTGTCCAGAATTTGAGAACTGAAAGTAACTACACAACCTTATTTTTGAAATTTGCCACTGCAGGTGAGTTTGAAGGGTTTATGTGAGGACACCTGGAAAAGTTGCTAAAACCATTCCTTTAATTTGTGATTTAAAGTGGTAAAGACCACTGGGTCCAAAACAAAGTAGTAATATGAATTTAATGAAGTTAGAAATTCAGATGGCCATATCATAATTCCTAAGAAATTCTCAAGAGCAGCTGGAATCCCACTCTCCTCTTGTAGCCCTGTATCACAAAAGCTTCAGAAATGTAAGCCCAGTTAACTCAAGTAAAACATGCTGTGTCACTGGGTGGCAGGGGAAAGGCCAAGCTTAAGAAACAAAGCAACCCCCAATTGGATCTTGTCTTGACTTTATTCTGTTTCCATTTTAAAGTTGAAAGCATAAAAAGAAACAAGAGCATTGCAGACTTTTAAAAGCCCTACAGGAAAGGGTTTCTGCAGACTACCTACATGCAGCTTCTCAAATACTTTCCTAATGCCCATCTTTTATCTACAGTCCCTCAGCAACAGTACATCACATCAAATACTTTTAACCTTGCAAGCAAAGACTGTCCAGCCACATTAATGTTTATAAACAAATTCCCCGGAGGTGAGAAGTGGCCAGGCTGCTTTCCTACAGCTACATCTGAAAGAACTGAAACTCACACTGCAGCAGAGACATTTGGGATGAAAATACCAAATTAAGCTCCAGGTCATCTACCTCGATTTTTATTAGCTGATCTTTTAATCAAAATATATGAAAAAAGCCAAATCAACGACTGTTCTTCAGATACAGGTGCATTTACTGCAAATAAGTTTAAATTTGAGAACTCACCTACAGTTGTCACCTTATCCAAATCAAGCTTAGAACAAAGTCAAACACCAACTGTTAAAACACCTTTTGTTTTTCCAAACGTTTTTAAATTCCTAAAGGAACTGACCAAATAGGAGGTAAAAACGTTTCACAGGAGCTGACCCAGTAGCTGGAATTGCTCTGAAGCCAGCAAACTTCCTCCTCGTCTCTTAACGTGTACTTTGGCACATTTTTACAGTGGGCATGGCCTAAGCAGCAATTATTTGTCATCATTCATCCTTTGAAGAGAGCAGTCAGAAGAACGCAAGCCATGTTTTGAATTTAGAGTTAATCTGCCACTTCAGCAGCCAAACGAAGACAATGTCAAATGATACCTTCTCAGCACTTTGTTTTCTTCAGTGACAGATAATAGGATTAATTATTAAATCGCCTTAGGACGGAAGGCACAAAGTTTTCATATGTATCCAAAGTGAGCTGCATTTATTTTCCAATTTGAACTCAGCAAATTTAAATTTAACAAAAACAATTTTGCAACATATATAATATGGAAGTGACTTCAAAACAGCAGCCACCTGGAAAACTGGTGTTAGCCTTTATTCTGCTTGTGCAAATGGCCTCATAGGAGACTACCACACAGTAACTTTAAACAGAACGCATGGAAATAGGCAGTGACTTCTTTACCGCTCAGAAAGAGGGACAAGAGTTTCTGCGAGGTTATTCTCAAATCTCTGAATATCACACCAGTGAGTACCCGCTGGCACTGGAAGTTGTCAGGGGTATAAAAATAAAGAATGGGCTCTTGGCAACTTGGCTGTTACAATACCACCTTCTACCTACACACGTAGCCAAACAGGAGACCAAATACTAAGTTTAAACTCTTGGCTGCTGTAACAGCTACACTACATCTTGCTGTGCGCAGATGATTTCCTTCAAAAGGTAAGACAGACAGTAATTGTGGGAAACCTGTTTTATGCAAATATTGACCCAACCCTCATCCAGAAAGAATCCAAAATTAGTGATAATGCAGTCAGCAATTTGTATTAAATTATGACTTATTCCTGCTGCGTTTGCCCCAGTCTCTCATTTGTTATTATGTCACTAGTGCAGAGCGAAGAAGTAAAAACCACCGTACCACAATGGGGTGGAGCTTAAACTCTGGAACTGTCCCAACATCAGAACCCACCTGAAAATGAATCTTACCATGTCATTACCTGGACACAGAGAACAACTAAGCCTCAAAAAAAGGAAGACCTTGCAGAAGGGGCTTGTCTCCAGTACTCGCCAAACACAGCAGATCCCTTAGTGTTTCACACAGCATTAGATCTCATAGGGACATATAACTTATGGCTATTCTCTTTGCTTGCCTAAGGCTGAAAACTTCGTCCCTTCCTTCACCTTATAAAACAAAGAAAACAAGTTGCCAAAGGTCCATTGCTCCAATATCCTTTCCTATCAGTAATCGGATTAATGAAGAGATTTATCTCAAATTGACCATTTGAAGATAAGCGATAATATTTTGCAGTATTTGAGTCGAGACTGCTTCAGAGACAAGTTTTTCGAAGCCTGGAATAACCTAGCCAGCTTAAGGAGTTTCGGTACAACTCTGGTCTCAGTTGTATGGATGACCCTGTAACGACTATTTTCCTTACTGTGGTACCAGAACTGTAAGCTTAAAACATAAACTAACCTAAGGATGTTGACTTACTTTCTCTCTAATAGCTTTTTTGAAATGACGATATTCCTTTAAAATTTTGGCTTAATTGAGAGAGTCCAATGATAGCTCATATAGCCACATATACATGCAAAAGAAGGTGAGCAGGATTAGAAGTCACCTGAACAATGAAAAGCTATGAAAAACATACGAAGAAACTACTACTGGTGTGTCCTATGCAAGAAAGTGAAACCAAAAAGAAGGCTAAGTATATTTGAGCAGTTTACAGACACTGTAAATAGATGACTTAATTAATCCACCAGGTGGTTAACCTTTAACGTGGGATTGCTTCCTCATTCAAACTTTAAGGCATGGTGATGACAGTTAATAAGAAAAGCCACAAGAAATAAGAATCAGGTTTTGTGATTTTGATGGGAAGGATAAAGAAGTCCAGTCAAGGTAGCTTGTTTCTGAACCTACTGCAAAAAGATGCCAACAAGTGTAAATGGTTCAGTTCATGCCAGTTCATTTCAGTTTTTTAGAAACAGTCAGCACTGCTCAGCATGATGCAGATGTTTACAACTAAGTTCTCATTACAATTTACATCATTTTTAGCTGCAACATTTTAACTTAGAGAAAATCATACTTTTAAAAAATTCTTAAGTGTGATTCTTTAATTTCTAGGTAAGTGGAAAGATGGAAAATAATAACTGTAAAAACACGCTGTTTTCAGTCACCGTAAGATTTTGAAGTAATTCAGCATACCATGAGGGAGGCTACATTTTCCAAATTCAGCATGAAATTTTAACTTTCCCTTCTGCCCTTCGTACACATACCCCGATATTATCTGAAAGATGAACTATAGCAATTCGAAAGATTTTTTTTACACTTTCACAGCAGGAAAGCAAATCAGCTATTATTTCAACTTACAGCTTTTAACTCTGAGACCTCTTTTATTTTAGCAAAAGCTGTCATGAAGTTGTTTCTTCATTGAGAAATAAACTTGCCTTCACTCAGAAACCCCCACCCAATTACAGGATACAGACGAAAAAAGTTAAAGGTTTGCTCTAACAGGTTATGGGGGGCGGGGGAGCAGATTTAGAACCATAACTACTTCAATTTCTAGTTTATGTAGATATCTTAAACATCAGTTATTCCACTCCCCCCGCAAATGGCCTTATTTTAGCCTAAATTCTATAAATATAAAGTGAAACCAAGGTTATATCTAATCATAGAAATAAATACCCACTTCCGTGTTTCAGAAACACACTGTGATTCAGTAAAGCCAGCCAATCCAGCCTGTGACACCCAAAGCCACTAAACACATTCTTCAAGGGTAATAAATACATTCATACTGTAGCCACTGCTGCAGAAGGTGATTAAGATAAAAGAATCTACAGTATAAACAAACAAATAAAGTCATGCTTACCTTTGTCTGATGTTACTGTGCAAGGGCTGGTCATTCTGCAAATGGATTGGTGACGCTGCCCGCTTTGGTGAAGAAAGGGACTCTCTGGGTGTTTGCTTTGGTGATATTGGCACTTCGTTATAGGAGGAAGATTCTCGTCCAGAAAGTGAAAGGGAGACAGAACTATCCAAGGTTGCTGAAGGGTCAGAAGCCTGTCTAATTGCACTGTCATCATCTGCTTTTCTATCACTCTTTTCATTTGAGAGGTCTTCTTTATCTGAAATACCATCTTTCTCATGGCTGGAGTACTCTTTGGATTCAGAAATCACACTCTTTGACTCCTTCATCTCAGTCCTGGACAAATATAGAGAGCCACAGTCCTTGTTTTCATCATCTTGCCTTTCACTTTTCAATCCCTTTCTTTCCACGCTGTCGTGATCTTTCCTTGCCCGCGTATATCTGGATGAGTAGTCAGAATCCAAATCAGAATCAAGAGATAATCCGTATTTTTCTGCCAGCTGGCGCCGCCTCTCTGCCTTGTACCTAGCTATTCTTTCTGCTTTTGACTCTAGTTCCTGGACATCCATGTTTCCTGTACTATACAAGGGCTCTGTATTACCTCCTGTGATTTCTGCTCGGTATCTGGATGATCTGGGTTGTTTTTCTACAGAAGAATCTGAAGTTTCCTCCTCTTCATTTGATCTTCCTGTCAAAAGTACAGTATATAATAAGCAAGTCCATCCCAAAACTCCAAGTATGCTACCCACCATTCACATGGAATGAACTAAAAGCTTCCCATTTTCTTACAAATCAAAGTGCACTAGTGACTGCGCAGACACATTACATTTTTGCACTTATGTCTCCAAAAGCACATACAAATTATTAAGAAATATGTATTGGTTATAATTCTTTAAGAGTCTCATATAAAATTATTGTTGTTTTAAAACAATATGGATAATAAACCTATTTCAAATAAGAGAACTGGAGAATTAAAAGGCAAGTTAAAAAAAGCCTGACCACAGCTCTCCTATAAAACTCTTCTCCATGGACTGCACAAATGACAGGGTAGTAAACATGAAGTAACTCAGCAATGCAAGATTGACACATATATACTACTTACCTAAGTGGGGACTGTATGGATCAGTTGCACGCATATATCTTGGTGTATCTTCCTCTAGTAAACGGTGTGTGACTGATCCTGGACAGTTTTGTAGAAGAATAGGTTGCGTATCATTTTCAATTCCCTCTAAGCGTCTAGCTATTCTCTCTTTTCTGAAAAAGATGTGAAAAATGTGAAATCAGGCATCTTCGAAGATTTGATGGGAGAGTTTCTAAGAGGAGGAAACAAAACAAGCTGTGTGTTTTGTTTTACAGGCTGAAGACTTTTTTTTTTTTTTACCTTTTCATTTCCAAAAAATCTTGGTTGTTTGGTTCAAACAGTTTTCTTAATTCTGAAACTGAGACAACAAAAGATTATACAGTTTGTAAGCTACCAAGTTTCAGAAACTCACAGAAACTTGCTAAAATGCTTTAGAATAAGAAGGAACAGTCAAATAAAGTTAAGAGGTTTGAAATAGCTTTGGTTGAGAAAAAAAGCATTTTCCTGATTTTCCTAGTTTATTAAGCTTATGTTGTCAAAAGTGCATTAGGCACATAGGTGTAAACACCAAGCGTCCTCCCCTACAGGTACCTCCAGGCTAAGCTAGAATCTGCTATGCCATCCTAGCAGGTTTTCAAGATTTAGTATAAACTGGGCAAGTTGTATTTTGAATAGGTGAGGTCAAGCTCACGTTCGATAGTAACCTGCTTCAAAACCAGGTAGTACGGAACTACTGCTTACCTTGCCTGCACAAAGGCTGGGGACTGACTATGTTTAAGGAGAAAGAGCGTCCCCTATTCCTTACTTTCCTCCACTCCCCTAGATTGAGCAAATCCCAGGAATCCCAGTGACTCATGGTTGGAGTGAAAATTACCGTGTACCCTCATGATACTCCTGCATGGTTAATCACTTTCTACTTTGCTAATTTTCCCTTGTAGTTTTAATTGGACATACTTCCCTTCTCTCCCCCAAACTGTTTGGTGGTGGTGTGTGCTAGCAGACAGCTGTCACAGTTCACAAGAGGAGGCATGACAGATGAAGTAATCCCTATATATACACATATGTGCACAGTTAGCAGTGATGTTTGCAAACCACACTGGAGCAGTCAGTGCTACATAAACAAGCGTGGTGTGACTTCTTACCACCAGGTTGTCAAAGGATGCAGTGGACTGGGGCGAGGGGGAGGCAGTGTGTGCCTAACGACCCCCGTCACACACATACACCCTCATGCCATTGCCTTAGCAGAGATGTGGTGCTAAAAGCTGTGTGCGCCTATTCTGATGCAATGCACCTCTTGAGTTCTGATCCTGTTGACCCAGGGTTCAAAAGTTAAAGCGAGCTATAGCCTACAGCCCTAGATTGCCATAACAAATGCCTGATGAGTCAGGAGTAGACACTGTTCCACACCACTGCAGAAGTAAATCCATCAGGTTTTTTCCCCTACCAGGCTTCATCGCTCTAGATACTTAGAAGATAAACATTATTGAAACACCACCCTTTTAAAGGTCAGATACACCTTCTCTCCCTTTCCTCTACTGCAAGAGCTTACATGTATAGTTAAGTCAGGGTTTCAGCTTTGCTGAGAAATATCCAGGAAGTTTGCAGTAGTCAATACCTCTTAGAGCTCCTACCTCTTAGATACAGATAGATATTATTGACATTGGCTGTCATATCAACCTTACATGCTGAAAAGCCACTAGAATACCACGTAAAATGTCTTGGATCAGCAAGAATGAATGTATTCTGATCATGATTACTCAGAAAAGCAAATGAATGAGGTATGAATATAGCGTCTGAGGCTACAGATGAGTGGCTACTGAGAATGTGAGATTAACAGGGGGAAGAAATCAACTGGGCCACTCTCCAAAACAACTCCTTTAGTCTACATTTTTACAGAAAGCAGACTCAAGCTATCCACTTCAATTTCTCTAGCCAGATTAGCTCAGATTGTGATCATGCCATGAGAAAAATCTAATACACACACATTTGACTCAACTAGCAGTGCAGAGTAGCTAAGTATGCAGCTACTTAACAGTGCTAATCCATGGGACACCTCTTCCATGCCTAGTTTCAGCATCTGCAGCAAAGAAGATTGAAGCCTATGCTGTTGACCAGGCTGACAGTGCAAGAGAGCCACTGAAAGTCAGGAAGTTCCAGACACAGATCTCTGTGGAGACAGATGGGAACTGGACTTGCGCAGTGCAAAATTTGCATCTTGAATCAACACCAAAGCAAAGATGAGCCCTTACGTTGTGTTTTCATTGACTTTTCTCTCAATGAGAAAGCAGGTCCCACTGCTGTCCTGCCTACTCAATCCTTGCTAGCAGTGGAACTGTATTAAACAGAGAACTTATCCATATGAAACCAGCCTTCCTCTCACATTCACACCAAAGGAAATGATCTCTCATAAATACTTTGCTCTCACCTCTGCCAAATCTACTTCTGTTTAAGTTTGTTCCTCTGGCTATTGGAGTTTCTCTGTTCCATCTGTCAGCTATACATACATAAAATGGTCAAAACTAGACCCATAATTTTTCTGCCACTTCAGACAGGCCAAAGGCCTCCACAGCTCACAGTTAATAAAACCACATTCCATAGAAATCCTGATCATTTTTTCTCCCTAGTCACTGATTTATACAGTCCCTAAAACCATCATCAGAGAACAGGTCTTTTACAGAGCTTTAGTAAAGCTCTAAAGCATAGCTTCATATACTAAAGTCGTCTTTTTTTTTTCTCCCTCAAAAAGGAAACTTGACTATAAGTCGTCCGCATACAAGAAATGTGGAACATCCAAAGAACTCCCAGCAGCATTAGCTCAACACTCTCTTGCTACGTGTTAGCTGAAGTTCCAGAGATTCTACTAGCACTTTGCAGTCCTAAAAAGAGCACTGGCCTCATGAAGCATCTCTCCAACACCTTCCCAAACAAGATGGGACAAAAATAGCATGGGACTACTCTACGCTGCCTTACACTTTTTCCACACTTGAGATTCCAGACAGCAATTTCAGCTAGGTTGGCCAACATCTGCAGAGCTTTTCGTGAAAGCAGTTTCAGCAATATTCTTCTGAGGAGGAGGTGGGGAAAAAAAGCACAAAAAAAGAAAAAAAAAACCCCACAACCAAACCACAAAACAAAAAAGGAGATAAAACATGGGAAGTCTTCTACTCCAATGATTCCTTTTTGCTGAATAAAATATTTGACTTCAAAACATGAAAGCCAGTTGAAGAAATTTCTCTCCCAAGGACACTGGTTGGCCCTTGCAAGCTTAGGTGATCAGGTTTCTCTTTTTCAGTTTGCAATTTGAATATCTTGGTGCCAATTTCCCATCTGTTCATGAGATGTTTTTCCACATGACCATCAGAAACTACACCATTTCAAAGACACAAACTACAACATTTCAATGACAGCATTAAAAAATAGCAACACTTTGACCTAAAAGGCAGCACAAACATCTGATTCAGCTCACAAGAAAAGACTAAGAAGCTTAAAATAATTAATTTCACAGTAAAAGCTCCTTATCTAAGCTACTTCATGCCAACACACTTTGTAAGCACTGTTGGTCAGTACAGTTAAGGGCAACAGGAAGAACAGCTCAGGAACAGCCCTCAACTTCAGGCTTTATTTTAGGATGTTGAGCAGGATGCTACGGTAGGATACCCTCTAAGGCAGACTGTCAACAGGCATCTTAATTTTGGTAACTGTAGACCTTCTGAACAAAAAAATTTGCCTTATCATAGCAGTATTTAGCAAAAGCAGTATTTTTTCATGTCTCATCCCAGAATAAAACTCAAAAAGTAGATTTAGTGTGCATGTCAAAAATGTTTAAAAAACTCCTGTAATTAACATGAAATTCTTATAGAATTCAGAAATGTTTCAGAAACTTTTGTTACAGAACACAAATATGTTTTTGCTGAAAGCCCTCTTTGGTAACAGCAGAGGGGATACATGTGGATAAAGTTACAGGCATGTGACAGCAGTTTTATTTTTAAAATAAAGAAGCTGTAAAAAATAAACCAAGCCTTCCAAAAGTCCCTAGCAGAGAGTAAGCACATACGTTTGTGAAGCCTGAATAGATATGGATCAGAAGTTTCCTGACAGAGGTTTAACTTCTCAGAGATGGTAAATAACCATCACAATGCAAGTATATACGTTTTCATTTTGAGGAAAATTTAACACAATAGTGAAGCCTACCAGCCTCATTCATACCTCCTCCTCTCCTCACCTGGAAAGATGATGGTCTACAAATCAGGTTGGAGAAGCATTTATCTTCTGTTTATGCTAGCAGAGGCATACTAATGTGGTCAATGCTTAACTGCAGGCAGTAATGTGTGAGATTTCAGCTAAACTCTTTGAATCTCAGTTGAAAATTAAATATATTCCTCCGATTTTACAATATGTGTAAATCTGGATCAAAGTTAGGCCCTAGACGGGACAAATAATCTGGATTTTCAGAAAGTGTTGGGCCTCAAGTAGTCCCCTCAGAATGTAACCATCAGCTCCCACTGCTAACTTTTTCTTAAACCTGGTAGGCACCAAATCTGATGTCTTTATTACAGGAATAATTTCTTAGGAAATAGAGACATCTTGGAATATAAATTAGTTCACTGAGAAGCAACTTACAGAGAAGGTTTCTCAAGTGAAGGCTCTCACAATTAACTTCTTGGCCAGCATGATTGTGAGGCTAAGTATATGGAATAATGAGGGGCTATGTATTCTTATAGACTAGTGGTCTCAGGAAGTGTGTATTGTATAAATGCATATCGCTCTTTTCCATC
The DNA here is from genome assembly GCF_964199755.1 of Larus michahellis. Taxonomy (NCBI): domain Eukaryota; kingdom Metazoa; phylum Chordata; class Aves; order Charadriiformes; family Laridae; genus Larus; species Larus michahellis. The sequence continues at coordinate 17,463,338 of NC_133897.1, forward strand.
ATTGTGTCAGTGAAGCGTCTTTGAGCATCTGTAATGATTATGTTATAAAAGCAAGCACATCGCTTAAATATCACTTAAATGTTACGCTGGAAGAAGGGCTCCTTTCTAAAAGAACTCTGTAACAAATGACATTAAAAGAACAAGCCAAGTTATTTTATGTTGGAATTAGTGCCTCTAGCCTTGGAGTTTGTCTGAAGAAGGTAAAAATACCATCAGAACACACACACAATTTTAATCAAAGTTCTGAGATCCACAACATCCCTGACTGAAGGGAACATCTTTATGCCAGTTACATATAGTTCTTCAGTCAAATGTCATTCTTTACTGGTCAAGAACTACTTCCAAGCAGATTGTGATTTCCTCTGAGTAATTCAAGAGGATTAATTCTCGCCTCTACCTCAACTGTGTTGAAATACAAAGATAGAACTGCTGTTTTCTTCCTAAATTATTCAGACTAAGACAGAAGTTTAAAAAAACCCCAAACGCCAAACCCCATAAGTAGTGCAGATCCTCCAGCAGCCAAGACTGAAATTCAGTGTGTAGACAGTTGGTCATGCAAGCACAGTGATTCTACCAACCACCAAGGGGGACTGGAAAGACCTATGACTACAAGCCAAGTTAATACCTTTGAATTAATCTAACTCTACAAAGAAACCTCTCTGAAGTTTTGAGTTTCAACTACTTCTTAACCTACTGAAAACCAGGTAAACAAACCTGAACTTTATGAAGCAGGGATGTAACAAAGCCTTGTAAAAGAGCACTGTGGTTCATCCCCTGTTTCATCCCCTATGAATCCCTTCACAGGGAAAAGAAAACTCATTTACAAAACATCTGTGCCTAAGTGATTTTAATCGTGCCTTTGCACTTGCACAGACTAAACTTCACATGCTGTTAAATTACCACTTGTGTTCATAATGTGTCTCCCTTACCTACCTTTTGGAAGTACTGCTAAGAGATTAGCATCAATATCCTTTGTGCTGTTTGCAAGTTCTTCTTTATCTTCAAATGAGAACTCCTTCTGAAAACTGAAAGCAACATCTGGTTTAGAGAACTGTGGATGTTTCTGCTACAATCAAATAAAGTCAAGATGTAACCAATTTACTGCACGATAGTCTAATAGAGATACCAAAGAAAATATTTTCCATAAGAACAAAATAAAAAATAACCCCAAGAAACTCACAAAGCCAAACCTAACATAATTTGAAACTTGTTTGGAACTGACTGTGACACATTTTTGCATTAAATTACTGTCCAGAGACTACCTTCCAAATGCTCTACTAGCTATTACATTTGAAATAATCTATATCGAATGATTCTCCATAAATATTAAAATATATTTCATCAAATGAAGTACTGCATGTACACTCCACCTAGAAGCCTGCTGTACAACTCCCCTACTGTTGTTACTGCACTGATCTCTGGATCTTATGACTTATAATACAATAATATGAGCAGCAGATCATTTAGTTTTATACCTTATCTTTTCAGAACAGCAAAAATGCCCATTTAGATAAGACAAAATATTTCTTTAAATTTGTTCATTAAATATACAAATTTTAACTGTAAAATGTAGGTGTCATAATGGTCTAAAGTAGATACTAACTGTCTACAGAGACTTTTTGGAGGAAGTGTTCCTCTTCGTGGGTAAACAAAGTGAGATTTTTCTCTCCAAATATTAAAAATAGAGAGAACTGCTGTACTCTGCCATTGTGACTTCTAAACTATCCCAACCAGGCATAAGAAAACTTACACCAGTCTTAAAACCTTTAGTAAACCGTGTCATTCTGATAAGACAAATTTCACAGCCTTACTGTTGGAAAATCCTTCCTCAGGACAAGTTTTTAATGTCTTTTTAAATAATTGAATACCTTTTTGTAAAGAGTATTTGGTTAGAAAAGCAAAAATAGTAAAAAAAAAAAAAATAAATATTCTGTACTCACTATTCCAAAAGAACATTTCTCATTGAGAAGAGTTTTAACATATAATGGCTAATAACATTTTACATGAACTCCAAGAAGTATTTGCTTCTTTACCATTTATAAATAGTATTCCTTTGTAAGAAGACAGGGAGGAGAGAATAAAACCCTTGAAATGACAATAAAGAAACAGGGCTGTGTCACACTCGGGCACCATTCCACCTGCTGCAAATCGTCTCCAACAACTGCACTTACTGAAGTTATTCCAGGTGCTGCCAAGAAAAGCAACGTTAGCTGCTATGGAAAATAGCAAATAAAAGACGAAGAGTTGCAATAAGCTCTCCATTTCAGAAAACTGTGTATCCTTACAGGGTGAAAACACTTTAATGGAACTAAACAAACAAGCAAATAAAATTAAAAAATAGCACACAGCAGCCACAAGCAACTAGGTGTGTGTGTCATCTGAGACTGGTCAGAGACTCGGACAGTTAACTGCATGTTTCTATATGCCTATTTCCACATGGCAAACACTCATGATTCTTAGCCTCACAATACGTTATTTTCTTACAGCTTCTGGAGAATCCCTAGGTGGAGAGACTCCCAGTTTCCATTTGAAAGCAGTTTTGACTCCTTTTGGCTGAAGATGAGTTTGAAAAATGCGAATAATATTGGTCTAAGGCTAGAAATCAAACCCAAAATTTATTTTGTCAAGTCAATTTGATTACCTAAGACTTGTCTCAAAAGTGCTGAGGGACCGAGCTCATGACTTTTGAATACATGGGCTTTATTTAGCAGCATCTCCAACTGCTTCCATAACGCTTGTGACAGTGCAGCACCTTAAGTTTCCATAAACATGGGACTCTGTACAGAAAAGCATTCACTCACACAGCAAAATCCTTGTTTAAATTAACTGTGCACTAACATCCACAACTATGCCTCAGTCCCACATGGATTTCCAAGGGTAAAATCATACAGAATCTGGACTGGTATTAGCTGGTTCTAAAAAGAATTGTATTATTGGATTGCCTCTGGATCCTCAATAAACTTTTAAATACTGTAAACTAGTTAGGTTCACTCCTGCCCCTTCTTCCAAACTCCAGGGAGTTCCAGGGACTCTGAAGCCAGAGACCATCTAAAACCAGTCTAAACATCTTTCACTGGGTTTCCATCCATTTGCTCTTATGCCAGCGTTGTTGGTTACCTTAATTATTTTTCTTAACAGAAGTTTTCCACATCTACTCAGCTTCCTCAAGACAGGCTCTCAGTTTCATTGATTATCTGTAAAAATGCTCTTTATCCATTCCAGTTTTAAGTAATCTTTTTTGTACATGGTGTCCAGAATTGGACAGTCTTTATTCCAGCCCTGGGCCTGAGCAGTGTCTTATAAAAACAGGAATTTTAATAGAGAAAGCATTATTATATGACTAGCCACATGAATGCTGGGATCTACCACACATTTGCCTTTTTATAACTACACTATATTAGTTGCTCAATCCTGCATGAGAAACTAATATGCCAAGGCTTTGCTTTCATCAGTTGCAAGTGACAGAAAAATTTATCAGCCCCCAATGCACAACTGTGCACTTAGTATTATTACATTACATCCCTTTTCTATTACTCCTCAAGGTCATCCAGTTCTTCCTGTATGCAAGCTCCCTCCTCCTTTGTACTGAGGGCGGCTTCCAACCTTTGCTCACTGGCAGATTTCATTAAAATTCTTTTAATAACCACAAATTTCTTAAGCTTAACCCTTGCTGGGCTACATGGCATCACAGGTTATCTGCTTTGTGAAAGTCCCTTCACAGTGTCCCTAATGCCCTCATTTTCCATTTCTCTCTGGACAGACTGTCAACTTTTATTTACTTGTTTATTTTTAAACTATTAACTATTTTCATATAGTGTCTATTTCATCCACAATGGGGGAGCTTTCCCTCTTCAGAGGCATTTTTGCTCTCTGTCACAAAGCTGCAGGTGACATTGCTTGTTTTAAATATTTGCACATTAGAAACATAAAATATTTTAAACCGATGTATCATTTATATTGCTTTCACTTGCACAGAGAATTCAGAGACACAGCATTACTCTAAAGATGATAGTCAAGCCAAACAACTGAGTATTTATAGATACATACACATATATATATAATTAGTTCTAAAAATGAAAGTAGGCATATTTAGGACATGTCACAGTATTCAATAAGAACATTCATTAGGAATCTAAATTGAGTCAGAATGATGTTACAGCAATTCCAAATAGTACCAAAAAAAAAATAATTTAGAAGTTTGCAAGAATTCTTTCTCCTTAAAGTCCCTGTTAAATCCGTATACTGAAAAAGGAACTTCTCCTTTGCTTGCCTGAAATATAGCCTGTGATCATGGTTCATGAAATGCAATCAACAGCATGAGGTCCCACAAGTTTGTTTCGTGCAGGATTTGTGTGTGGTTTGGCCTGAAGTTCCCAACAAACTCATTATTCTCTCCAATGTTCAGGAATTCATATGATTCCTATTAAAACACAGGCAACAATATTTCACAACCTCACCAGTTTTTCTTTAAAAACAATGTATAATGTGGCGTTAGTAGAGTATTTGACACTCTCGGTAGTTATACTGCTCTTGCAACTTCCAAAGTAAAGTGTGGGCTGCTTCTATACATCAGGGATTCAAGGCTGAAAACCTCATCTGCTGCCGCAGCAGCAGCATACGGTTTCTAAATAGCTGTCCCACTAACCTAGTTACATGCCCAAAAGCAAGGAGAAGTTTGATCCAAATGCCACCGGTAACACTGCCCTGCCATCTGGATTAAAGCTATGGGACATACTGAGATTTTGTGATTGAAACACATGCATGAAAATCCACTTGTATACTTGCCAGCTAGGTGCTTGGCGTTCATTTTTCTTCTTTTTCTCTACCTCCAGGAGAATATCCTTCCCTGGACTCTTATGTAAAAGGTCCATTCTACAGTCACATCCTTCTCTACTACTCTCATTTCTACTTTCCCCTACCTGCCTTTCATAACACATTGCACCTTGTACACCTATTCCCTCTATATCTCTACTGTACCTAAGAAACAACATGGCAGGGAATCAGGTGTGCTCCAGAAGGTGCGTGTTGACTGAAAAGATGCTTGTAAACATGAGCCTGGATGCCTAAGGCTGGTGGATTCTTGTGCAGCTGAGCCAACAAAACAGCTGGTTGCTAGGGCAAGAATCAGTTCCCAACTTCCTGACTTCCTCTCTGTGCCATCAACCAGCAAATATAAAGGTGCACCAAAAAGCAGAGTGAGGATGGGAAGAGAGAAGGAACATGACCTGCCACCTTGCTTAACTGTAAACTGTATGCCCTTACTCAGCTTTGTGGAACCGTGTCCTAAGGCTGCAGGCACGAGGCAGCATGGCCCTGCAAGGAAGCAGCAACGTCACCTCTCCATTCATCTCTGCAGTGTCCCCCTGCCATGTGCTGACAAAGCTCTCTGCATGGCTGTATAATTAATTCACCCACTTCAGCCACTTTCTTTTTCAGACAGATCAGTTTTCCAAGCTGGTTCACTAAATGTCTCCACTGTGTCCATGCCATGCAAGGAAAAATGGGCATTACAGTGGCAGGAGGCTCAGTGCAGAGTGGGACTCTTCCCTTAGCAATGCCAGCTATACACTTTCACATTACTTAAGAGGCAGCGGGTGTTTTAAATACCTGTTCACAGCATCTGCTTTATGCCAAAGCTTGGTCCTGCGAGAGGACCAATACTCATTTTCCCTGACAAAAGAATAAAAGAAGATTCAAGCAATGACTGCAAATTACAATCATGCAACTAGTCATCTTCACCGGGCAAGAAAAACTTGACCTTACCTTAACGCTCTCTTCCTTTGGAGCAATCGTGAAGGTTTGAATCTGACTGAATTTTCTTTGTCAAAATCTGTGAAATCAAAAAAAAAAAACCATCATAGTGAAGATGCTTTAATAAATGGGGAACTTTTAGGAAACTAGGTTATAGTCTCCAATTGTAGTCCTTTTCCACTGAAAAAGATAAAGGCCTTCCTTCTAGTCAAAGGGGCAGAAGGTGGCACGTCCACAATGGTGATAAACCAAAGCCTTGTGAAAATTAGTACAGACAGTAAACATATCAAAAGCGTCAGCCCTGTATGGAATTGCCATGTTCTAATCCCAGTATTCATGGTGTAGCACTGCAGCCTGGGACTATCATTTAAACTCCATGACTCAGTTTCCCAGCTTATAAAATGGGCAGTAGACATGTTTATGAAGCACTCTGCAAATGAGAAACGCTGCAAGCAGCAAGAAACCTTTTTGGCTGCAGCCTAGCAATACTATAAAAACTGCATATTCACTGCAGAAGTCAGAGATGCTCAGCTGAGAATCTGTTGCAACAACAGTATTACACCACCCATGACAGAAATATTTCTGAAGGTTGTCTACTGTTTGGAAGCTCCTATTTTTTTCTGATTAGCCTTAGAACATGCTTACTTTCAGAGAGGAACAGGTGTTTACACTGAGAGCAAAACTGTATCAGATGCAGCCTTATATTCAAAAAGTATCTATTACAAAGCAACTAGTTCCCAAACCTTTGTGAACCGTAACGAGCAACGGGCAATCTCCCTTCTCTCCCCCCAGATCTAATGTTTTCATTTCTGCAGTCAAGAGCATCATCACAGGGTCTAATCAATGACCAGTGGCAATGGGGACCAGTGCCCCAAGTACCAGTTCCCTCCATTCAACAATGAGGATGCTATTAAGAGACCTTAGAGAACTGCTAGCCAGGGAGCAGGGGAGCACCTGGTCTGTGACTGCTGTGGAAAAGCACATGAAGCTACTAATAATTTACTCTCAATGGGAAAATTGCCTTCTGTCCCCATCCATATTAAGTCAACTACCCCGAGACCCTAAATTAATAAAGAATTGGTCACCGACACAGCGTTCACTTCATTTTTTCAGAGACAGACCTGAATATTACACAATCTGGACTTTAGAACGATTCGAAAGCAGCAACATCCCTTTTACCCTACCTCAGAACTGCAATTTAACTATTTCAAAAAAGAGATAACTGGCAAAAAATATTTTTTGCTTATACAAAATATCTTAAAATTTAGGTAGGATGTTTCTTATTTTTGCAGAAATGATTTAATGAACCTTATCATAGCTGACAACATGGGTATTAATTTAGAGAATGTATCTTTTGTCTATGCCTTTCAAAACTTTCCACCCTCCTCCTCTCTTCCACTTCTTTCTGCCACCTCTCCAGGTAAACAGATTATTTTTTTTTTAAGTAGTAGAATATAAACGACCATTTTAACAGCTTGATAAAGAGGCTTAAAATGTGCAAAAAGGCATTTTTTAGGCATCTGCTACAAGTCACTGCAGATTTCAAGCAGCTTTGCTAAAAGCATTCTTCAACAGGCAACTTTTTCCTGTTTTTGTTAACATTCATTTTCTCTTTCCAAGAAAACGGAGAATAAAGCACACAGATTACGCAGAAACATCTTGTTTGACCAAAACAGAGTATTATAAGAAAAACAGTACGAATGGTATATAAATCATTATATTTTACACTACAACATTAAAAAGAATGTTCCATGCCATAAGTATCCTCTAAAATGGCCAGATTTACATTACTGTGAGAAGAGTATGCAGTAACTTAAAAAGCCAAGCTCAGTATCTGCTTAGCTAATCAGAACCAGGCATATCTTAAATTTATAGCCGTTCTAAAGGGATATAACCCATCCTATAGTTTTTGGCACTAAAACAGCTGTCCACCATGAAAACCACAAGTAGACCACAGAGAAATTCTCCCTACCCTAGCCAAAACTGGAGAGGGGATATGAGAAGGGAAGAAAGTAGCTTTTATTGCTTTGCTGGGAGAAGGGAGGGAGAAGGGCTGCTAAGAGGGGGCACACAGGCCGGTCTGACTCTTACTACTCATTAAACACATTCAGGAACATTCATACATAACGCACCTATAATGCCTCAAAAACATCTTAGAACTTCGCTGGGGTAAGCTCCTCTTCCCCCCAAGCACAGAAAACCCAACCAGACAATTTTATTCTGTTACACAGTTTTGTTATTTTATATATTTCCTCCTGTTCAAATTAAACCCCATGTGGGAGGATTAAAGTCCAATAAAACTAACTTACTACAATATGGAAGTCTTAAAATTAAATACAAACACAGAAGAAAAAGTAAAACAACTCTGCTTCAAAAGAAAATAAACAAGCCCACAAGAGAAACATCAGTTGAACAGAGACTTAATTCAATGGTTAATTTAAAGAAAAAAAAACCACCCTCACAGTACCTGATACACAGAAGGAAAATCTTTGCAACAGCATTTAGTTCGTTCTTTCACTGAAGAATTCTAAACATGCTCATAACCACATTAAAACAATTTTAAATATTTGTATTGAAAATTAAGAGTATATTTACCGAAGTGTAAATCAAACTTGCTCCCAAGTTTAACCATTTGTTCAGTCTAGTCTCCCTCCCTCTTAGGTATAAACTACCAGATAAAACCACAATCCATAGTTTAATACATAGGAAATTAAAAATGCTGAATATAAAAAAAAAAGAAGTAGATGCAACCTCCCAGTGTTACTTAGTATATTTAAAGGCCCTAAGTCGGTGGCAAGCTAAGCTAATTAAAAGATCCATCTAATCGGATCTTTCAAAAGTGTCCTTTAGGAAATAATGAAATAGCCTAGGTGACTAACTGTATACTGATTGCTAAAGTAGCTAATGTAGCTGCAGAAGATCCAGTCAAACAATATTTACACATGCATACACATATACAAGAGACATTAAACACACACAAATGAACTGCATTTTCTTCTATCTATGTGGAACTCTTACCTTGCTCCTCAGAGTATTTAACATTTCCCAAATAGCTGGAGATCCAAGGATTTCTGAACATGGTTGCACAAACAAAGGATTCAGCAAAGAGAAACTACAATAGCAGCTAAATCTCAACCAGCCACAGCCCTAGGCCTGTCTTAGCAATATCGTGTAGAGATTTTTCATAGCAGAGGACTGGAGCTGTCAGGCTCTCGCGTCCCAGGGAGTACAGTAAATGCATAGCAATAGGCTGCAAGCTGGAGCAGCTCAAGCCAGTAATCAGATTACAAACAGAAATTAGGCACATGAATGCTAAAACAGATTGGGCAATGGTGATTGGGAGATTTATAATATTACCACTTCAAAGATCGAGCCAAATCACACATTATATTCCCGCAAAATGAATACAGAACCCCTAAATCCTCGTATTAAAATAAAAAAAAAAAAAAAAAAAGGAAAAACCTCCAAGAAGAGGAATAATTCCTTCCTATCTCTAATCAGGATAAACTGCAATGTTTGCTTAAGAAAAACAGCATCCAGGCTGCCAAAAAAATGGACTCTGTTAATCATATCATTATGCTAAACGTTTTGCCTAACTATTAGTTGGAATGTTTAAAACAGACAAGATTTATGGATAACATGTGAGTAAAATTACTGGTGGGGGTGGGGATTCAAGAACAAGACACCACGGCTCCAAATATTTTAATTTGAGACAGAAGGTGTAAAATGGCACAAAAGTACTGTCTAGCTACCATATTTTTTTATTAAACAGATTTGATGGATTTTGGATTGAAGAGTCGGAACCCTATATAGTTCATTTTGAAAGTCAAGAAGTATTTGTTCAAAATGGTGCAGTCTTCCACGCTGAACTACCTGATGATTAACACACACACAAGCTCTAACTATGTGACTGAAGGAGGTCCATACACTTAAACCCATCCAACCAAAGGCAGTAACTGCCTGCTAGCTTCCCTCCAACAGACTTCTTCCCTTCAAAAAGATTTCAGGCAGTATCAGTAGAAAACTCACCACAAGGCTGGGGCTGTCAAGACCATGAAAAGATAGCCTAGAAACACAAGACTGAAGCTCTTGACTTCTCTTACGTGTTTCTATGATACCTGGTACAACAGGACCCTGATCCATACTGGGAACCTCTATGTGCAGGCAAAATATAAGCAATGACGGTGTGAAAGAGACTACTTAATCACATGTGAAAAATATAATCTTCCAAAAACCGATTAATTTCTGTTGGCTCGCCATGAAGTTGTATTTAGTCTGCCTAGGTCATCAAAACATTACTTTTCATGCTAGCAAGTTTTTGCAACGGATAGAAGAATAAGAACTCCATCTTGTCTAACGCCCCTGCTATTTGTATTCATTTATGTATTTTTAAACACGAATAGTGTCGGAGTCACCTTAACTGAAGCACCTTTTATTAGCTGATCTTTCAACAGTACGGAGCACCGTGGAACAAGAGTCACCCAGCACATGGAACATGGCATTGAAGCCTCTGACTAACCAAGTATTATCTTCTGTTCAGAAATATCTGAGGGTATGTACCACATTTTTTTCTTTGCCAGTAACCTTACTGGCTCTCGTGTTTAGTTCTAACCACTTCACAGCACTACCCATAGAACACAAACTGAACACTGCTTTGCTCTCTTGACCAGCTGTGAAAGCCTACAGGTACTCGAGCCTACTAAATACAAAAGCAGTAACAAAAAATGGATTCTACCAACACTAGTCCAAACTTGCCATTAACCTGAAAATATGCTTTATGGCCTAGACATAAGTGCTTAAAACACAAATATGAGACAGTACAGAAATAACAAAGAAGCTGCTGGTTAACAGCTAACAGGGACATTCTGGACCAGTATCTGTGTGGGTGTATCGATAAAAGAGGCGTCCAGTTCTGAAAAGGTCCCTTCTTTACAAGCATTGCTGTGTGAAGACTGCTTACTTGTATAGAGGTATTATTACCTGGAGCATTTTTAAGCACCTGTAACTTATCTGGTACACAATAAGGGAACTGTTTCTCATAAAGGATAGATAAATAATACTCATTTGATAAATCTCATGGCTGCAGCCTTTAGCAAGGTTGAAGGAGAAGTTAGACTTGACAGCTGAGCTGATGCAATAGCTCACGGCTGCCAAAAAAGACAGTCCTACGTGTTTCTGTGGGACCTGCTAGGTCCTGCTCCCCTAGAGACCCAGTCAGATGACTAAACTGGTAGTAAACGTTCCCTTTTAGTTTTGCTGGGTGTGCTTTTCAGGAGCTGCCAGAACAAAGAAAAAGGCACAGGATCTTATAATCAGGAAAGGGATCAACCCTTCCGGCTAACAAAGGAGGTGAGCTCAGCTTGATTGTCATCCCTGTGTCTGGTGATGTCCCATACGACAGAGGAGACGACGTGTGTTTTTATTTGTGGAGGGAGGGGGGAGGATCCCATATTCCTCTGCTGTACATCTTCAGCATTTTGTCCTCAGTACCCTTCTGGTGAACAAGGTGCAGAAGGTAAAGCACACAGAGCTGCAGAAAAAGTCTAGAGTCCTTTCACAAATGGGTGTATTTTAAATATATATATATATTTTTATACATATATAGATAGATATATATCTTGCTTGTGCTGTTCAAATTCTACTCACAGAACAGAGTAAGAAGCCAGTTTCTCCAACAGCTCTAGCTACTACCTGGGAAGGAATACCTGTGACAGGCTTTGGTGCAAGTAGGACTCCTTTCTCTACTACTTACAGCTGGCAGGTCAAGAATACAGGGGCCATCTCATTGCACCAAAGAGAATTATTATAAAGGAAAGTAAAATACCCAACAAAAGGAACATCTGTATACCACAGTCTTCACAAAAAACCCCACCTATAGTCCAGAGTTTGGCTTCAAGCTCTCTTCATGTTAGGTTGGAAGGTGATCACCAGTCATTGCTCTGTGCATGGTATCTATGGATTCACATTAATGTCACTGTTGTTAATACTGAAACTGTGTTACTGTGCAGAATCTGTGACCCTAGAGTTTGTTCAGCTTCACTTCAAGACGAGGGGTATGTGCCAACACCACTTCTAATATTAAAACTCTTAATGCCAAGAGATGCTGTAGCCTTAGGATAGTACCCCAATGCTACGCACCTCACACAGACTGTTGGGAAGACAGACAACTGACAACTTCCCTCCCTCCCTTCCATCAAAAACGAATCACCTATTGCAAGACAGGTCTCTGTGCTGTCCCTTAACCCGCGTTGGCAGTGGAGAAGACATCTCGGTAAAAACAGTAAGTCAGCAGGGTCAAGCGATGGTATAAAGAAAAACAACTCTTAGATTTAGCTTTTTACTCTACGTTTGGAAACAGTAGGTTTAAGAGCAAGTCTTTCCCAGAAGAAAAGAAATCCATCTCCAAACACTTGATGAGGGAAGGAGGAAGAGTATTTTGACCTTCAAAGAGATCCGGTCTCTAGGCTGTAGAAGTATGCTCAGCCAAACTATGTTATCAAGGCTGTGTTACAAATCGGTAGTAATGTTCTTGTCCTGCTCTGCCATCATTAATTCTTGAGTATTAGCAGCCTCCAACATAAGCAAACAAAGAGAGAACAACAGTTCAGCCATTAGAAAGGGGGGCAAGCCCGTCTGGAAGTTACATTTGGAGTCATCTGGGCAAAGAGCTAGAGGTTAAGCATGAATACATTTCAAATCTGAGACTGCTCATGAAAGACCATCTGACAGCTAAATGTTGTTCTGAAGTTTCCCACAGGAAGAGAAGGAAAATGTATTCCTTTTGTCTGGCAAAACTAATCACTGTAATCAAAGCTGGAGTTTAAACGGCTTGCAAAACTGTTCCCAACTTACAGGGCTGCCAACCCCAAAGCACTGAAGAGTTATGAGTCAGGTCCCACCAAGATCAAGTCTTTTTTCTTTCTGAATTTTGATCACTTATGAATTTATATTTAGAAGTGTTCCTCTGTGATAAGAACTAGATACTTTGTGTGACTTCCAGTTATGATAAAAAACAAAAATCAAAGAAGCCCATGACAGCTGTTTGAAGAAAGTCTAAAAATAAAAGTTAATAAATAAATAAATAAATAAATCAAGAGTGTGGAGGAAAAAGTCCACAGTGACTGCAAAGAAACTTTCAGCAAACATGCTAGTTAGGTAAACAGGAGCCTGACCAGGACGGAAAACTGAGACGATACGTTTAATCAAGATGATGAAATCATATTTTCATTCACACTTTATGGTTGGAGGTCTAAAGGAGCTCATGAATTTTATTCCACTGCTCTTCTGGACAACGAGAGTGCCCTTGGAATAGCAAGTTAAAGTAAACTGTGCCAAAATCTGTGATGCTGTGGATGATCGCAGGAATGAAGGTCAGAACAGAGTGCTAAACCAGGCCACTCTCCTCCATCACTCCATTTAACCTCCCCTCCCAGGCTCCAGGCTACTTGCCCACCCCAAGCCACCCTGTCAGTTTTTGGCATGAAGGCATGTGTTTCCGAAGATAAGTGTCAAGGCACTAGAAGAGCCTCCCTTTTCTTATTTCCTCTTCCTCCCACTCTCCACCAATTTCTGCGAAGGTGTTCAAGAAATAATTTAGCCCGAAGCTAAAGGACAGGTCAAAAATGTAACAGATTACTTCAGTAGCACGATCACTTAATAGAAAGTTATAGTCTCTAGTCACGTTCAAGCATCCTAGCTTGCAAACACAGTATTTATTCTGGGTTGGCAATGGCAGTTAGTTCTCTCTTCTCCATCCAAACCCCATGTTTGTGGGCAAGCAATATTCTCATTTCCTAAACGGAGGCCATTTGTATGGGCTTTTAAACTAGAATAGTTTCCTGACATGGTATCATCCCTCCAGTGGGATGCAAGTTTAATCCTTTTCACTTTGGGTTTTTTTTCCCCTCTGCTTCCACTGTGCAACAGTTTTTGAATAATGATCCTAGCAAGAAGATTTCTGCTTTTTGGCTAATGAATATGTTTTGGACAAGTCTTCAGGCAATGCAGTGCTGAAGTTTATCTATGTGATGTACTTCAAAACAGGTCATGTGCAAAGAGGTGAAAAAAGCTGATTAGTAAGTGTCATAAAGGTGACTAAGATGACAGATGTGTTAAAAGATATATGAATGGTCTTTTTGTACTGAATAATTACTCATGTGCTCTGGGAAAAAGGAGAACAACAGGTATTTTTCCACACATACTCTAAAAAACTTTTCTCTCTCTGGGTTACTCTTTCAGATTTGAAGAAATCTCACTCAAGTCGTTAATTTCAGCACTCAAAAATCTCCTAAAAGGAGATTTTGGTGTCTTTCAATCCTGCAACACATTTTCAGAATCAGGAACATGAAGATAATGTCCCCTGACATTCCTACATCTCGTACCACTGTTCACAAAACCATATGGCAAGACTGTAGCATAATTAAAGATCTTCAATGTTTTCCTCTTTAGGAATAGGATCAGTCTAGACTAGCTCCTTAAAGGAAGTTCAAAGACCATGCACCTCTCACACATGCGGTAATCAGATATACCAGCGAGGCACATTATCCAAATTCAGTCAGACCTGTTTGTCTGTGGGCCTGAAACGGTAACAGAAGGTGTCAGGCGTGCACAGGGCCAGGGTTAGGCATGGGCTGAGCGAATGGCTGGAAACGAGGGGTAAGGCAGTAACTCCTGTCCTAGCAGTACATACAATTTAAATGATTAAACAGCCCAAGGACTTTGAGGAGACACGGGTTTTTACCTAGCAAAACAATATCTGACAGCATTTCACACTACGTCTCACTGTAAAGCAGCTGCAGTTCAGATTGTGAAGGCACAGGGTTAGCCACAGCTCTTTGGACATCCTTCACTCAAGTAATGACACAAGCAACACCTTCTTCTTTACCACTGCAGTGAATGAGAGCTTTGCTGCTGCAAAAGGGCTTAAAACGCTGTTGGGAGAGACTGTCTGCAAACTCCTGTCCTCCAAACAAGGCTTCTAGGACAGATTTCCCCAACTACAGAAACCTGTAGTTTCTTCAGTCCCCAGAAAAATGTCCGCCACAGTGCAATACAACCAGCACAAGGCTGTCTCCTTGCCTGGAGTGGCAAGTGGCCTCGTGCATTTAAGTGACACAAAAAGCACAGCCATGCTACCGACTTTTCTCCCAGCTGGTCTAGAACACCTCTGCGCTGTTATCTCTGCACGCGTGTAAAAGCCCAATAAGGGAGCACACAGAGGCACACATACCACAACGAAGAATTTATAACAAAGTTCTTTGGCTCTTCATGATAGTCATCTAAGGAAAACATCCCTTTTGTTTACCACTGTGATGTGACATTTCACAGGCCACATCATATCCCTGCATACTTACCTTGAAATATAACTGTCATTTTCAAGCCAGGCAGACAGCAACATTGCAGACAACAAAACCATGCTCCAGCTCCCATCCTGTTTATAGCACATTGCAATGCCTTCTCAGAAAATTAAATATTTAGTAAAAGTAGTAAGAAAAAGCATCTGCTTTATTCAAGAGCTGATGGTCAAGGTAGGACAGCTCAACTGTAAATACTGTCACTGAAAATAATGTCACTATGAAAAAGCATGTGTACCAGGCTTAATTTGCATCCAGCATGGCTAAGCAAAAATTCACAAAGAAAGAAAACCTGGTTATCACAGTGATGATGCAGTTCTGGAGCCTGTTCTCTAGAGAGCAGGTTAAAATTTATAGCAGCAATGGTCTTTTCTCTTTATTGCCCTCTTACACTCCCAAGGCTCCTGCAAAAAATCACAAATGTGCCTGGGCCAGTCACTAATAGCAAGTTAATCACAAATCAGATCTGAAGAACTTTCACAGAGCTGCCCAGGAAAGCCTGCACAGCATCTGCCTATATTGTACTTGCCTAAATCTTAATAAAGAAAAAACACACAGGTTTGTTTTTTTTTTTTAAAGCCTTCTTCCACGTTAAAGTCAGTTTTTATGAGGTGGGTATGAAGCAACCTAGTCAAGTCCTGGTCTGCACACAGGCAGCAGGTGCCAATATTCCCCTTCTCCTGGGAGCAGGATCATTGCTTTAGCCAGTAACAAACAGTCTTCCAACAAACGGCATAAAACCACACAAAAAGAGAGAAGAAACAAGTCCTGAAGTCATACCCAAAAAAAGAATTCATTTCTCTTAGTTCAGGTGTGTCTCTGAAATGAAAACAGGAGTGAAAACATGCTTCTAGGAAAGGCCGCCACAAAACGTTCCAGTACATAAAACGACAGGGTGAACTGGTGTCCTAAGGTTATAATGAAGCATGTGAAAAACACGTCAGGAAACAGAACTACAGTTACTAATATTTACACAAAAGGATTTTACTTTTTTAGAGCCAACTCTAGCGTGATTCTTGACACGTGCCAAGCAGAGGTGCGTCTCTGACAGCAGCAGCTCCCTGGCAGCACACTGCCAGCGCCGCAGTACTGGGTCGTATCTCCCGGGGTCTGGGCTGGATCCGTTCTGGGCTGCGCGTTCCCCGCCGCCATCCAGCATGTTCTGTCCCCAGACGCCGCAGCGGCCGCCGCAGCTTGCCTAATAAGGCCACGTGCAAGTTGACTGGCTGGCTTATAGGTCACCCAGTGTTTACCTTGCAAGCCGGCAGCGCAGCAGCGGCCAGAGCCTACCTACCCCTTGGGCAGGCGGCGGGGGCTCGGCCAGCCCCCCCCACCACAGCTGTGCCACCGCTCCGCCATCCCTGCGCTTCCAGAGCCCCGGGAATGTCAGCAGTCAGGAGCTCCCGCTGCTCCTACGCCAGAGGTTAAGCTCAGCCAACAGCTCACAGCTGAGGGAGACACACTTCAGGTTTACCGCAGGCAGCGTGAAACTGCGGCAAGTTCGGGTACAGTTCTCAACACAGCACATTTTAGGACCACTAGACTGAAAAAATAATCAGGTTTCTCACTGCATGAATTGCTTGAAAGTAGGCCAGCAGCGCAGGTATAAACAACCACCTTCACAGCTCCAAGACAGGAGACAGGTACTTGTCAAACACCAGAACCAAGCAAACTAGATGAAAGCAAGGTACAGATACTCATTTGAACACTACTATTTAATTATTTAACACTCTTGATCAGTTATGGTGAGACTCACTGCAGTTCAGACAGATGGCTTCAAAAGTAATGACTTAGTCTCCCCAAAATAGCTATCTGGCAAAAAAAACCCCTGCTTCTGCTGCTCACTGCCTCTCTTGCGATTCAGACTAGTTTTTCCTTTATACCTCTCCCAAGGTAATTTCAAGATGCTAGATTTGGACACCATCCTATCCTCTTTCCCAGCATAGAGTCTGCAAGGAAGCCAGGAGAGCACTCTGTGGTCAGAGCCAGCAGCCAGAGGAGAGCAGCACGGGTCACCTCCTCCCACAGCGCTGCCGTGGCCCCCTCCAAGGGGCCGCTTAGAGTGGCTTTTTCCCCAGAGGTCAGTACAGACAGTGCATTTCTGTCCTTCATTCCCCCCCACGCCTGGCACTGAACAGTAAAATATCAGGCCAGTTCAGATGTTATTTGTACCCTGATATTTCTAAAATCGGCATGCAATCTTCTAAGCACTTCGCTGCCTTGAATGAAGCATCCCCAGTGAGCGCGCTGCCGGAGGCTGGCAGAGACTGTCCCTGGTCAGCAGGGATGAGCACAGCGAGCACAGGTCTGCGGGAGGGCACTGGAGAGCAAACTGAGGATCCTGCCCATTGCCCTGGAAACTTTGAGCTTTTGCCTTTTGTAAACTCTGTATCACAGCTCCTTAGTACTAGATAAATTACACCACCCCGTAAGGCTTAAATACCTATCTAGTACTACTAGATGTAACAATACATTTACCAAATGATTCTTATACCTAGAAAAGTCTCTAACACACAGCGAATAAAACTAAACCATGATTAGCACCCCACTGAAACCAAACTACCACAGTAACGTCCTGTTCCTGCAATGAACCTGGCGTTCACACTATTATAATTAAAAATGATAGCATATATGGCCAACTTACTCTTTAAATACTGCATGTTAAAAAATGCAGCTGGGAATCATGCTGACTGTTTGTAGCTCAGCCATTATCATTCTGGGCTGAAGCTATGCCCAGATGCACACAGAGATCTTGGCTGAGAACTGCTGATTTTCTGCTAAAAGTCTATTCTCACCCAGTATGTGCTTCACTAATACAAAGAAATAGGGCACACACATTCAAAAAAGGGCCAGTCAGACACGATTACGCACAACTAGTCCTAAAATAAGCTAATTCACTTTGTGTCCAATTTGCTTAAATCAGCAGCACAGTATGCTCATGACTATCTAATATCAATAATGAATGCTGTAAGAAACTAAACAACACACTAGGAATGAGACGGACTGGTACGTGTGCATTAGACCTGTTAACAGAATTTTAGGAAGAAGTCAGGATAGCCCTGAACTATGGAAATCAGCCCCACTTCACAGACATCCAGCCTGGGACAAGAGAAAACCTATGGGGCTTGCATTACTTGCTAGAAGAAATGGGTTCACCCATTCATTTCCAGTTTCGCAGAATACACACTGACAAACTTGAAGTACCAAGGGGAACACTGTCTCTCCTCTTGGTTGAAAAGGAGAATCTCAATAAACTCAGGCACATCCAGGAAAAAAAAAACCAGTGACACCCTCACAGGTGACTGCTTATTTGACACCAATTAACTTAAGGCCATTTGTGTAACTGCACACTAGCAAAAGCTTTTACGCTTTTGTGGGTTTAATTTAAATGGAGGTAAAGTAGCAGTTGATTTTTCTCCATTCTAACACTCCCATTTTCCACCTTTGCTCACAGACGTTCAGAATTCCAAAAGACAGACTTCAAGAAGGAATTTTTGGGAAACTTTAGAAATACAGCATTATCTCCTTCACTGTGCTAAAGATGGGGAAAAAAGTGAAAAATTACCATTTTTTAATCTGTATTCTGAATACCCTGAATGCAAAAGGACACTTAAATGGTAGAGAAGTCAGCCTCATGAAGAAGCATGGCTTTTTCATGGCTCGGGACAAAGCACAGTTATTGCACTCAGTTATACCTGACTGGTGCAGAGTTAGAGAGTAAAATTCTCACTGAATTCTTTGAGAACAGGGTAGAAAAGTAATTTCTCCAAAATCTACGTATATCAAAGGTGATGCTGAAAGAACAGAGTAAAGGCTCACATAACACCTTTACTTTAAATCAAGGTTCAAGAATTTTTTCTGCTCACACTCCCCCAAGCAGGCCACTTCCTCCAGTGACCTTACAAGAGACAACTGCCACCCCAGGCCTCGGTCACACGGGAGGAAACACATCTACCACAAATCTACAATTATGTGCTGCAGGCACACAGTCACTGAGAAGACAGCTGGGGTTTCAGTGAGGTAACAGGGAGGTGTTCTTCCCCTGGTGTACAGATCAAGCTCAAAAGGAAAACACCATGACTTTGTTCAAACGAAATGTAGTGAGCAAGGAAAACAGCCTACAAATGAAAGAACACAGGCAGCTGCTTGGGGAGCTGAGAGGTTTGTTATAGTCCAGCCTCCCTGAGCCACCTCGGAAGCGTACAGAGGACAGTCCCCAGGGTGCAACCTTGATGCCTGTGTGATGGCTGGGAAGGAGGGCTCTGCCACACCACGGCTTTTATTGCCACACAGGAGGAACTCAGCTGTACTTGCCCTAAAGTTCACACATCTTCCTGAGACTAGAATCCCAGCTCTACTCCTTTTAGTCTAGCTCCCATCCTTGCCAATCCCTCTCTTCTGATTTTATTTCTGCTGCCTCCTGCATATCTCCACCTTCCTCCTGTACCAGATCCTATGGGTAATGCCACCACAGTGGTATTCTTCAGTGTTTCCAAATCTACTTCCAGTTCTCCCCTGGCTCTTCTCCAGCTCTCACGGCAGACTCTCCCATCGGAGACCCAGTCCCACCCCAGCAGCTCTCCTCACCCACTCCATTCCGCCCCCTCCCCAAAACAGGTCACCTTCTTGAGCAGGGTTTTGTTTTCCTTCTCCAGGAAGTTTCAGTAAAGGGCTGTCCAGTGTAGCAGACTTGATCCTTACCCTCCCCTTTACTAGGTGAGATCTGCACATGGGAAACTAAGGATGTGCATTCATGACAGCTGAATCAACCCAGCAGCACACTATGGAGCAGACCAACAACCAGAGGGTGATGGCATAAGCATGCTGATAGTCTTGGACACTTCTTTTGCAGGTGAATTCCCTTCATCAGTCAACTTATTTGTCCCATGAATAGCGCCAAAGGAATGCTGTGCTGTTTGAAGAGAGGCACTGAGCATGTGTAATGGAAAAAAGAGACTTCCCTTAAAAGAGAAAAGACAGGCTGCTTGAACAAATTAGAGTTGGAAAGAATGAAGGAGTCCCTTGATGTCTTGATCATCATTGGTTCTTACAGTAGTACACTAACAATCAGTTACAGAAAGGGTGCTGAACTAGGTCCTTGCAAGGCAGGCCTTACAACCCAGGTTTTGAAAATATACCTACAGTAGTATTTGTCTAAAAGTGAGTCAAAACCATTGCTCAGGAATAGCGCATTATCATCTAAATCACAGCTACTCATGGTATAATACTTCTTAGCCAGCAGGACACAGTGGGATACAGCCCTGTGCCAGGTGATGCTACAAAATCCTCAGTCACCAGGGGCCCGTCACATGTGAACGCAGCCTAGTGCTGAGTTAGACATTCCGCTGCTCAGCCAGGGCAGCAACAACACGTTCAGGTGCTGCGGGAGGACAGAGCTCAGGATGGGCTGCAAAACCCAGACGGGAAACAGGGTAAGTTCTACAGCACGACTTCTCTTCGTCACCCACACCACACTCTCTCAAGTCAACGACCTGGCAGTCCTTAGAGCAATGAGATGTCACAAGCCTTCGGGAATTTCAGGGTGCAGGGACCCTGAGAAGCTTCATTCTTAAAATGCCCCATCATCCTCACAGATCCCACAGTCTGTGATCCAAGCAATAAACAACAGTCGTACATGTACTTATCAGAGCATGTATGGGACACATACACAAGAAATTCACTGAAATGCACATAGTTTATTGTCAGCACATTACCCTGCTCACAGCGTCTTTAGAAAGATATTCCTATGGCATGAAAACAGTCCTTCTTCCTACAGCAGGGAGCCTCTGGGAGGCGTTTGGGAATTTTATTTCACACACCAGCACGACTGGCACATTTACTACTAAGTTATATATCAACACTCCACACAAAGGATTTTGAAGCCCAAGCAAGATGCTTGTTTTCCTCACTGCCCGTCCACACCTGGCCTGATTTTTATAAGTGCTAATGAATAAAATAAAACAGTAGAACAGCTAGGTAATCCCAGAGCTTCCCTAAATAAATGATTCAACAATTCGTATTGCACTTCAGCATACGAACATCTTGCTTTGACTTAAAAAAAATCAAGGTCTTAAATGGTCAAGTAAAAAGAAAAAAGCTCAGTCAAGGCTACAATTCAAGACATTTAGACTATCTTGTAAGTGTATTGCTTGCCAATGGCTTTAAGTCAAACTACAGCAGTATTTTAAACTCTCATGGAAAGTATGCCTGCATTAAAACTCAGTACAAGAAACTTAAACATCCGGACAGCATGTGGCCATGCATGAGATCACTGTGAAAAGCTGCAGCATTTTCTTCAGCTCTTTATTTTCCTTTCCTGGGAAGTTTGAAACCATAATCAGCAGCTTATACCCAAAGTCTAGATGTCAAGACAGCACAGACTGGAGTAAGTCCAGGAGTTGCATTAGCTCACAATATGCAGTGAAATAACAAAATCCTATCCAAGGAGATCCGGAGCACTATAATGCTATTTAATGAAGCCTGAACAAAACTAGAGGATTGCTGCTGGAGACGACAGTATATAGGGATTTCACTTGGAAAGCATGATTTTTATAGTCAAATTCTCACTTTCTTCCCTCAAGGGGTGTGTGTGTGTGTGAAAGTATTCTATTAAACAGTTTGGCATATGTAAGGTCTCAACTAGTTGCTTTTTTAGGAGCTCTTTGTTTGCCAAGAATTATCTGTATTTCTTGCAAGTCATTGTGAGGAACAGCATGAAAGCATCCAGCTTCTGATATTTCAAGGGTCTGAGGGTGTGTAAAAACCATCTGCATAGAAACTGGATTTTACAAAGGTTTCACAGGAAAAAAAGTTTGGTTGGTTGAGGTTTTTTTAAAGATCTTTTTAATCTGTTTACTAAAAGAAACATTTCTGTTAGAATAAACACACAACTCTTGACTGAAAGAGTCTTATTCACGTATCCTATCTTTTTGTCCTGGAATTGGTAAGTAAAGAGAAGCATAAGGCAGGCAGCTTGGTAAGTAACCTTGAAAAATGACTTCCAAACATAGAAAAGAAGGGAAGAGAAAGGTGGAGACTAAGGGATGCCAAGGTGAATCAGCATCAGGAATGCCAGAAACCTACGTTAGTGGCGACCACTGCCTTCTTTTATTTAAAAAAGTCTAGCAGTTGTTTCTCTGTGTCAGTGATAAACTGTTAGTTGTGGCATTTTTTCTAATGGGTGAAGCATACCACTGATGGGGTTCCACATTCACTACTTTGTGGCAAGTATCTTAAAAGGAACATCCAGTAACACACATTGTTAAATACTGTAACAAATTTAGTCCCCCCACAAAAATAAAACTTACATTTTATTTCTCTTTGTTTAACTAAAGGGCTAACTGCTCCTGTTCATAGACATTCTTAATTTTTTTTCCCCTTAACATCTTAAATTCAGAAGAAAATAAACAAGTTTGGGCTTCATCCAGGATACTTCAGTTTTCAAGTTCGGAGACTGAAGCAGGACTTTGACTTCCTTTCAGTTACCCTTACTAAGGGATACGGTTTGTGAAATAAGAAGCTACTCCCTTTTGGTCAAATATTTAAATAATATATTAGTTTTAGTTTCTAATATAAGCTTCCCTGTGAACGTGCTACAAGGAGGCCATACTCAGGCCGTCTAATGCCTCAAGACCAGTCTTAGGGTGACCTGGTGTCCAGCTTAGATTTTCAGGAAATCTCCTGAGACCCATAAGACAGGTTACTAAAGCAGTGGTACTACTGCTGAAGTGGTAGTGGTGAAGGGCATCCACAACTAATGACAGGTAACTTCTGTAAAAATTTGAGAGCAAAACACAAAAACCTTGGCTTCAATACTAGCCACGTGACCAAAGACCTGCATGACTGAAGCACCATGTGAAAGGGATATTTTAACATACCTTAATCTTTGAAAGTTTCTGTAAAACTGCCTTCAAGGAAGACGAGACACAGATATGCCATATCCTACAACACCAAGGAAGAAGACACCAAGAAGACACTGCAGTCTCTCCCTCAATAGACCCTACTTGGTGTTAAACTGCTCCACATACATGACACCTTTCTCAGGCTGTTGCTTCAGCAGGTTGGAGGAAGCTGGCTTCTGGCAGAGAAAGACAAACGCTAGCACAGCTACACCCCCTTCCTGGCGAGTAATTTATCTAAATTAGATTAAGCTTTTCCGACCTCCTCCACCTACCCAAAGACTGGGTTAAATGCAAGGGTTACCTATCCAGCCCCTTCGGTACTAACAGGACACAGCTGAGTAAACAGCTCTGCCTTCTTAACAGACAGCAGTGGGACTCAGGAAAAAAACAAACCACAAAACAGGCTGGTTCCCAGGACTCCTGACACCACTCAAAAAGCATCAATCGTTTTGAGTGTTATAATTGATATTGAAAGTCAGTTTTGCGTGATAAAGCCAGATACCATAGCTTTAAAAGCAACTGTTAATATATACAGAGGTTAATTTAGAGGGCATTGGTACAGACAGACCATTAAAAAGAACTAAGAAGTCAGACAACCGAGTTAGAAGATAATGACTTCTACTTTAATATGTGTAATCTGACATTGCTTTAACTATAGTATTAATCACTTTAGGATACCGTACTACAGAAAAATAGTGAACAGCTTTAGAAAAAGAGCACCAAATGGTTTTCCTCTGCTCTGCAGGGTTTACCGTTCAATATACATTGACAGTGCATCATCAGATATGTATCAAAACAACCACCTTGACAAAACATCCTAATCCAAAGCTCAAAACCAGCACATTGCCAACTTTATTAGCAGCACAAATGAAGCATCTCTTGTTCTGCACTGCCTTGAAATTGTTTTTCAATATTTCAACTCTGAATTTTGTTTCTCCTTGGGGAAAATTATACATTTAAAAAAAGCACCAGCATTCAGGGGTTCTTGTTGGAATTGATTTGATCAGATTTTGAAAGTAAATACCTTGGGCGCTTTAAAAAAAGAATAAACAGTAGAGGTGTGTTTTCCTTTCTGTCATTACCTTTACAACTATGAATTGACTACTAGGTAATTTCTTAAGTTAGCAGTGTAGGCTAAAGATGGAAACCAGTTGACAAAGAATGTGTGAAACTAGATTTGGCTAATAAAGTTCCTTTGCATAAACATGACTCTATTTGTCTACAAATGACCGCTCTTACAAATCTTGATTCTCAAAAAACCCTACCAAAATAAAGCCTTCCAAAGAGAAGACAAACAACTACAATTTCCTAATTCCCCTATATACCAAGAAAAACAATTATCTTCTCGCTCTCCGCCCTCCACTGCAGGAATATCATACCAGCAAGCTCTTCTTTGACAGTTCAATGCATGTCTGATTGAACTGAGTAGTTTTTCGTAACTTCTGTTTAACCTTGAAATCTGCTGCTTCTATTTCAGACCTGACGAAGTGCTGGTGTGCCTGCAAGCTTGTCTCATTTTTTCCCCCCATACCAGCTGGTCTAATAAATTACCTCTTCCTAACAACCTCATGTTAGCTATGTCCTTAGATCATACACAGCAAAATACCATTATGTCACTTCAAACTTGTATTAAACCCTGATAAAGAGTACTTCTGTCTTAAGAAATAATAAAAAACAAAGTTATTCAAACTAGTACCTTGCATTATAAAGGTAGCCATTTATCCTCTCCACTCCTCGCATAGACGAGAGTTTATATGCAAGGAAAGGCTCACTTACTAAGGCACACCTCCCAGGAATATGAGCATTTTCTGTTTAAATGGCTCTAAACGTTAAAAAAAATAGATCAATTGGATATTTTAATAACTTTGAGGTGACTCTACGGCTGGTGGTTCGATTCCTAAACTGTCTGCTACAGAGCATTAGTGTAAAATAACCAGTTTGCATGATTTAAATTTAAAAGCAACTTTTTCACTTAGTTTGAGAAAGGGGGGGGGGGGGGCGTGCAGAGAAGGAACAGTTTGTTGCAGATAAATTGCCCCTTTTCAATTCATGGGTAAAAGGTCCTTTTTTTAAGGTCCGGCAGTTGGAGGCTTAACTCCCCTTTCAGACATGCCTTTATTTGGAAACAATGCAGGAGCAGGCAGGGCAGGGCTTTTTCATAAATGCTGCCCGGCCACACGCAAACTAACAACAACTTGGCAAAACGAGAGGCAGCTCCGCACAATCAATACAGCCATATGCTCCTCTAACTGCTCCTGTACCAAAAAACAAATGCGGAGTTTACAGTTTGAAAAAGCAAACAAAAAAAAAGCCCTTTGTAATTGCTTATTAATCGTTAAAGAATTCTAGTACCTGCTTTTAGGCAGAGCCCAGAGCTCCATATAAATCCTGCGAAGCTTCAGGCTCACACAACTATTCTCTTTAGGACACTTACTGCCGGTATCACAGTGCTATCTTCAGGACTGCAGTGTATTTGCTCTTGACAGCAAGGACTGACTCCAGATAAGAGGGCATAGTCGTATGAAATGCACAGGCAGCACAGGTTATGAATGAGAGGGGACAGCGAGTTAAGTGAAGTGCTGACAAATGACTGGACATAAAGCTTTGGACCGGGGACCATCAATGTACCAAAATGCAGGAATAAGACGCAGCTCACACATGGGCCTTTGCGCTTGTCTGTTCACTGCGATACCTGCAAGATGGTTCCTTGAGATCACATCCCCCTTCTTCCCACAGACACGGAGAAGAGACTATTTTTACACAGCCACTGACAAGCCGACTTTGACAAAAATAAACGTAAGTAAAACTTGAGGCAAGCCACCTTCCTGATACTCCTTTCTGCCAGGTGTCTCAGGAACGTTAGTGGCAGAGGAGACTGAATGAGGAGAAGAGACCCCAGGAATTTGAAGTTATAACCTGACCTCAAGTGCAACATCAGGATCCGTTTGCATTTCCTTTCTCCACCCTGCTTTCTCTTACACCAAGAAATGCCCTCAGCTAGGAAAGTTACCATATCTTCAGCAACTTAATTTTTTTTATTTTTTTCTTTCAGAAAAAAAGATTCACTCAAGTTCTATTCAGGTTTTCTTCCCCATCTTCTTCCTCTCAGATATTGCCAAGGTCAGATACAGGAACCATCCAAAAAGGCATTAAAGCAAAACAGAAAGAGGAGGTATCTATTTCAAGGTACTTTCATCTTCTTCAGAAAAAGAACTTTTGTTCCAGAAGTTAAAGTTCACATTCTGCACAATCTGCAGCTTGGATCCCCTACACTCATCCTGGAGCACTGGCTCAGTGCTTTTGAGCTGAGGAAAAAACGTCGGCTTCATTGCAGATGCTAGCACTGGGTGGACCATCACCACCAAGCCAGTCTTACTTCCAGCCCTCCTAGACCACAGTATTCACAGAAACTCCTGGCTTCAACGACAGAAACCATTTGCATCCATCCTTTGATGGATGGTTGATTTGATTGTATCTGTCCTTAGGCCTGTGGATATTGCTTGCCTTGGGAGGGTATCCAAAGAATCTCCTGAACTGACATGGTCTGCATCTGCTTGAAAATGCAGATTCCTCATCTAGAAAGTCTGAACAATGGGAGAAAGAAGGGGAAATACCTACTGAAAAACTTAATTTGCTAAGGAAAAGCCTGGACTTCAAACAAACAAGGCTCTTCTTTCCAGAGGACACACTTGTGATTAAGGTTTGGCATCTGTTCAGTTCTTCCTCCATGGCAAGTAGCCTTGCCGTCCCCTGCACAGATGCAGTCAACGCAACTTTGCCTGCCTGCAAGTTACATTCAAAAAGCTCTCATCCAGAACAGTCTTGAACTTTTTTTTCCACCACGAAACACATCTTGCAAATGTGTATTTTCATTTTTCCTGCTTGATCTCATGTAGAGAGGCCACACAGTTAAAGCATCTTTGGAAAGCTTAAAGAGGGAAGAAGTGGGTGAGGGACATACAGGTTCTGTGGCACAAGTCTCTTTGTAGTAAAAAGACTCAAGACTAAGCAGTAAGTGTGGAAGTATTTATGCTTACTTAATTACAAAAACTGCAAGATTAGGTAAGTGATAAATATGTTTTCCTCTCAGAGGACTCCTAAGGCCTCTGTCAAAAGGGCAGCCTGTGTTTTACACCCAAAAGCAGACGCTGCCTCTTTAGTCACCCTGCAACAAGGGATGCTGAAAGCTGAGTTTATTAAGTGATTTTCCTTCTCTCAAAATGGCAGCATGTCTCACTAGATGTTAGTGCTTTCCTGTTGCACTCCCACAGCTGATGAGAGCTCTTGGGAACATTATTTCTGACAAAGTATATTTCAAAATTTAAGACCCTTTGCATTTTTATGGCCATATAGCATCTCTATTAGATCTACTGACTGCTGAAGAGTTGCGTCTTAAGAAAGATTTCAATTTCAAGACAAGTTGGAATGATTTTCTAAACCCTCCCAAACCGTCAGAATCCTATTTAGCATGTTTTGAGATTTGCAGTTGTTTTCAGCTTTTTTGCTGGGATTTAAGAACTCCTTCATCTATGCGGTCATCTATGAGAGTTGGGGATGTTCAGCCTGGAGAGGAGAAGGCTCCAGGGAGACCTTATAGTGGCCTTTCAGTACTTAAAGGGGGCCTACAGGAAAGATGGGGACAGACTTTCTAGCAGGGCCTGTTGCAATAGGATAAGGGGTAATGGCTTTAAACTAAAAGAGGGAAGACTTAGACTAGATTTAAAGAAGAAATTTTTTACACTGAGGGTGGTGAAACACTGGCCCAGGTTGCCCAGAGAGGTGGTACATGCCCCATCCCTGGAAACATTCAAGGTCAGGATGGACAAGGCTCTGAGCAACGTGATCTAGTTGAAGTTGTCCCGGTTCAATGCAGGGAGGTTGGACTGGATGACCTTTAAAGGTCCCTTCCAGCCCAAACTATTCTATGATTCTATGTTTATAGTGTTTACT
The DNA here is from genome assembly GCF_964199755.1 of Larus michahellis. NCBI lineage: Eukaryota > Metazoa > Chordata > Aves > Charadriiformes > Laridae > Larus > Larus michahellis. The sequence continues at coordinate 17,491,293 of NC_133897.1, forward strand.
GCTCTGGCAAAAGAAAGGGGGTGATCAGCTGTTCCAGTTCTTTGACCAGAACAAATGACTAAATTGGTTCAGTTTAGATTTTAACTTGTACACCACATCTAAAAAAAATTCCAAGTATTATTTTGTTCCTCTTCTTTCTACAGGTTGTACTGTTAAAAGGGTCCTCTGTTACAGATCTTGATTCAAGAAACACAGTAACGTGTTCTTCCTTTTCACCTTTTCTATTTAAAAAAGGAAGTATGTATTATTTGAAGTGGAACAGTAACATTAATTTCAGTAAGGTCCTAAAATTTAGGACTTTAACTACTCTGATTCCAGGTTAGCTAGAATCCTGTTCAGCATTTTTGCCCATCATACCACTAGAAGGAAACATAGAAGAAATGCCAAAGCAAACCCCTTATAAAGTTTCAATCAATGCTGTGGAAAAAATGCAATACAAAAAATAAGAGTATCCCGACCACCAACAAAAATTAGATTTTTTTCAATTATTTTCTGCCAAATGGGACTAGAACTGTGACCTCTGTAGCTCCCTCCAACCCCTCAGCAATTCTGAAAGCATTATAAAATACTGCTATACTACAAAACAGAAACCAGATATTTTTCATAACTGTTTTGAGAGAGGAAGTCTCTTAAAACAAAGCAACAATCCTTAAAACTGATCACTACCTTGAGTTATGAAAGTTGTATGTTATGGCCTTTGGAATTTCCATAGGCCATATGTTATGTAAAGTTACTGTAGTACTAGTATCCCCCATAATAAACCTAGTGAATGCTACAGATTGCTTTTAACAACAGGCAATTTTCAAGAGAGCAACCACATGCTTCCCAGCCCAGCAGGGTACTTTATGGCAGGCAAGCCAGAAATTGTGACCAATTCAGTAACAAAAATAAGCACAAAAGAAAGGATCTGCAACTCAACTACTTGAAGCTGATTTATTTCCACAGTAGCTGAATGTAAATACTTCCTCTTCTCTACACTGGTAGACTTTCAGTTCAGGGACTATATTAAGAGATTCAGAACCTACATCCAATGTTGTGGCTCCCTCTGATTGTTGTATTGTGTAAAAACTATTGTAAAAGCATGTTCAGCCTAGTTAGCCAAGAATTTTTCCATCTCTATAATTAACTCTGGAGTCTGACATCATCACCCCCTCAAGGTTCTCTTAAAATTTTAATGGCCTGGTTTATGAATATTCATTTGCCAGCATTACACTTGAAGGGATTTATGAAAGCCCAATGGCATGTCAGTTCTCAAATAGGTTCCATTATTCCTGCTGCTTCCTTAGCATATTTATTACAAGCCAATTTAATGCTGTCAGAACGTGCATCAAGCCTGCAGTTGGTCTAACCATCTAGGTTGTTTCATAGAGATTAATAGACAGAGCAGACATCTGAGCGCTACTGCTAAGGATGCCTATTAATCTCTTCGCTGGACATGATGCTTCTTTACAGGCCTCATTGGTTCTAGGCTATAAACCCGATTCTTCCTTATCTCCTCCTGTTTTTCTCCTCCCACATGCCACTGGAATTACAAGCCAAGCACACGACAACCAGCCCTTCAAAGGCTGCTTGTATGTGAGAGAACAGTCACCCAAACCACGAAGGGTTTATGAGATGTGTACAGACAACAATTTTACATAGTCAGCTTGCTTCGGCAAGTGCTGCAAGTCAGATGAAACTGTCACACTGCAACAGCTAAACAAAGTTTGTGACACATTGATCCATTACCAAGAGGCATAAACAGTTCTTCTGTACCACAACGTATAATTTGTTTGACAGTTGTTTATTTTTTTCAGAACTGTGACAGTGCTGCAGTTTTAAACCACAGGCTTGGACGTTACTGCATTTCACAGACATCTGACCCAACCATCCCCAGATGTAAAGCATCTCCAGTTCTGGATGGAGAGCTCAGCACCAGTGTGTAGTGCAGGTAGATGGAAAGCTCTTATGAACTTGAATCCGGCAACAATGTTTAGAGCACAGTTTGTAAGGCATGTGAAATTTAGGCTACATTAAATGTATTAAGTCAGGTGTATTTTTAGTCAATTATTTAGAAGCTTCCTCCTAATATTCATGTAAACCGGAAAGCAAAACTAGAAAGCCAAACAGTATTTGTCATTTCTCTTATCTGTTCCTTGACTATGCTTCTCCTTTGTCAGCAGAGAGGCAGCTCAAGAAAGCTCAGAACTACTTTTGTCATTTCCTAACAAAATGAATTGAAATAGATCTTTCTGAAGGAATCATCAAACCTTACTTTAGAACAATTGATGCAATTATGCAATTTTCCCCTCATCACCACCACTTTAGAACAAACATAGTAAGAGGTTTGATCTGTCATAAACAAGCATTCAAAGTTTCTGCTTTCTCTTTCTGCTCCAAATATTTACAAAGCAATGAAAAACTCTCAATTTGGAAGAGTAATTTCCAACCGTACCATTTGCCAAATGCAGTATTTAAAGGTGTCTCCAAATGGAACCTGTAGACAACTCAAAGTGGAGAAAAGGGCAGAGAAATGCAGATAAAGAATAACTTAAGAAAAAAGGGTATAATCCTTGAAGGGAAAGGGAGGGGAAACTGGAGACCAGCAACTCAGACAGTGAAGAAGAAAGGTCAGAAGTACTGAAGGATGTAATCATGATCCTGTTTTAAAAAGGGAAAGACTAAAATTGTGACTGATACAATGGCCTGTTGGCCAGTCCAGAAAGTTTTAAGTACCATAAATAAAATGGCTTTACTGAACATCATCACTTGCAATTTTTCACTTGACGCTTCCTCTAGCTCCCAGGCCACAGCTTTGGCCAGAGACTGCTGTTTGGGAATAGAACAGTAAATTCTTACCAAAACCTGGTAAGAAAGGCTGGTGAAAAGCTTTGTACTACAGGCAGTCTCGGAGACTGGTCAGGGTACAGCAAGCACAGCATCACTGTGGTTGAATTACAGTATTTCTGGTTTGCTTCTGTAGAGAAACCAGGCTATTTAGTCTTGTTTTTTCTTTCCCAGCCTTCTTTGGGGAGGGAATAATTTATGCTATGTCTTCAGAACACAAAGAACTATTGTTAAAGTCAGAAGCTGCCTGTTTGCCCTAACAGGGATAGATGCTTTGTGGTGGAGGGGGAAGGGGAACCTTTCACTTATAAGAGATCTTCTTTAGAAGCAGAACAGGGGGTTTGTTATTATTATTATTTTAAAAATCAACAGAAGGTTAAAATAATTTACTTCAAGAACCTCTGAGCTAAAAGCTCCATTTTTGCTTCTCTAAGAGCTCCAAAAGGAGGGGAAAAAACACCAAGCCAAGTCTGCCCTGCAAAACTCTGCCCCCCCCCCCCCCTTTATTTATTTATTTTTAGTGACTTGCAAGCTAAACCTCTAGCCTGCAACAAAACCAGGTTTGGGTAGCTGTCAACCCTTAAAGCTAAACAGCTACAACACTTGGCAGGTGGTTGTAGGAAGAACTTTTAGCTGCAAGGAAAAACATGATCATCTGGGTAAAGCTGAATGCCCAACTTTTTTTGGCATCTGATACTCTCGTAGGATATACAGCCATGTTGGCCAGGGTTAGGGTCCTGAATTATGTAAATATTTCCAGACATTTAGAGCTTGTCTGCCTTGCTAGACCACCCATAGGGAGTACAGCCTGATGCCCATGAGAACAGTACTACCAACTACACTGGTTTTTACTGTACTCTACTGAATACACTTAACCCCCAGTGAACCGACAAAATTACTCCTCGCTGTCACAAAGATTCACACGTCTGCCCAGCAGGAGCTGCAGTAAAGTATCCCTTTGCAGGCAAAAGGATGCATCTCAGCTGCATCGGCTTTCAGGGTTAAGTTTCAGCATACCAGTCTTGGGATATGCAACGGCTGCTCTTAAGTTTTGCTCCCCTGCTAATGGAGGGGGGGACGGGGACACAAAAATACAGGTTTGTGGAAGTTTACACGAGTAATCTACTTGGTAATTCCACTAACTGTCACATGCTGCAAGACAGAAGCATTATATTAGTGTTAATCAATCCAGAGTTGATTTCAACTCAAACCATTTCTTACATTCTGCAGTCGAGCAGCAGGCTGTATTTCACAGCCACTGAGTGAACACAGAATAAAATATCCTGAGGTGCCGAACGAGGCATTGTCAGGGTACACGACATGGAAGTGAAGTCATGTTGAGAACCAGTCATTTACGCCTCCCAGGGTGTAATGCCATGGTGCAATACTCAGATTAAATCTTAGACTATTATCCCAGTATATCAACCCTGTCTGTTCCCAACAGAGAGGTGACACGAAGATCCTGTTTAAACTAGCCCATTTATCCAATCGAGACAGTAAAAACAAAAGCATGAGAGAGCTCCTCTTCTCTGGGTACTTCCCTTGGTTCTCCTTGAAACCAGCTCTAGGTTTCAGTCTCAAAGCCCGGTCCCTAATCCTCAATCTCTCTCAACTCCTGCTTTCACTCCCCTCTCACTGTCCCTCCGAAGTCTTGCATAGAGAACAAGTTGCCCACTGCAATGCCAGAAAGACAAGCCAGGGCAACTAAGCCTAATAGTTCTTGATTTATCTTAAGCATTTGCCAAGAGGAACGTGTGTGGAGTCACTTTTTTTCCTGACAATTACTTCCACAGAGTTGTGTTGTCATGACATTTCATTGTCTGCATTCAGTCTCGCATCATCACACACAATTGCAAGTCACTTGTAAAAGTCTATTCAATTACTGGCCCTAGGTTTAATTCAGAAATACTCATCCGGTTAATTTTTCACTATAGACTAGCTGCTTCTTTGCTGGCTTTAATCAAGCTGTGAAGTTCCTGTGATATCAAACATAAGTCATTTGTATCTGCACCTCAAAATTACTCCCTAGCTTTACTTAACACCTATTTTTACTTAAGTCCAAACAACCCAGCACAGGCAGTATATAAGCTTTTGTCATTCAAGACAAATGTTTACTTACATCTCAAATGAAAGGTTCAGAACTAACTAATCTCAAGCAGAAGACTGTTCAGACTTAAGGCTCCATGACAGTCTTTCAGAAGCATGGCACGGAGGCAAGTATATAACTGGGCAATTTTAACACTGGGCTATAAGAAATGGCAGTAGGCTTGGTCTGAGAATAAATATGGTGTCTTTAAGAGAGAAATTCTCTTTGGCATAAGAATATTAGCACAACACTCGCACAGCGCATTGTCCTACCTGCCTTACCCTGGTTTGTTTAAGAGTCTAAATCAAGCAGACTGAGGCTATCATGAACACAGTATGATAGTCCTCGAGTTCCAAACATTTAAATGCTGACATTCCACCTGATGAGGCAAAAGCAATACAAAGCACTGAGGTACCTCACAGCTCATAGGGCCTACAGCTTCTGTCCTTTCTCCTGCCATCTAACCAGAGCCAACACCTACTCACCTGTCCTTCATTCTCACTCACATATTGAGCAGCTCTTTTCTAACCCTGACACCTGCCATCCCCACTAAATGAGCACCTGCACTGCTACAGCCATGGTGAGCAGGACTGGGGAACCCATGGGGCTAGAGAGGAAGGGTTCCCCCATCTGTGCAGCCATATAGCCAGTTGACACACATGGAGAGAGTGGTCCAGGAGCAAACTGGGAACAGGAGGGTGAGTGAGAGGGATTACTAAACTGGCATTTTAAAGTGAGGTAACCACTTACACTATTCCCATCTGCCAGTCCAAACCATCAGCTGCCTAAAGGAGTCAGAAGAACTTGGTACCCCTAGCCTTAAATATTTGCAGGAACGTGATCCAGTAGGTGTGCTTGGGTGTCTAACACAGGTGGACAACAACCATCATTCCTGACACTAGTAGGAAAGTATGTGCCTGGCCTCATCAAATGGTGTCCGAATTGCCTAGGTATTTCCAAAAGAAAGGGGGAGACCTGAATCTGAAACTCACCAGCCTGAAACCCAAACCCACTTCAAGAGAGCCCTAAACACCAGCCTACAAACAAGTGAACAGCAAGGCTGCTCTTGACCTCCCTTGTTTAAAGCAGGGCAGTGTGAAGAACATAGTCTTATCGATGATGTTATGTTTTTCTGCAATTAGTAATTGCTATAAATCCTCCTAAGCTAACGTTATTAGCTCAGAGAACAAAATGTTGGACTGAAGTATGTTGATGCTATGTTTTCTCCTTTGACTCAACCAGTACGAATCCTTAGAGCCAGCAAATATACATAATCCAAATAGCCAGAAACATGATTAACACTGGAAAAACTAAGCCTTTATGGCTCTGAGTGGGTGCCAGGATGGATCATTTTTCCTGTGCCCACCTAAACAGAACCCTTACACATAAAGGGTTGTGACTTCATCTAATGACTGATCTGCAAAGGCTTCCAGGCTTTTCCAGACAAATGCCGACAATTTACATGTATGGGAGCTTTTTTAACTTCACAATTCTTTAAGTTACCAGAGTTCCTCTGACCTGAACACTTATTTCTTTTACCTGCACAATATGCTACATGTGAGCACATGATCATCAAATCTCTTCTTTTGAGCTCCGAGATACTTCAAGACAACCAATTCTTTGCTACTCTTTCAAAGAACCTAACCTAACCAAGTTTTCTACAGCATAAATATCCCATTTCCGTCTCTGTGAGATCTCTGGCTGGACAGGTCGCTCTTCAAACACATATGGCAACCAGTAGCTAGATGAAGACTTGGTGTAGATTCCTACATGCCAATGGTTAGTTCAGTTAGTCTTTCTTGCTCTGAACAAGCCAAAAAGACCCTTATCCTTGCTAGAAATTTCAACAAGGAAAAAGATGTCAGTTGTCCACACATCAAATACGAACACTTTTTGCAAACAGAATACATTTCTTCCAGAAGTGTTTTTATTCAGTAGTGTTTTGGGTACAAAATAGCTGTAACCTGTTGAAGCACAATTCTAGATGATTGCTATATCACAGAATCACCCAGAATGGTAGGGGTTGGAAGGGATCTCTGGAGATCATCTAGTCCAACCCCCTGCCAGAGCAGAGTCACCTAGAGCACGTTGCACAGGAACGCGTCCAGGCAGGTTTTGAATGTCTCCAGAGACATATAAGCAGAACTGACCACAAAACCCCTTCTAATGGTTTTTGTTCATTCTCAGTACAGTTGGTTAAGGTTGACTGAAAGTGCAATGTTCTTGATTTTTTGCAGAGGCACAGCAACATTTTTGTGTTAATTGCTCAGTTCAGTTTTAAATGGGTGAGTGGCAGGACTCACCCCACCCCAAATACTAACAAAGCAATTGTTTAAACATCGTAACTCCAATATTTGCACATATAAACTGACAAATGCATTTTGACAATATCAAAATTGCATCTGCCACAATTACATTTGTAGCATACCTTTAGATGTCTGTGTACTGATAATCAGAATACTTTAGTACGCAAGAGCTCTATAATCAAAATGTGTTCCATGCTGTTTTATAAGGGATAAGTTTTTTTCTAATGTTTCCCCACTGATAATTTAATAAGAAGTGGAAGTAAGAAAACATGAGAAACCTCAACCTGAGAATTTGGTATTTAAACTGCAATGCAGCCTTTAAAGACTTGAGTTCATTTTACAGCTATAAAATTAAGTTTCCCATTCTGAAATACAACCTCCAGCTATGAATGTAAAGATTCCTTGCTTGCAAAGACAACCCTTACTATCTGATCAGAATGGAAGAATGGAGGTTGAGCTATGTTTTCAAAGTCAGTTTGTACAAGTCACGCAGGTTTCACTGAGTGCAACTCGGAGTTGGCATATGGTTTTTGTTTGAGGTAGTTTTAGTATAGGCCAAATCTAGCTTAATGTCCCTCAATTTCAAGAGTTCCTGCTTAGAATTACTAACATTGAATCCTTGAGTCTGTTTCTTTCAAATGAGTTACATGCTCTGGATGGTTTGACTCCAATAAGAAATATATCATTCAAGGTTAGCTTTACACACTGCAAAAAATAGCTCTTGAACCAGACATGGTCTGCATCTGCTTGAGAATGCAGATTCCTCATCTAGAAAGTCTGAACAATGGGAGAAAGAAGGGGAAATACCTACTAAAAAACTTAATTTGTTAAGGAAAAGCCTGGACTTCAAACAAACAAGGCTTTTCTTCCCAGAGGACAGACTGGTGATTAAGGTTTGCAGCTCACTGCAAAAAATAGCTACTTGTCTTCACAAGAGGAAGAAAAAGTGAAATCTAATGCTGCTGGAGCAACAACTCCCTCAGCTGTTCAGCTCCAGTTGCCTGTGTTAACAAATCAGGCAAGTTTTTTTTATTGGAAACTGAAGGAAGGAAGGTGTTATAATGACTGACATCAAAGCCAAGTGAACCCAAGTCTTTCAACTCCCAAAGCTAACTTGTGGCTACAGGGTTAGCATTACCAACCCCTCGTCACCACTGGAGTGCCAGCAACTACCTGAAATGTTGCTTCCAGTAGGATCTCACCTTGTTTTCTGGGACAGTTGGCACTGAATGGAAAACTACCTTGAAATGCTGTCCATTTTTCACTCCAATATAAACAGTTGGGGCAAAAGTTAAAGAGTTATTGTAGCTGTCTCTGAGGCTTAACTGGGCTTCTTGTCAGAAAGGGCAAGATTGAAAAAAGTCACATGTGAAGCACATACAACCTGCATATTCCCTAGATCATTTGGTGCAACTGTTTGGAAACATTAATCCACACTCCTCCCTCCTTCTGCAGTGAGCTAACAGGAGACAGTGCTAGCTTTGTTTTATTTTAGAGAATAGACAGTAATTTTGTCTAAATCTAAGGCTGATACGATGGAACGAGAATGAAATCCTGCAGATCTTTGCTGACTGCCAAGATTTTTACAGGTATAAACCATGAGGAGCACATTTGGCAGTCATTAACTCCATGGAAGTATTATTAACTTCTCACAGTACTTTGGCACGCAATCTCTCGGCTAACACCTGAATCCAGTTCCTTTGTAACAGACCACTAGTAACAGCATGGCAAGCTTTTGGCGTCAAACGGCTCAGTTGTGTCAGGAAATTACACACGTCCTGTGTAATGGTCTGATGGAGCTTTAAGTTGTTTTAGAAACATACCTGGCCTTAGTTATTACAACACATGATGCTTCCTGTCCAAGTTAATTATTTTTTTTTTCATGCTTTTTTGTACACCTGAAGAGAGACAACCCCAGCAATCTGAATTATTTTAATCTGGGATCATTAGAGTAAAGAGGGACCATCCCATCAACTAAGCCCAAATAAATCAGCAAAGACTTAATGCATAATTGCTCTACTGAAAGACTCCCTTCAACACACCACCACATGAGTAAGTGACATCAGAAGCATTTTTATCTCCAGTTACCCAACACATTCTTATCTGCTTAAGGCAGATTCCAACTAGGACATGTTTTGCTCATTAAAAATCACGACCTTCCAACGTGCTTGTTAACTCTAAACTGCCTAGCTGTGAAAGTAGCAAAACCAGTGAATTAATTCGTGGAGAGCATTTTGCCCCCTGCTTCCTTTGAGAGCACACTATTCCCCTCCATTATGCCAAACGGATGCTTCTCTGTGGAGAAACAGAAGCCTGTGCATTCAGCAAATAAACACACAGCCAACAATGATGCCTCTGCAAAGTGAATAATTTCAGCCAACCTGTTACTGCAAACTATTCCAGAGCTATTGTCTCTTAAAAATTGCAGTGAAATTGCCATGCACAACACCCAACACATTGGGGAAAAAACGTGAACTCCAACAATGGTAATTTAAACTAAATAAGCTTGTGCAATTTTCACCTATGTTCATTATATGAAAGGCTTCATAGCCAAGGAAAATGACAATGTTGAATTTAAAAAAAAAAAAAAAAACAAACCACAAACTACACAGTCTTCGTAATGTTTTGCATAAACAAACGTACTGAGAGTATAAAAACTTTCATATCACCTCATCAACACGAGTATAAACAAAAGAGAAACCTCAGCTCGTCATGTGTTAACGATGCATGCAGGATAATGCGCATACGCTTTCCACACAGAAAACTGGCAAAAGATTCCTCTGACCTGCCTAGAAATGTTTTGGTCACAAAAGGGTCAACTCCATCATCTCTGAGACTACCTTGACTTGCTGTGAAGAAATGTGTACTGCCTTTTCATTTTTCCTCAACTTCATAGTTTTGGGGATCTCTGTGTACAGATAAAGTGTAATGTCTCTTCTCTGTATAAAAAGTAAAAATGGCCTGTCCCCACTACCTTTATCCCACATAAACTATCAAATATAAGGAATTTAGCAAAGAAATGTCAAATACAAAGCTATAGTCCTTCTGAATAAAGTTCCTAGAAATCTGAAATCCTCCTTCCCACTGGAAATTTTTGCCAAGAATATAATTTAGCAATGCAATTGAGGCAAAACATCTTTGGGAGAGGTACAATGAACGCTTAAATTGACTAACTAATACCCCAGAGATAGCAGGGAAGAAAGTTTACCTGTCCCAACAAGTTTAAGCATCTGCTGCACAAAGAGGAGCTGATATTGTTACTTCTCATCAATCAAAATGTTTCCTGCATTATACCCTTAACGCATTTGAACCTGAAACTCAAGAGCTCTAACAGTGTCTTCCTGCTCTTGTGCAGACTCTGGGGTACCCAACTTCCATATCTGATTTCTTTGTGGTCTGTTTTAATTTTTAAGGCTTTGACATCTTCTAACAGGTTTATAGGAGCACAACACAGGCATGATAAAATGGTGGAGCAATTTATGTCAACTTGCTTTTTAAAATGCAAGTAGCAAAAAAAAAAATATAAGATCATATAAAAAAAGATGCCTGTTAAAAATACTAATTTTACTGGAAACAATGCAAAACCATTTTAAAGTCAAGTATCAAACTGAAGTACACATCTGTTAATCCAAGACAGAGATAAAGAGGCTATCTGAAGGAGGATATTGATCAGGCAGTTTCTTCCTAACCCTCACTGCCTCTTCAGGTAGAAGGATTTAATCTCCTATAAACTATGCAGCTAGAGGTGGGTATTTAAATTTATATCTAACAAGATCTGTGTGAGAAAGATTAAATATATGGGATTTTTTATTCCAATAAAATATTCCTATCCCTAAACTGATGAAGTAGTTTTTAAACAGTAACTCTCCAGATATTTTCTTTCTTTTGGTATTCTCTAGGCTAAACATATTTATATAATTAAGAATAAAAGTTCTAGATACGTTTGTCAGAGAAATACAGATTTGTAATCCAAAGAAAATGGAAGATGGCCTTAAACTGCTAGTTCCTGAAAGGGAAACTGAAAAGCAGAAAATTTATTTCCTTGGCAAGGACGCTATTCTTATGTTTCTGGAGATTAAACTACAACACCTGGAACATCCTTGAAGCCAGGAATCTCCTCTTCCCACTCTCCCTGCCCCTTATGCTCCCCTCCTTTAACAGCTGATACTGCTGCAGGAGGGAAAGGTAAAACAGTGCCAGTAACTTTCACCTGTTGTGTCCTGGTAATGTTTAAAAATAACACAATGGAAAGCTGGAGGAAGCTTTCTTCAGAACACTCCAAGTCTCAAAATACAACCATTATCCAATGCAACAGTATTCACGTGTGTTTATAGAACTTCTTAAACACAAGACAAAAGTACTACTGAGGAATTTTGGTTTTATAGAAGTGTTCTTATAGCGGTTTGTAGTACCGTGGCTAAGTTTAATGCATTAAAATGGAAAAAGAAAAGAGAGACACCTCACACACAAACCAACCAGCAACAGGACTTTCCATTCATAGCAGAATGAACTCATGCTCTAAGCAAAACCACGAGAATAAAAACACAAAATGCCTTAAGGAAGGCTGAATGACTGGCATGCACAGGCTGGAATAAACCCACTCACATTTCAACCTGACAAAGCTGCAAATATTCTCAAACAACTGGCTCCAGCGACTGCGTGCAAGCGCTCCAAATGAGGTGCTACTTACTTCAGAATCCTGTAAAAAATCCACTTGTCTGCCTTTACACAAGGGAGGAAAGAAAGAAGGTACGGATGGAGCAGAAGGGGTCAAAGTCTTCTCAAAATAGTTACTGATAATGCCTGCAGTTCTCTTTAGCCAGGAATTTAATAATTCTTGTTTTAGAGAAGTTTCTCACTTCAGCTAAGATTCCTTTCCAAGACCTAACACTCACACGCTAAGAAAACAGAAAACTGACTTCACAAAAGTTACCAAATATCAACATGCAAGGCTGGCAAGTACATGTGCAGTCAAGATGGTTCAGATAAGTCAGATAAATTTAGAACAGCGCTTTCCTAAAAGCATGCGTTCATCAAATGCTGTAAATACGCAGGAGCTATATCCAAGTGCTGATTCCAAACATTAGTGCAAAAAATTTATTAGTGAAAATCTCCTTTTAAGAGTTCGCTCCCATCTGAAGTCCTCAACAATGCTATTCCTTGATCTGCCTTTAGTATTTCCATCCATCACTGGATTTATCCACATAAAAAGCTATAGGCTCTCCAAGCTCAGAGGACTAAGCCAAATGCAGTGTGGCAACTTCACATAGGACCAACCTTTTATGGTTGGAACAGTAGAGCTTTGAGACAGCTAATCTACCATAAATAGCTCTTGAAACTCAGAAGGATCAAATCAGCTGTTGCAACAGTCCCAGCCTGTAGCTGCTTCAAATCCAATTATACTGTCAACTCTGTCTCGCAGCTCTCCTTTTTACTCCCCCCATCTAAAACTTTTTTAGTCTTGCTCCTGCGAAATTAAAAGCTGTAAAGACAAATGCAGCAGAACAAAATGCATTTAATAAAAATTGAAACAAGTGGACAAGTATTCTTAGAATTATCTTAAGGAACAGACGTTTTGTTCTGTTAAAAAACAGCTTAAGAATTTGAAGTCCATTAAAAAAAAAAAATTTGAAATAAGCAAACACTTGCAAGAACACCAAGCTCAGCTTTAAAAGTTGGGCAAAACCAAGTAGATAAACTATCTGTGTCCCAGATTAAGGCATAAGGCACTGAATTGCTTGCATATTTTTTCTCTAACTTAAATAGACTTGAGCAATACTAGAATTCACTTTTATAAATCCTTTTATTACAATGTTTCCTTTCAGGTAGTTAGACCCATTTTCCCACAAAGAAGTTGAGAACTCTAATTTAAGAATTCTTAAGGAACTGGAAGCTTCCAAAATGTATGTTTACTAACCATAAAAGTCAACAGAGTACCATGGGATAAAGCTGGAGGGAAGAGGGGCCCAAGAAAGGTGGCTAATATTTAAGGACCACCTCCTCCAAGCTCAGGAGCAATGCATCCCAACAAAGAGGAAGTCAGGCAAAAACGCCAGGAGGCCTGCATGGATGAGCAAGGAGCTCCTGGACAATCTCAAACAGAAAAAAGAAGCCTATAGAGGGTGGAGGCAAGGACAGGTAGCCTGGGAGGAATACAGAGAAATTGTCTGAGCAGCCAGGGATCAGGGTAGGAAAGCTGAGCCCAGATAGAGTTAAATCTGGCCAGGGATGTCAAGGGCAACAAGAAAAGCTTCTACACGTATGTCAGTGACAAAAGGAAGACATAGATGCTCTTTGGAAGGAAACGGGAGACCTGTTTACCTGGGATATGGAGAAGGCTGAGGTACTCAATGACTTTTTTGCCTCAGTCTTTACCAGCAAGGGCTCAAGCCACACCACCCAAGTAGCAGAAGGTAAAGGCAGGGACTGGGAGAATGAAGAACCGTCCACTATAGGAGAAGATCAGGTTTGAGATCACTTAAGGAACCTGAAGGTGCACAAATCCATGGCAGCTGATGAGATACATCTGTAGGTCCTGAGGAAACTTGCGGATGAAGTTGCTAAGCCACTATCCATCATATTTGAGAAGTCATGGCAGTTTGGTGAAAATTCCCACCAACTGGAAAAGGGGAAACATAACCCCCCATTTTTAAAAAGGGAAAAAAGAAAGACCTAGGGAACTACAGTTTGGTCAGTCTCATCTCTGTGCCCAGCAAAATCATGGAGCAGATCCTCCTGGAAACTATACTAAGGACCATGGAAAATAAGGAGATCATCAGTGAGAGCCAACATGGCTTCACTAAACAAAAATCATGTCTGACAAATTTTGTGGCCTTCTGTGACAGGGTTACAGCATTGGTAGATAAGGGAAGAGCAACTGAAATCATCTACCTGGACTTGCGTAAAGCATTTGACAGTTTCCCACACTACTTGTTTCTAAACTGGAGACACATGGATTTGATGGATGGACCACTCATTGGATAAGGAAGTGGCTGGTTTGTGGCACTCAAAGAGTTGTGGTCAACAGCTCAATGTCCAAGTGGATACCAGTAACTAGTGGAGTTCCTCAGCGGTTGGTACTGGAAACAGTGTTAACATCTTTGTCGGCAACATGGACAGTGGGATTGAGTGCACCTTCAGCAAGTTTGCTGACGACACCAAGCTGTGTGGAGTGGTCAACACACTGGAGAGAAGGGATGCCATCCAGAGGGACCTGGACAGGCTTGAGAGGTGGGCCCGTGCAAACCTCATGAAGTTCAACAAGACCAAGTGCGAGGTCCTGCACGTGGGTACAAATCCAGGCTGGATGGAGAATGGATTGAGAGCAGCCCTGAGGAGAAGGACTTGGGGATGTTCATTGATAAGAAGCTCAACATGAGCCAGCAATGTGTGCCTGCAGCACACAAGAGATAAATTACTGTAGTACAGCACAGGAACTCTGGTATTTCAAAGTGGAAGAAGTGTCTTATGGTCAAAGCCTGGATCCGTATCTCCTGTGAATACATAAATCCTGAATATTGCCAGGGCATACTCCTATAATACTCGCATGACATCTACTGTCTAGGCATCAGTCCTTCTTGTACGAGTGGGGAGAGAAGAGGATTGCTAATTCTCAATATTCAAACTGCTTTAAGAAGGGCCTGAAATTTAGCTCCTCTAGAAACAACGCTAGTGAGAGGGTTAAAATGCAAAAAATCATCATCCTCCATGTAATGGAAAATTGTCAGCCATATGTCATTCTACTCCCCTCTGAGTTTCCATTAAATTTTATCATCACCATTAAAGGGCCTGTGTTTTAACTGATTTGCAAAGCATGAAACATACATTGAACACAAAAAGAGTCACTAGTTTAAATCCTGCCTACACAGATGATGACAAAGCAACTTCAATTAAGTGTGGGTGGGTTTAACGAAGTGGTTTGCTATATCCTCCAAATAGTGCATGAAGAACCCAGCTTGGTCACCTTCTGGAAGTCTTTGAGAAGTCAAAGAGCTGGAAGAAGGCGCAAAAAGTTTTCCCTCTAGGCTCTAGCAAACACCTAACTGAATCAATTGGATGCACAGGGGACAGTGAGCTTTTCATTAGCACAGAATAAACTGAGCATGTGACAAGCAGATAAAACAGACCAGCAAGATCTGCCTGAATAAGTTTATCATTTTCAACGCGGCTTGTAGAACTTGTGACATTATGCTTCTGGACTGCACTGAAAAAAAAGCAGCTGAACCAACTGCTGACAAAAGTTTAACAGAACTCTTAAAAATGCAGCAGGCATGCTTGCAACTGGTAAGAGAAGGAGCAGCCGTGAACATGCTGCCAGAGCACAACCACTGGTGCTTTATGCCCTATCCATAACCATTTAAAATCCGAGGTCTTTTTATTACTGTGGAATTTGAAGGATGCAAGTTATGATACGGAAACACACCCCCTCTCAAGGAGCAGGACTGGGACTGCTTGTTTCTTTTATAGAAACCCCTCTGCATCTCACTGTTTGCATTCATTCTCCCTATCACACAGGGAACTATGTTAAAGATTTCACTTTCGCATCTAATTTGATAAAAAAAAAAAATAAAATCCTGTGTGTGCTCTTTTCACATAGACTTCCTTTGCCATAAACACACAAAGCAGAACTGAAGCAGTTTCTCCCGCTTCCTCCCCAATACAAAATTTCTGTAAACAGAGTAGAGGAAGCCACAGCCAATACATTCGTTCACCACTAGCTCTTTACAGCAAGCGTAAGATCTAGCATGTATCTTCCAGAGACTATCAACCACATTATCAAAGACAGAGAGGCATCATACACTTCTCAGACCACAGGTTCTGTCCCAATGAAGAGAGAAGTACAAATTAACAGACATGCTTTTGATACCAAGGTCTTGCATTGCAAGAGAGGATATCTGCTTCAATGAGTAACAGTCAGGAAATAACACCAGTGTAACGCACAGTAAAGTGCACACAGCTTGGGAAGTCTGGAGTAAGCATGTATTCATTTAACAATTCAGCTTCCCAGTTTACAGATATCTTCTTTTCAGATTGGGTGGGGGGGAAGGAGAGACTTTCCAGGGGAAAAAAAAAAAAAAAAGACAAATTTAATAAAAAGCAGCTTACCAGAATCCATTGTTAGAATCATGACCCCACTTCTGTGTCCCAGGAAGCAGGAAGCCTTACCCATCCAGTGCATGTGAATGACTCAGAAGGACAGCATGGCTTTGTTTCAGCTTATATCTCCTAGCTCATTCACCCCTCCTCCCTCTCGTGGGATAAAAGTGTTGCCTGTGCCTGGCCATCCCTATTGGCTCAGCTAGGCAACAACACTCCTTTAGCATATTCAAGTTTCTGTGAGAGCCTAAAATGACCCACAGAGGATTTTTTATTTCTCTTAAGAGCAAACAAACAAAAAAAACCCAACACAAACACTTTTTATCTTTCTGGGAGAACAATCTATTTGCTCTTTCACTATCAGATGCATATTACGGTTGCTGTTATTGCCACAGGGCCAAACAATTCCCTATGCTCGAATCGATGAGAAGGTGGCAAATCGGGGAGGACAGTCCCACAGTAATCCCCAGTTCGGCTGCACTGTCTATGGGAATAAAACCGCATGTTTTGTGTCAAAGCCTATGCCCTCCAACCCAGCTTATCTTCAACGCAAACTGAATATACCCCCAAAACTGAGGATCTCCTGGTTTGCCAGGGAGGATTTGCTTTTCCATTTTATTTTTAAACAGGCATAACAGCAAAGATTGCTGTCTTACTGAAGACACACACCTGGACCCTACAGGTTAGACTCTGCAGTGAGGAAAAGGTCATTTTTTTCTTAACCTATGGCATTCTCTAAATGTAATAACTGGTATACAATCTAGGCTCTGCCTAGATTATAAAAGATTATAAAAAGAAAGCTTTATAATCTATATGTGAACCACCACTCCAGTGAGATAATACAGTGATAAAAAAATTCACCACAATGTAAGTGAAAAATCTCTCTGATCAAGAGATATCACAACCCTTTGTTAACTTTGATCAAACCATAGACAGCCTGAAAAGTACATTTGGAAGGAGAGAAGGGGGAGGGAGAGAGGAGTTTGTTTCTTTCTGTACTGCAAAATCTTTAAGAACTTGCAGTCAGATCCCGAAAGGCAAGTTTCTGTATCTTGCAGCATGAACTGCTGACAGACTTGATATCTGTACTCGGGGATTCAGCAAGCACAGTGAATGAAACACTGGTGTTCCTTGTCTCCGATAAGAACTACCTTTTCTAAATAAAGCGTGGACATATTAGGCTACTGTCTCACCAAGTTAGTCACCACTAGATAACCTAAGATTCATAACTCTGAGATACAACCACAAGTGTATTTTGGAAGTGTTGCTTGTGGTTGTTGAAATAAACTGAGGACTCCCTCACCTCCCTCTGTTTTTAGAAAACGTATCAGTTGCAAGTCTCGAACATCAGAGTTTATAGAGCCACTAATGAAATACAGAATCCCCAATTCAAAGAAATTAGCAAAAGCAATACAATTGAATCATCACTTCTCAGATTTGACCTTCTCTTGCTTTGCATGGCTTCACACTAACACTCTTGAGTCATTACAGTTTGAAGGAAACAAAATATACCTAAAGATGAAAATTTCTGACCCTTTCAGTAGGACACTGCAATAAAAGCTTTGGAAAGAGGCATGAGTAATTCAGATCCTTGAAACAAACCTGAAAACTTCCACTGAATGGAAATTAGGAAGAAATGACCCAGGTGGACAGGCTAGTCCCCAAAAGCGTTACTACAGAAAGAAGCACACAGTGTCAGAAAGGATGTCAGACTGAACGGATTAGTGGTTTCATCCAAAGTTTACAACTCTCAAAGAGCCAGGATGTTGTTTTGTTGACCACAATAAATAGCTAAGGACATTTGGCAACAGCCCAGGCCAAGCACATGTTGAATTTCTGGGAGTGACATTGGGCATAACTTCCTTTCTTACCAATAACTATCAATTTGGAGAGAGATGCAGCAGTAAGGAAGATGCTTTTGCCTTGTCCCTATCCCACCCGGCAACATCTTTACTAAAAATTCCCAATGGTCTAAACAAACAAAAAAAAAAATCCATGACAACAAAAATCAAAGTTTTGAGTATGCCTTCAAGTAGTGCAATTCCAAAGCCTGAGAGGAACTGTATGGAGAAAGTAGCAAAAGACCAGTCCTTACCAATGAGGTAGAAGGTGAAGAGCTGGTACACTTTCAAGCGTAACTGAGGACCTCTACTCTTTACACAAGATGCCAGGCCAATCCAACACTAACATTTCCATCCTCAGGCAAACCAAGCATCAGTAATATTGCCAGAGAACACTAGGCACAACAGGTACTACACCAAACACATTTTAACAAAAGCATTCTCATACATTGTCTAAGAGCAAACCACTTTCAATAGGATGACATTCCCTGTAAGCTTTGCTTTTGCAAGAAGTCTAGTACTAGGGTTCTGTAGCAGTAAAGCACAAAAGTTCAAACAAATTGTTCTCGAAATGGCAAAACAAATCATTTCTGGGTCAGCAAGACATTGTGAGGTACTGCATGGCATTATTTTTTAAAATGGTGCAAGCATTAATAATTCAGCTTACAAAGTATTCAGAAAGGTAGCTGAATTGAAACCATAGTAGAGGGGAACAGTCTTATTGACATCCGAGAAAATGAATAGGAAATAAATGGTTTTGCCTGTATCCTCAGAAGGGAGAGGATGAAGTTTCCAGCTGGGTTAGAGAGAACATGGCACAGGTGTTCAACATGTGACATCAGCCTGAAGGATATTGCTGCACTGACAAGGGATTTATAAAATCCGGGCATCCCCAGTGTTTCAGTTCTAACCTAGACAGCAGAAATGAAACAATTCACTGTTTTGCAAGCTACATCGGACAGCAAGAGTTGGCTGAAATTTCTGTAATCAAAAATAAACCGGTAATAGAAGGAGCACTGCGTGTTTCCTCATATATAAGCAGGGCTGCTGAAGTGTCCTGCAAGACAGCACATGAACTTGCACATGAAGCCTTGGCTTTGCTGTCTTTTGTGGAAGTTACACAATACAAGTAGCCCATGATAAATGGTATGCTGCTAGCAAAACCGACACACTGCAAATTAAACAAACAAAATACCTGTTCATAAACTGTGTTTACTGGAACTATACGAAAAGAGAGTATCAGCAACTCATGTGATCATGCTCTGCATATTTCCCAGCCTCTAAAATCAACTGGACAGTCTTACCCAGATGCAATTCTAGCAAAAAAGTAGAAAGTTAGGTCATGACCTCCAGAGATCACCGATTTTCTTCTATCATTTTATAGTCCAATAATCTGGAGTCTATGTAATTGTTTACTGAATATATATTATAAGACAGTTACAGTAACAGTAAATAATGCATAGTATTTCAAGATACTGTGGAAAAACTTAAACATGTTCATCTGAAGATTATATATCCAAATAGCCTGTGGTTTAGAGACGAAACCTTCTCAAGCTATGTCTTATCTTGATCACATTAAATCTGTAAATTGTGTAGTGTTAACAATCTCTGATTGTTTAAATTGTCTACTAAAATAATCCCTGTGGATTTTAGTTGTTGATGTATTATTTTTTTTAAATACAGCCAGAATACCCATCCACATGGTCTGACAGCATCATCTTCTGAAGGTTACAACCATTTTATGATGGTATATACTAAGAAGCAAGTTCAGCAAGAAATTCTCCGGAGGCCTGACTTACTTGAGTCTTTGCTGGAAGAACTTATTTAAGCACACATTATCCCTAAAAGCCTAAATTCACAGGAGTGTTCACATAATTTTCAGTACATGCTTTAGTCTTGCAAGAAAAGGCTACTTCTGCGTACCCTTCATTAAATTATTCACTGCACAGAAAGTAGACAGCTAGTAACTGTGAGGTGAATATGCTTGCTCTAAACATTTTTTGAGGACATTTTATACAAATGCTTTAATTCAGAATTTTTGAGATTCAATCAATTTTTTCTATGACCATGCTCCAACCCCAAATCTGTGGGAACCAAAGTTAGGTTTTGCTTTTCTGCTGCAAGTCCTTCCAACTTTTCAAGCTCTCTAGCATGTGTAAAAGTAAGCACTGTCCCCAGTCCCCCACTTTTCTTTTTTTTTTTTTTTTAATAAAAAGTTAAAACCAGCAAAATAAGCTTTTATTCAAATTTCTACTCTTTACACTGTGTTCCCTGAACCTCCAGAAGCTATGGAAAGTTGCAGGGAAAACAGTTCTCACGTAATTTTGGAGCAACAACTGAAAGTGTCTACCATACTTCTGAAAAAAAAACAGGTTACATGCAGCGAGAGAAACAGCAGGATGTTTCCAGGCAGCATGTCCAGAATTAGACATCAGTTCTGGTTTAGGGAAGTTAAGAGATAGATCATCTATATATTATTTTGCTGACACAAACCAGTGAGATCTTCCTGATCGTGTCCAAGAAATCACATCTCTCTACTCACAAAAATCGCACAATTCTCCAAGAGCAAGATTAATCCCATGTACTATGCAAGTTATGGGAGCTCTGCGTTTATGGAGCTTACAGAACCTGCTACACAAACTTACACACAAAAAAAGGCCCCTTCTGTTCTTGGTTTGTGTTTGCTTAGGGAAATGCTTTTCCATAGCCAAGAACTGAAAAAAAATGAATCAAATTTTAACTACAAATATATCATCAAAAATCTGCAAAATGAAGACTGGGCAACATGAAAGGTAGAATACAGGTCTGTAATTAATTAAAATGTTACATTTGAAGGAATTTTCCATAGTCTAGAATGGCTGAACCTATTTTGTTATACAACAATTGGAAGAGGGAATGATAGAAAGGCAGGAACAGGAGATCCATGGCAGCTGCCTGCTGCCTCTCAGTGCATACTGAGATGAAGTTTTGTGAACTCTTATTGTCACTTTCAGATTGAATAAAATTTCTTCTTAAAGCAGCATTAGCATTTCCTAGGTATTTAAATACCATCCAGCTTTTCTGAAGGTCCTAAAGGCGACTCTGAGTTCTTAACCATTATACCACTACATTTCATTAATGTGACACAGGTACTAGGAGGCACACACAGATTCTTCTTTAAATGTTTGCTACAAACAACTCACAAAAAAAAAAGAAAAAACCCAGAGTTCATGGTTCACATCTGCATCCATTTTTCAGCACAGGCTCACCTTAAATCCCAACCATCCAGTCCTGACTCTCTAGGTAGATCTGCATCACCACGTCCAAGTGGCTCACAATCCAGCTCACAATCCAAAAGGCAGTCCTCCTCCTACAAGAAATAAACAGAAAAAATTATGGGTAAGAAGCACAAATGCACATCCCAGGATATGAGAACAACTTCAGAACTACCAAGCAGTTGCACAAAGGGGCTGACCCGATTGACTACAGGAAATGAAGCAGTTTAGAGTATATTGCCACCTTGCCCATTCATACAGACAAGATCATCACCAAAAGCAACAGCACTTTTCAAAGCCCAGCTGTTGATGGACTGTAGCTCACAGGGAAAGTGAGGTCTTGCAAGTTTGATAGGAACCCCAAGGAACTTGACCCTTCAGTTACCACAGTCTGAGCCTTTAACATGAGATATATTCTTGAACTACCAATTTCTCTAGAAACGCCAAGCTTTCATTTTACCACTTCACAGAAAGTAGTCTGCCTTACACCTTTCAGTAAGGTCAAGCAGCACTGAAGACAACAACAAAACAGCAGCATCTACCAGAAGACTATTATCCTCAAAATCTTTAATTTTAAACATCAGTGGATGCAACTGGAAGAGCCAGCTCTCTTCCTAGAACTACAGCAATCAGGAGACAGACTTGAGACCTCTTCCAGTGGAGAGCAACTGACCTAATCAAGTCCAGCTCTGTAGGCAACACATGCCATGTGGCCTGATTTTTGATCCCCACACCTTGAACTGCAACCGCTTTTTTCTTCGTCTTTGGCAAACACAAAACATCTCTGGCTCTGTCTGTAACACTAATTGCTTTCCCACAGGGCAATTTAGCCCACGTGGAGATTCATGTTGATGAATTATCCAAGTTAGCTTATTTTAAACTAGCTGAATTATCCCAGCACCACATCGTCCTTAAGGATGCCAATCCCCTGAACTTATAAAAACCCACAATAATCAACTACTCTGGGCTTGTTACTCTGTTCTGTACCACCAATGCAGTTGTTTCTTTCCACAGAACAGTGAGGAGTTCTCCAATGCAGACCTGAACTCCATGAAACGGCCTGTGCTGTTGAGCAGATTATTGTCTCCCTCCTGTAATATGCCTGGTATCTAAAACAACATTTTTACTCTTGCGGGATGAGGTTCAGCTCACCTGCAAATATTTTTAGGTGCCAAATACACTACTTTCACTTTCACAGCTGCTTTATTAAACTTCCATTTTTAATCTATTAAGAGGCATAAAATGAAGTCATGATGCCCTACATGACCAGAGCAACAACTGTTAAGAGCAGTCAGGTCACTGCTCTGCTTCCACTGCAGCTGCTAAACACGTCAGACACTAATAACAGCATCTAGAGAAGAGGTCAAAAAAAAAAAAATTCATTGAAAAGACAAAAAGAGCGATAAGACAGAAATTTTGCCCAAGTTGGGAAAAATTCTGATTTTAGAAGACAAGCAAATCCCCAAACATAGACTACCTTAGAGTCCATGGGAACAGATCAGGCAGCAATTCAATCTTCCTCCTAAATGTTATGCAGCTGTTCACACATTTTAACTAAGACAGTTTTTACAGTCTACCCACATTTATCTTCGTATTTCAGGCAGGAAACTAGCATAAAGTTTCCAGAATATGGTAAACCACATGCTATTGTTTTCCCATTTCCAACTTTTATTCACTTCAAATGAGCATTCCTGCACTTTTGAAGGGTCAATGAATGGGGACTCACTTCAGCCTGGTATGAAAGTTGAAGAATAAAGATGGTTGGCAAGGGGTAGTTGAAGAAAGGTAAACTAGTTTCTCCACCATCACATAATGCTCAGTTTCTTAATTCCTTCATGCTACTTAACTGCAGGATTGCCTGATTACATCTACTGTTCCTACCTTCTTCCTCTTTACGTATTGACATTTTAAAAAGAGAGAAAAGGAAGGATTTGAAATCCAGCTATAGTTTTGGTCAACTACTTCACGGGTTTCCTGGAAGCCACTATGAGGTTAGAAGAGGTGACATTTATAATGCACAGCACACGTTAAACCTGGCGTGTACTGCCACTATCCCACTAGCATATTTCATTATTTCTTTTTTGACAAATGCTACATCTGTGTATTGGAAGAAGAGAGAGAAGACCGTGGTGCTGCACTTTTGAAGCCCTGCAGCTTTGAAGCCTGTCAAAGTCTATCCTTGTAAAGAAACCTTGAATATCTGGTGTGAGTTGAACTATCTTGACAGAGTTGTTCTTGTTGTTTTTTTTATATTTGCCTATGCCACTATATTCTACAGTTAGTGTCCTACGTCTCACAAGAATTTTAGGCAAGAATACACAATGAGACAAACACAAGGCCTAAGAAACACAGAGCACCTACCAGGGAACATTTGAGATTGAAATCAAAATGCAAGAGACAGCAATTGAATTCCAACCTTTTAAAGACCGACCCTGGCTGCAATTTTTTGCACGCTTTCTCCAGTTCATCTGGGAATTGTCTGGCAAGCCACTTAAACTGTTTATCTGATAACTCACGCATTTTGAAAGTTTAGAACAAAAGCAGGAAAAGACACTCAAAATATTAATTTTTGCCTTTTTGATGGACTCCACTTTATTACACAATAGATGGATCCTGGAATCAGTCAGTACATCATGAAGGCAAGACAAACATCAAAATATCATTTGTATACTTGATATTATGAACTAGAAAGAGGGGCTAGTACGCAATCACTTTTTGGTTAGCCACAAAGATCCATTATTTTTGATCCAGGAGAATAATCAAACTTACCATTTTTCTAGACAAAGATTCTTCTGAATGCAGATAACATCAATATTTGGACTAACTTAACACCTGATAGACAAACCAGGAAAGACTGTCATTGTGCACAGCAGACAGCTGTTCTGCACGCATCTGCAGTTACCCATCAGGTTATTCAGTAGGCTGGCTACAGGGCAGCTACGACAGCTTCTCTACTTTAAGATAAGCCTCATAGTTCCAGAGCTCTTACATGCAGAACAGACTACAAAGAGTTTTACTGGAACAAATTAAGGTTGCGTCCCTCCAATGTCAAAAGGACAGGAAAAGGATGTTTTATTTGTTGCTTAATGACTTGTATGACATCAGTTCTGCAAAGGCATCATCTTCTCAGGCTCTTCAAAACCAACCCAATGAAGCCTGATGCCACAAAACTTAGAGATGTTTTGATAAGGCCCCATTCTGCTCAGCCTTGGTACATCTTCATTTCTTACAGAGAATAAAAAAATGCAGCCTGGAAAAACCTAGGAAAGAGGTAGATGAGTGCAACAACTTTCCTGTGAAGCCAGGAATTCTCACAGAGAGTTCAATTAAACCAGAATCTATCACCTCCTTCACACTATCTCAACTGAGGTGTCATCCTTCTCAGTGCTCCAGAGGCATGTAACAAAACATACTGGGCAGCAGCCAAGTGCAAAGGAGATTTTCAGACTACTGGTTATGCTTTTACAGGGTCCCTCCCCCTTCCACCCCACCAAAAAGAAAGGCCACAAAGACTTCTATCAGCCGAGGTCTCACTTGAACACTCGGAAAATCACTTAGAACAGCAAAATTCTGCTCTATGCCTGCACTTACCCTCTATATTGGTACTAGCCTGTAAACTTTTTAACATTACATGTTCTTACTTTTCTTGTTTTCCAGGCATTTCAGAAGAACCCTACACAAGACAAACAGGATATAGGCACTTTTGTTTGTAGCCATTTCTCGTAGAAAACACATTCAAGAGCTCAAATCCACCCTGCTGTTATTTTTTCCTATTCAACCATCTTACTTAAATTGTCATTTGTGATGTAATCTGCTCCAGTCAGCAGGACTCTCCTTCAGTGCATTTCTCTCCCATTTGACCTCACATAACGCTGTTGTAGTTTGACCATCTGTTCTAGTCCCCCTGCCCAACGATGTTTTCAGAAACAATTTGCTTTTGCACATTCCAGATGTTTAAAGAAATTACTTTTCTGCAGAACTGAAGAAGACCTGCTGAGGAGACAATCTCTACAAGTATTGTGATAGAATCATGCCTTACTATGCTTCCCTCAACACCCAAAAGTTACCAGCTCAGTGCCCAGGAAGTTGGCATCTACACTAATAGGTGCATGTGCAATTCTCCCACCATGTCTTTAGTAAGTACAGTGCACAAGTTAAAGATGACTCCTATAAATAGCATAGCATATAGAAACATATCTGAACCAAAAAGTCATGTTATTGCAATGCAAGGTTAATGTTTGAGGTGCTCATTGGAATAACTGTGTGTGCATATTCATGCTTACCACATTAAAGCGCTATTATTGATACTTGCCAAATACTGCTTAAGCAAGGAGAATTAAAATCAGGAAGCTCAAAAAAGCCCTTCAGCCCTTTAGCCAAGAACGTCATAAGACATGTTAATGTGAAGTTTTTTCCACAGTAGTAGGCTACAATTTCTCTTAGAATCTGGTTTCAAATTTGATGAAATAGGATTCTGCAAGAAACTCTATACCACCTCACAGAAGCTCCCGTCATACACTGACCTCTAGTGTAATAAAAAGACATTTGAAGTAGCTTCAAAACCTTTGAAAAATTATCAAATTATTTTTCCAGCACTCTGAAGGACATTTTCATGACATAAACCAGACTGAAATCAAAAGGGCCTCACAGGATTACTCTCAATTGTTTAACAAAACTGGAGCATGGGTAAAAGAAGCTACATTACTTAAATAATTCTAAGGATGTGAAGCTACTGCTGCGTCTACATAAAGTAATTTACATCAAAGCTGCATTTAACTACTTTGAACACTAGCTTAATTTAACACCTAAACATTCTGGACATACAGAATTATTTCCTAACTACAGTTTTACAAAGCTCAATTAAAAAACACTTCAAATAGAAACACTCAGCTTGGGCAAGTCCCGTACCGAACAGATCACAATCAGATCAGCCCAGGTTCTGTATCAGACTTTCAGAGGGCATGTGGACAGAGCTGCTGACTCAGATGTACTTACTGTAGCCAGCATTCAAGACAAGAAGTCTGCTAGAAATGTGACATAAAAATCCTCATGGATCCTCACGCACTAAAGACAGAGGGCTCACAGGGTCAGCTGGGAGGGTGGCCTTTTAGAGAGCTCAGGCAGACTGTGGTGGGAGAGTGGCTGGTTGGTTTTGATCAACAGCTTTGGAAAAGAAAACCAAAACCAAAATTAATTTAGTTTCAAAACTATCAACTTAAAACCCAAACAAAAACGTGTGTCACCCCCAACTTCAGTTATTAAGGAATCTGCATGTTGTTATGAGCTAACTGTATTTTTATGATATAAACAATTCAATAAAAGCATGGCAAATTCTAAGGCAGCACTGATGAACGGGACAATTAAAATGGATGCCAAAATTATTTACGGCTTGTATACCATATCTGTTCACTCCCTAAGCACCTGTCCTAAGCACCTGACTCTGGACAACAAATCCCAGAGATGTTCCCTTTACTTCAGACCATTTCTTATGTCTCCTTTAAAAGCAGGGTATCATTCAGAAGCTATTTCCAAGTGAAGTGCCATTTTCAAAGCATCCAGGCTTTCCAATGTCTGTACACACTGCCTCGGAAATGCAGGCCTATGTGGCTATTTTGGAAGAAGAGCTTTTATGTGCACTCTGGAGTAGAAGCTCTTATAAACTGAAATCTCTTTTGAGCAAGGTATTAAAAGCTTCACAAACATTAAGTTAAAAAAGAGTTCAGCACAGCATGAAAACAGCCATCATAATGTCAATGTATGAAGGAAGTATTCAGAAATCATTTCAGAGAGAGATGTTTGAAACTAAGTTCAGATCAACTAAAGGAGGTCCTCTAAGTTTGCGCTCCCAGATTCAAGTCTGTGAAGATAACCTAGAACGTAAGGACTGAATTTTTAAGACCGGTTTACAGCTCTGAGTACCAGAATTCAATAAATCCTTATCTGTGGTGACAACATCTGAAAGAATAGCTTTGCATTACTTAAAAAAAACCAACCAAACCTACTTAATGATGTGTTCAAACCTAAACATCTAAAGTTTCAGATCACTTCTGAAATACTAATAGTTGTCTTTCTAATGACTTGCATATATGGAGCAATGAATTCCACCTCAACATAAGCTGTGACTTGCATCCTGAAGTCTGCTTTTTGGATGTACTCTATCCTGCAATCTACACCTGGCAGCCTCTCTTGTCAGACCAAGGTGATAGCATCAAGTATACCAGTTGTAATGAAGTACGGCACCTTTCATGCAATTTGGTAAGCAGTCTAGAAGAAATGGGATTCCTAGCTACTGGTGCAGAATGCTAAACGTCAAATCTTATGCATAAGAATTGCTTTTCTTTTCTACGTTGCAGTCATTTTACAGCCAAAGACGTTTATTCCAGTCATAGCATGGAATCAAACAGTGGCACTCAGGATTTACCAGGATATCGGTCGCTAAGTAAGGTCATTTCAGGTAGAGTTATGAATAAGATTCATGTTTTAATATGAGAGATCCTGGTCAAAGCCACTCAGCCACACTTCATTTCCAATTCAAGTATGCCAACACGCCCAGCTACTTACTTCACATACAGTCCATACATCACTCAGACAAGGAACCATATCAAGAAATCCCTTATGCTAAACTATAATTTCTACCCATAAAATGGTTTGCCACTGACTAGGAAAGCACGATACTATTTTCCCAGTCCAAAGGGGGGAACAGCTAATGCACAGAGCACATCAGACAGACCTCTCAGTAAGAAGTGCATGGAGAAGTGCGTGAGTGAGCTCTGATGGCTTGCACAACAGATCCTTGCCATTGTATTTGACAGAATGTATTCTTCCATCTATTTTTTCCCTAAATTCTTGTATTTAATTCAATGCATGTGGTGGTGGGAATGACTTTTAGAACAGGGATGTGCATCAGTACACAGATGTTCCACATTTGTCATGTCACATGAACCTTGTGGCTAACACCCAACCATTAAAAGTCTAAAAATCCTCCTACATAAAAATCCACATGATGCATTTGTTCCTAGAAGAACAACAGACAATATATTAGATTGCCGGAGGCAGATTTCTCCAATATTGTCCTTTTTTTTTTTAAAACTGCAATAAGCTTTCTTTGGTTTCAAGACATAGAAGTTAAAAAAAAAAAAATACAGAGAAATTAAGTCAAATGGTAGCTCGAAAAAATTTGCCAGAGCTAGGAGAAAGCCCTTCATATTGAATTAACTGTAGTGCGCTGTGTAAAGAAAATGCACGTTACATATAATCATGTCCAGAATTTTTTTTTTTATAGTCCTTTTTCTAAGGAAACTGTAAAAACACAGGAGTGAAGCAGACAGCTTCACAGACAGCACAAGAAGGACATGGACCTGTTGGAGCGGGTCCAGCGCAGGGCCACAAAGATGATCAGAGGGCTGGAGCACCTCTGCTATGACGACAGGCTGAGAGGGTTGGGGTTGTTCAGCCTGGAGCACAGAAGGCTCCGAGGAGACCTTATAGCAGCCTTCCAGTACCTAAAGGGGGCCTGAAGGAAGGATGGGGAGGGACTCTTGATCAGGGAGTGGAGCAATAGGACAAGGGGTAACAGTTTCAAGCTGAAAAAGGGTAGATTTAGATTGGATATCAGGAAGAAGTTCTTTACTGTGAGGGTGGTGAGGCACTGGAACAGGTTGCCCAGGGAGGTTGTGGATGCCCCATCCCTGGAGGTGTTCAAGGCCAGGCTGGATGGGGCTTTGAGCAGCCTGATCTAGTGGGCGGTGTCCCTGGCCAGGGCAGGGGGGTTGGAACTAGATGATCTTTACGGTCCCTTCCAACCCAAACCATTCTGTGATTCTATTCTGTGATAACCAGCACAGAGCTCTAAACTCTTCAAAGAAGTTTCCTGGTTTATTCCTTCCCAAATGAACATAAAAAATAAGGCACAGAAACTGATGCCAGAATACATACCCTAAGCTCTGCCCTAGGACCATTACATTCAGCACTGCCTTAATGATACAGAACATAGCTCAAAATGCTGTACCTGTTAAGAAATTTGTGTGTCCAGGATTAGTGAAATACTTCATTCTAAATTTTGTATTAGACCATTGATAAAGTGTCACACTGCAGACTGCGTGAGTTATCAGGCAACTCTGTACTGACTGATTTTTTACTGAGTTGGCAATGTAATACCACATAAGGATTTGTTTCAGACACTAATTCCTGAGCAATCTCTATTATAAGCCAGTATCCCTTAAACATAAAGGCACTGTATTCAACAGATCGCTGATTATCCAAAAATCAAATTTCTAAGGGAAAGTTACCTGAAGTTAACTATGTATTCCTCATGGAATGCACCTAGCTTACACCTGAAGATCTACAGTTATGACCAGCTCAATGTTTGGATTTTGGCATATACTAGAGAGCATCTATTAATTCATATATCAGTATTTGCAAGCAAACAATAAACTCAAGTAGAATAAAACTAAAACCACTTCCTAGCAGTTATTGCATGTGACAGACCTACAGTCAGCACCCTATAACAGCAGAGAGATGGTTTCAATTTCTTGCTGACAGAAGCTTGTGTGACCTTGGAGAAGTCACCGGGGTTGGTCCAAGGCTCCACAGCAATCTCAGACAGCTGCTGGCTGCCAGATTCCCGCTCCTCTCCCTGGCTGCGTGAGCCTATCCCTTCCCTGCTCCACAACATGTTTGCCCCTGCACTGACTCATTTCAGACCAGCAACCATAAAAATAATTCAATTGCTTCCTTACACATTAAACACAGATGACTCAGTATGGGGTCAGAAAAGCAGAGGGATGCAAAGGGGAAAGCTGGTACACATGGGTGAGAACATGGTAGCTAGTCCCCATAACCCAGCTTCCAGTCCATCATTCAAGATGAAAAGAACTCTCCTATTCCACAGGGGTCTGGTAAGGATAAATAACTAAGGGTTAAAAAGGTACCGAGATTCATATTAACTCACTAGAGCAATTTTTTAGATTGTGTGCTTAAGGAAGGGATGGTTTTTTTTTCCACAGAATACCCATTTTGGACAAGCGTCTGGCTCCTATCACCTGAATTTCCAAGTTCTCTGGGGACTTTTAGTCAGAAACTTACTGGCTTACAGAGGGATCCATGCAGAGGCAGGAGGTTCCAGTACACGCCTCGGTTTTACAGGACGCTCCAGTATAATGGAGGTAACAGGGAACAAGCACAGAAGGGGCCTTCCCTTCTACAAGTCTGAATGCTCAACAAGATCACCACTTGCTGCTGTTTCTGTGATTTCTTCTGTGTTTGGGTGTGGGGCATCACACAGCAGATTTATCTGAGCAAGTGCAAATTCCTGTATCTGAAGTATGCATGCTGCTTTATCTCAATTAGACAACACAGCTATAAAAAGGGAAAAGCAACACACGGTCTTCAGGAGGTTCCCTAGATAAGATGTCCGCAAAAGCTCAATTTCATTTCTCCTTTTCCTGAGAGAGGAGGAGGCCCAATCCATTCCTAAAACAACCCAAAGGGATGCTACAGCTTCCTATGATCTTCGATGTGGTGGCTGTGCCTCTGTTTGGGGCTGGCTACCTCAAAGGCCAGGAAAGACAACCCATTAGGAAGTCCACCAACTCCATGGCTGAACACCTCTTCTCAGCTCTCTCTCCTCCAATGTCCATGTTTGGGGAGCATTTTTTTTTCTTCCTAGACTACTGCAAGTGGTGTTTTCTTCACAGTTCTTGTATTGGCACAGCTGTCGTAAGTGGCAGAATTAGAGAGGATGCTTGGGATTGGAACAGGTTAGTTCCTGCTGTGTTAGTTACTGCTGTGTTAGCAGTGCCAAAGCAGAACCAGAAACATCACGGCAAATGTTCACTTTATTAGCACAATCAGAATACAGCAAACAGAAAATATTTAGGAACATATATTATCTACCAGAAAAAGTAGCAAAAACCTCACTCAACATTTAAAGGCTATTTCAAACAGAAGATTATAAAAGTGACCTGTTGGAAACACAGCTATATTGGTAAAGAAATTCAGCACGTACCTAACGATAAGTTTCTTTTCAGGCATTCTTTCTACAACTGCCATGTATCTCCTCACACATACTGTAAACAATTAAGTAGTAGCCATTAATCCATCTGCAAAACCTTAAGTAGCATCTGGAGTCTTTAGTCTTCTTGTTTGTTTTATGAAATTACATCACAAGCAATCCGGTTTTATTCATGAGTTAAGCTTTGGAAATTTTACTCACTTAGTGGACTACATAATTATGGCAGAGATTATCTAGTCCTGTGGGATTTGCATAGTTGTTTGATAACTGTTTCTGCTATTAAAAAGTTTATGTTGCTTATAGTTTATTTATGGACTTAGGTTCTTTTGTTTTAAGGTAGCTGTCTCAAATTATATCTGAAGTCTAAGATCAGAGCAATTTTGTCGTGCACTTCATTGTAGCTAACAGCAGCCATGTTAGTCAGTAACACAGCAATGAATAGTATATGTAAAACAGAATAGTCTGAATTTAATGGAAGCAACATCATTACCACTCAATTTCCCACTTTTGCATAAATCTGTTCAGAAGATATCTATGCTGTTTGGCAGATTATTGAATAAACAGTAGGGGGGAAAAAGAGAGGAAAGCTTATTGTGTTTATTACAACACAAGAAGCACTTGTGATAAGATTTTACATTTTCAGAGTAAAATAGCCTGCCTGTGTTGACAGATTCAGTTTTGAAAACGGAAGCAAGCACCAGCAAGTAAGCCAGAACACCAGTAACGCTGGAAGAGCCACAGTTTGATTGCTTTGCATGTCATTTAGCTGCTAGCGGCAAAAAGCTTCCAACAGAACAAGCGACAGAAGTACATCCTTCCCTGATGTAACTCCTGGGAAAGCAGGGCTGTGATTCTCACAGCATGTTTACTGATCACCACCTGGAGGCCTTATCATTGCTGGCAAGCTCAGCCAGCGCTCCTCTCCTCCCGCCTCACAGCTGGGGAAGACATCTGAACAAGAGCAGACCTCCCCATTTCAGACACCTGAGAAACTGCAGTGCAGAGAGGAGGCCAGCTCAGTCCTGCCCTGCACAGAGGTGTGCTCTTGCTTTTCCCCAACTCCATGCAAATTCATGACCTATGTGCTTAGGGCAGATGTTTGCCAGTTAGCCAGCAGCAGGTAAGTGCATCTTCTGAAACATATACAAAGGACTATAACAGAAAGGGTAAATTTGATTTTTTTTTTAATTGAGTTTTAGACTGCCATGTTTCACTTTAAATGACAAAGTGAGGTGGTTCATTTAAGCTGGTAACAAGCATCTGAAAAGCTAGACACAATGTAGAAAGGCAAAGTAACTTCTCAGCTAGGTAACCCTCTATGCTGAATGTGGAAGGGGAAGAACCTCAATAAATGCAAAAAGTAAGTCTGCATCTTCTTTGAATTTCATCTAAGTTCAAGGGAATTTCCCTACCTACACGCTAAAAAAAGCAGGAACAAAACCCCCATCAACAGCACAATACAAACAAAGCAATTAAAACTGGGTTTACAGCAAGTCTGGGAATCAGCTATTGGTTTTGATCTCTTCCTTGCAATCTAGAAAGTATGTGCTATAAAACACCCACTTCATGTATCAGCCAACTGTCAGACCCAAGTGTTCTGGATTTATGTTATCTGAGTGACTTCTAACCTGCACTTGCACAGCTCTGCTCAGCCAGACCTCCGTTATAAATCAGGACTGTGCATATTTGCAGTGTGCACTCTTTTTGAGACAGTTACCTCTGACTGTGTGAGAGTGCAAGTAACAGGGGCAGGAATCTATTCTGACAGAGTGCCCCAGAACAGCAACAGTGGCCAGAAACATGTGCTATAGTTAGAGCTTCAGTCATGAGTTCAGAGGGCAAATCACATTGCTTGAGCTCTCTTAGGCACACTCACTGCTTAATCTGCAGCTTGAATTCCTTCCTCATCTTTTACATATCAATTAGATATACCAAAATAAAAGCCAAGTACTAGCTGCATAAACCAGTTCATCCCCCAAACCCAATTTAAAAAGAGTGAAGTGCAGCAAGTGCCACACGCTCTAGACAGTACAAGTGTGCATATCCCAGTGACAGTCTAAATTCTACACAGGACCCTGTGTAGAGGTTTCACTGACTATACATTCAAATAAGTTCAGCAACTTTGACTAAGATACACCTGGCAAACAGAAGATCCCTTTTATATTTGTAAACCAGCTGCCATTGATTCCAGTCATGGTAGTCCATCTTGAACTCATATCCTAACATCAGCAAACACCGATATCTAATGAGACTTGCAGTAGACTGCCATGCTGAACTGCATATCCGTGCAAGAACATTTTCAACTTTCAAAATTTTCTCATAAAGCCCCTAGAAATAGAACACACCTGTAATTAAATAAATGCCAATCTTAGCCAAAATATAATACGATCTTAAATTTAAAGGTTTTGTTATTTAATAAGCTCCTATACAACTAAAATGTGACATCAGAGGTGATTCCATTACAGTGTTTCTCTTAGCTCATCTGGCAGGAGCATCAATTATTTAGGACGACTGCAAAACCAAATTATAATGTTCTTAGACTTGTTAAGTACCAACACTTATGAAAGAAATATTTTATCAGCATGTAAACCAATGACTTCTGCCAATTTAATAAGTACTATGGAGCAGATTTACACATATGCTCATTAGACTGTCTTAAAAATTCTCAAAATGATTTTTTTAAAACATTCCTTCAGGCTCAGAGACATCTGTGTGTTCTGATTTCATAATAACAGTTTTTTCCTTCAGAAGACACATTTGATCATGCTGCAGATTACGGTTCTTAACGACCTCTCCAAAAATACCATACATTCAAGGCTTCATTACTACAAGGCAACTTTTATTTGATTTGCCTAGTTTCTCTCACTTCTGCAACTCATTTTGTTGCTGTTTTACCTCCTTACAGTAACTTAAGTCTATGGCATTCACAGTATGTGAAGTTTCAGTGTAAATACTAATCATTGAGAATCATTCCTTCAAGCCAGAGTGCATTCCCTTTCTCTAAAACAAATCAACTTTCACCTGCTTTCATCAATTTTGATACTTTACTGTCTCCCTCAGCACTCAAATATAGGAGAAATACTGAAAATCAGAATCATCATTCATCTCTAAGAGGATTTACAAACAAGATCTTGAGCACATTTCAAGTGAGGAACTGCTCAGTTTCCGTTTAATTTAGTTAGCCCAAAGCCATTAGTAGCATAACATATTCAAGTGCTTTAAAGATGCTGAACTTCTTATATGCTGAGAAGTGGCAGTTATCACAACTGTTTACCACAGAACTGCAGAGGAACAGACTTGCTGCAACAAGCACAGAAAGCATCAGGTAGCAAGGGAGCTGACAGCAGTGTCACTTCTGGAATTCCAGCTCATCACAAGCAACGCTTGCAGTCTCAAACTTGCTAGCACTGACAAAATGGATGAGAGAGACAGATGTCCATTTCTACACTTCAAGAATTTAAAAAAAAAAAAAAGAGAAATGTTTAAAAAGACAGTTCTACATGTAATAACTATGCAATTTTGAACATCAAGTTTTTCAAACTAGTCTGCAAGAGCTTTTTTTTTTTTTTGACCCTCATTGGGCCTTTACCTGTAGAGACAAAATTTGTTGAGACAATATCATTTACATAACTTATGCCCTCCTTCCAAACTCACACCGCTGCCCCGCTCTAACAAAATTATTGAGCGGTGCACAAATCAAAAAATGGAATACAAATAAGACACACATGCTTTCTTTTGGTCAGAAAAGAAAGATACCGCAACTATGGCTAAAGGAGAAGATTTGGTGGAGGTCATGCAAAGGTGGAAGTGCTAGAGCAGTTGGCAATTCCAAGTGCTTGGCCAGCCAAGGTGGAAGCAGTAAGTCCAGTAATGTCCTATATGAACAAAGAGTGGGAGAGGGAGGGAAGGACAAACTGCATTTGAAGTCTTCGCGAAATAATAGCCTTCTTACTTGAATTGGGTAATTAGCATTGA
Source organism: Larus michahellis (assembly GCF_964199755.1). Taxonomy (NCBI): domain Eukaryota; kingdom Metazoa; phylum Chordata; class Aves; order Charadriiformes; family Laridae; genus Larus; species Larus michahellis. The sequence continues at coordinate 17,526,689 of NC_133897.1, forward strand.
TTTCAAAGTCTTCAGCAGTATAACGGACCGAGTTTCCATTAAATTGGTCTCCATGTGATCCATCACGTAGCATGCACTATAAAATCTGGCAGGTAGCTCTGATCTTCAGTTACATTCAGCTTTACTGTAAGATTTGCTTTGCACAGGAGTGTTAGCACATGCTCCTTTTACATGTCTACAAAGGAGGAATCAAATTTGGGTTTGGCAGAGATAGTAGTGGTACATTGGCATTTCCAAGCTAGACTAGCTAATTACTACAACTGTGCTGAAACAGCATCTTTCAATGGGTCAGCACAGCAATGGCAAAATTGCTTTGTGTATCCGGATAAAACCAGGAACAGCAGAATAATCCTAAAAGTTTTCAATGAGAATTAAAGCTGTGCAGCTCTTGAGAGACCCAGAATAGAAAAGCAGTCCCTTAAAAGTATACCTGCTTTCCAGCAGCAATTTCCATAAAGCTAGCAAGAGGTCACCTAATTTGGAGTCCTATTTTCCTCTTCTTTTTTCCCACAGTCATCTCTCCTGGTCAGGTTATTATGCATCATGCTAAAATGCACAAGCACATCATCCAACTCCAACAGAACACAAGATATCCTGGCTGTTGGGACTATGTGGATCAACGGTACCTGGCCTGAGTGTCTAGCAATGAAGTCTTCGTAGCAAGTTAGGGAGGAACACACAGCCAAAAACACCAAAGAAAACCTCCCAAACACCCAAGAACAGGCTAATGACAGAAACAGACCATAAAATCCAAAGTAGAAACAGTTGAATATCCTACCAAAGATAACAGTCACAACTAATTACAGTCTCCAGAAAGGCCAGATTAGGAAATGGAAGGAATATTAAACATTTAGTTCTCTCAGACAAGGCAAAAGGACATGACTAATGCTGCATGGTCATCAGCCAGTAGGTCATGAACAGTAGGTCATGAACTGGCCTATTCAGATTATCTCTTAACAGTGTTTTCAAGACACGTTCCCTGTGTATAGATTTATCTCCTGGGCTTAAGCATCTTGTGACAGCATGACTGAAAACATCGCCCTCATTTTTAATGAAATTAATTTCATTAAAAATAAATTCAATAAATGTAAGAATTCATGAAGTTTAAAAAAGGTATTTTTCTAACAAAACAACATAATTAGGGATATACTGGATTCATGTAGCCTATTGCACTTCTGTTCACCTATGTGAATTTTCAAGAATGCTCTATCTGTTAGTGACGGCGTTATGCTACACTGAAAAACAGACGAACTCTTACAGAACTATAATCATCTTCTGATCTGCAACGCCTCAAAGCATCTCAGCTTCCTCAACAACATTTGAGATAGCCCTCTTCACTGAGCAATTATGGAACAAGACTGAAGACTTACTTATACATGAGAGCGAGAGCTATAGGCAAAAGTCCCTCCCCATGGTTTTGGAAATGAATAGTGCCACACAAGAAAGAAACAGAAATGAGGCAGTAGACACGATGAAGCAAGACTCCCAAGTGCCTAAGACAACTGGAACATAAGAGCGATTCTTGTAAATCAGGTACACACACAAATACATGCTTGTTCTAAACAGCACTCAATACAGAAGCTAGTAAGAGGATAAAAAAAAAAACCAATACTCAGGTTGCCATGAACAACCAAATAATATCAGATCATCTGCTCAAAGATAAAAGTAAGTTTGGTTTCTGTCCCTTCCTTTAATTTGTGCACACTATTTAAATAGAATGAATCAAATAGAGGGTGCAATTAAATACGGGAAAAATACAAAGAAATATTTGTGAGCGTAATCCAAACAGTCCCAACTAAATTCTAGCCGCGCATTTCAGGATAAGGGTCCTCCATGTCACATCTATTAAGTTAAATATGTCAGTGCTGTGAGACATCAGAAATAGCACTTGAACAACTAGAGTACTGTAAGCAGTGCTCAGCTAACAAATCTTGCAGCTCAGCTCAGCACTGGGGGCACCTCTGTTAACAATTAACACTGGAACATCTCTGAACAACATGGACTTTGCTATGGAGGTACTACCTTGAGTCTACATCTCAGATCTGAATTATTTAATATTTTTGGACAATAAGATCACCAAATAATAACGTAAAAAAAATAATGAGAAACTTTTCAGGACACTCCTCAAAATGAAACATGTGACTGAGGTTTGTTTATACAAGTAAAGTTCAAGGCAGTCAAGCAGTTACACTCTGCTCATTGCCAGATGGCTCAAATTGATTTCATCCACCTGTAATGCAGAACACCCTTCCACATCTGGACCTTAACACCACCCTTTGCACAGTGGGAGATACCAGAATGAAGTGAGAAACCAAATAGTTTTGTTTGTTGTGTTTTGGTTTTTTTTTGCTTTATCTCAAATACTTCAATTTACTCTATAAGAAGCAAAAGTTTTAAGATGTGAAAGAAGAGAGCGCCTTTTTTTAAGCACAGCCTTCTCTAAAACATTGAAGCAATTCAACACCTGCAGCAGCCAACAGAGCCAGCTCCGATGTCCTTTGTAAACAAAGCCTAGCAATAATCTGGAGATCTTGGTCTGAAAGATGATGTCTTAGGAGACAAGACTCCTGTACTGTGAGGCAGGTGTGCAGGACCAGTCACTGGCAGTCAACTTTACCAAAATGCACCAGTGATGCTACAAAATCAGCAGGCAGAAGCAATAGTTTTGCTAAACTCAGCTGGCAGCTCCTAGGAAGCCAGCACCAAAAATCCACCAACCTGTCCTGTTAAATCCAATTACTTTGTTTCAAGCCAGTGTTTATAAATGAGCAGCTTTCACTCCATGTTCAGTGTTTTTGAGACATTCCAAAAAAAATTGAGTTTATGCAGGTTGTCATAACTCTTCTGTTGCCAAATATGCATTGGTGGCACTATTGAGTAGTTACAGAAAAGGCTAGGAATCAGTTCATTGCTGGGAATGTTTCCAACCAGACACTTGTATTCTGCTAACTCAAACAAGACACTTGTCTCCTTTGTGCCAAACCAAATCCCCAATTGCAAAAACTAGGTGAAAAAGCAGGCCCTTACTGATGATCGCAAGCCAAAGCCATCAGGTTCAATAGCACATATTACTCTCTAGTAAACTTTTTAAGTACTCAGCCCAAGTTTAACAAAGCTTCCCAAAGCTTTCTGTGTTGTTTGTATTGACACAAGTACAGCTATTTCAAATCTCCTTCCTCCCTAGCATTTCTTCCCCATTCTTTTTAATTCACTCCCCAGTACAGAAGAGACATGCTGTAACTCCAGCATGTATTTTGTAACTCCAAAATAGAGCAGCTCATGTTGTCTTTAAAAGATGCTAGATGTTCTCAATAGCATCTTTACAATCTGATGAAGAAGTAAAGGATCTGCAATTTGAGATTACCAACAGCCATACACAGCCACAGTCCGACAGAGCCAAGCAACACTATAAGAACTGCAATAGCTCCTGGCCTTTCCCAGCTGTGATCTTCCCTGAAAAGTATAAAGTTCACTTTAAACAATTTAAAAAAGTAGTGTTGAAAAGGAGCCACAAAGAGAAGGAAAAAAAAATATTCAATTCCAGCATTTTAAGCTTCAAATAAACACTACTTCACCATTCAATTTGAAAGCTTTTAATTTGTCGAATCACAGCTGAGAGGTGCAATGGGAAAACCTATGTTCATAGGTGGATCCATGTTAGATGAAGTGAACTGTGAAGAGCGCATATTTTTGTCCGGTCTGACCTGGACCCACCTTGCCCCACCAGCATGAAGAGCAAGGGTCTAAAGTCAGGAGCTGATCGAGGCGCCTTCTGCCACCAGCACTCACTTCCTTCTCCGTCCTCGCTCCCAGCTGGGCGATCCCCACTGCACCAGCTCCCACATGCACTGGAGGTCTGAGAGCTTCCTTGGTTCACTAACACAGCAGAACACTGATGTGCTGACCCAGCAACCAAAACCAGAGATAAAGCAGCTTACAAAGCTGAAGGAGTGGACTAGAGCCACCCCAGAATAATCAGCACAGGCATACAGCTGGCAGCAGGAAGGAAAGAGGGAAATGGGATGAGTAGGGAGCTGTTAGACTCATAAAACTTCATCCCCAAAATGGTATACTGCAAAGCCACAAACACATAAAGAGTTGGCCTGAAAACTGCAATACAGGTTTCAAAGCTTGTTATAATTGCCTCTAAAATAAAGTTTTCAGAGTAGGGTTTCAGTGGAAGAAGGGAAATAATTTCTCTGGATTACCCTGCGAAGTCTGCCGCTTATAGAAAGGAGTTCTGAGGCTCCACAGGGTAACCTCACTATCCTGTGCAGGGAATGTTCAATAATAGTGTAATAATATGGTAAATAGCATTTACAATAAAAGTGTGCAAACTGAACAGCTGCTGGGACATAAACCATGACTGAGAGGGCAGCCAACACTGAGGCTACCGCAAGGGAAAAGTCTCAAAGTCCAGGGAAGTCGGTATGCAAGCCATGATTTCCAGAAGCAAGGGAGCAAGCCGAGGGTAGCACACCAAAAGGAGGTTGCTAGGGCTGGATCCCAGGATCCTTGGTGTGTGCAGCATGAGACAGTGTTAACACCGTTTGTGAGAAGCATGAATTTATTTTGCACACACCCTTCCAGTACAGAAACTTATGCCTGAACAAAAAGGGAAGTTAATTTGGCCTAGTTTAGCAAATGCTTAAAACTCTGCCAAAGCATTGTCCAGACAACACAAGACATAGCTACTGGCAAGTTGCTCTCTCAGAAATCACAGACTTTCAAAGAGTCATTTAACCTCTCTATAGCTTTATTTATTTGCAGTATTTTTAGGTTGTAGAAAGAGCAACAGCTACATAGGTATAGTATAAAGGCAAGAATTGTTCAGGCTTGGGGAAATCAGACTCTAGACACATCATGACAGATGTCCTGCCTTAAATAGCTGCAGTAACGTTCCAGTACTTAAGAGCCCAGCTAACACTCCAAAATAGCAGAAAGTATAAAACATTAAAGAAGTTGATGTGATAAATCTATTTCAAACAAGTAGCCTGCTCTGCAAAGAAAAAAAAAAATCACTTTTATCACTGCTATCTTAGGTAATTTGCTAGATTTCCACCCATTGTTCTGTCTTCTTTCATTACACAGCACATTCTTCTTGTTTTTACTTTGAGTTATACTCTCAATCGTGTATTTGAAAAGAAGAAATTCAGGATTTCTTGGTTAAGAAAGAAAGGTTTACCTTAGGTGAAGTCTGAAAAACTGACCATTGGAAATCCACAATAGGGATTAAAAAAAAAAAAAAAAAAGGTCATAAAGAAAGAGAAAAAGAGGGTAGCTCAGTATAGTCTCAGTAAAGCGATACAAGTAATTTTTAAAGTCACCTTAACCTGAAGGTCCCAGCCTGTAGTACACCTATCACACGCTAGTGCTATGCAAGTCACGTTGACATTGCACGCAAGTGCTGGCCCAGTGTTGCCAAGGAGCATGCACAAGCACACATACCTACGTATGTGTGTGGACACGTGTGCACACATCCTTGCGTGCACACTGAGTGGTGCTGATCCAGGAGCTACCCAACCACCACGGGCAATTTCAAATAAGTTTGAGAAACCCTAAGAGAGCAACTCATCAAATACTCTGCTGTATCTAACACAGGGATCGCGTTCAGTTGCTACAACTGTCAGAGACTTGAGGCGGTAAAACTAATTGAGGAATAAAGACGGTTTCAGGCGTGTAGGTATTTGACAAGTATACAAGCCCCAGTAGCATGCGCAGCAAATACAAGTGACTGGAATCATTTGAGCAAGCAATCTTCTGTTTAATCAAAAGAGTAGCGTTTCTTACAGCAGCTCTCTAGAGGCCACACCAAAAAAACCTAGAACATTCTGAACAACTTTAATACACAAAACTAATGACTGTTTTACAAGACTTAGAAGTTTTCCACAATAAGAATTTGTGGTTTCCTGTGCAAGAAAGAATGCCAATTCATACCAACTTGTTCATGGAAAAAGTTTTTTTCAGGGCTTCCTTAAGAAACTAACCTCTGTAAGACCAAGATTACTTGCTTTGTTTCACCAGAGACTGGCATGATTATAAGTTCTCTTGTCAGTCTTTGCATAAGAAACAATTAAGTAGCATTTGTTTTATTAGAAGGACATTGTCTGCTATTGCATCAGGAAAGTACATTCGTAGGTTACTCTAGGAATTTCACGTGCCTATAGCACAGCAAGCTCTAGGCAATCCAGGAGACTCCTGGAATACATGGAAGATAACTTCTTAAGCCAGGTAACAGACAGCCCCACCAGAGGAGAAAAGTCATGGCAGCCAGGTAAAGTCCCCGGTGACTGGAAAAAGGGAAACATTGCACCCATTTTTAAAAAGGGTAGAAAGGAGGACCCTGGGAATTACCAACCTGTCAGCCTCACATCTGTGCCTGGGAAGATTGTGGAACAGATCCTCCTTGAAGTCACATGGAGGACAGAGAAGTGATTTGAGGCAGCCAGCATGACTTCACCAAGGGCAAGTCATAAAGGTTAAAAGGGTTCTTTTGAAAGGCTAAAAGGTTTCTGCTTAAAAGGTTTCTTTTAAAAGGCTACTAGGTCAAGACTCAAATAGTAGGTCAGATGAAACAAAACCACTGGTAACTTCTTTTTCGCAGCTCCCTACTGGAAGACAGATTAAGCTCCCAAACGAGGGAATGGAAATTTGTATCTCACCTGGAATGTTTCATCTGCCATCTCTCTGCCCACACAAATCCCTTCAAGTTGCCTGTGGCTGTACTATCCCAGCAGTGTATGCTACACAGTGAATCTCAGACACGAAGTTTATTACAGGAATATTAGCTGAGCATTCCCCTCTTAAACCACAAGTTTTAAGAACCATGCATACCTAGCAGTAGTTAGTTATGCTATAGTTAGCTTTTATTAACTTAAGTCCTAGGAAGTTAGTTGGCTTCAGTGCCACTTAAATTCAAAGTTAATTTTATTTAACATCATTTAATTTCAAGCTAGAAGAATTAAACTTGCATTCCGTACCAGGAATACATATAAACAACTTACTTCCATACTCCAGGCTTTTGCTTGCAGTAGGAAGCCAGAACGACTTTGTTGCCAACCCACAAAAACAATACAAAAATAGGCATTTGCATGCAAGTTGTAAACTCAAGCATGCACCAAATATTATGGAAACAAGACAAACAAGTGTATTTAAGAAAAAACAACTCTTTCGTCTGTCGATTATTGATACTCTACAATATAACAGGAAGGAAGAGGACAGGCACTGGGGAGAGCATCCAGGAGAGGTTTGGTACAACCCCACGGTCACGATATTTATAGAGTTCTGCGGAGTCTTTACTCTCTGAGCTTTGCACGGATCAAGTTTTGTACAAACTCCTTTGAAGTAATACTTGTCACACTATATGCTTTAAACCACAAATGACAGAATACTCAAAGTAATTTAAGCCTAAAGCCAACAGTGCGATCTAATCAGGAATACATAAACTGAGCAGACTTGTGGAGTAAGGCAAAAGAAGAAACAGCTACTTTTTAGCAGGTAATGCCTAAATGCTGATTACAGATGAGAGCGCAGTCTCACATGCAGCACACAAACAAGCCAAAGCATCCAGAACACAAGTAAGTGTAACAGGGAGCCCTAGCAACAGCAGCCTAGCTAAACCAGATCCTTACTGATAAGATTGCCTCCGTAAATATACTTTGTTTTCTTTTTGTAATTTTGTCATTATTGCAACTGTTGCTTAAGTAAGCTTATTTCAAACCCTTGAATCTTTCCAGTGATTGTGGATGGACACAGAGGTGATTGTGTGTAAGTAGGTAAGTGGTTGTGCCATACACCACATGGCTGATCAGCTACATACACAGCAGAGTGATGACCTGCACAACCTGGGAGATAACAGGCACCCAAGGCTACCAGTGTGCGGGACAACCCACAGTAAGAGCTGCAATGACCAACGTGGAAATAAACAACTTAAATTGCCAAAGTTAGAGATGATAACTCTCATCACATATCAACCTGCGGCTTAGGGAAGCAGCTCTACCTGCCGCTGCTCTATTTCTGTTTTTAAATTAACACATACTGTAATTTTTAGTTTCAGAGAGCAGTGGGAGAGTCATGGAAGTGAGGCAGGCAAAGCAGCACTTACCACTAGCTGTGCATAGGAAATCATTAACAACAACAAAAGGAAACAAAGGCTGAAGGGATTAATTCAAGTTACATTTTCAGAACAGCAATTTCCCTGCTGCTGGAAATGCTGCTCTTCTGTGCAATCCAGAAGGTCTTCTCCTTTTCCTCCTTTGCTAAGCTCTACAGTTGTCAGTTTTCCTGGAGTTGGAAGGCATTACATAGACAGACATGTCTTTAAATTGGCTGGGAAGCCAATTTAAGTTTAGAGGAAACTTTAAAATAAGTATTTTCCCCTGTAGGGGATGGAGCAAATTTAAGCCAAGTTAACAACACTGGCAGAACTATTCATTTACAAGAAAGAAAAAAAAACAAACCACTAACAAAAAGCTTTCTCCATTTCTCTATGTTTATGTCTTTCCAGAACTTGCACCAACTTGGTTAAGAGCAGGAGGTCGGTGAGAGGGTAGCCCATTCTTTTCCCCCCATTGCTTTTAAACATGTTTAGCAATTTACTGCCATTTTAAGTCTTATCACTTGACTTTCTAAGGACCTTTAAAGGTCCCTTCAAAGCTAAACTGTTCCACGATTCCCACCACCTTCCATGAGGAATAAATATTTGTTTTTCCTAAAGCCTTTAATAATTGAATGCCTCTTATTAATCAGATACTGTCTTCCTTCTCTGCTCAACTGAGGACAAACCAACACCTCCTTACTTTCATACTTCTCAAATCCGACTCTTCTCAGTCTCCTCTATGTCCATTCCCTAGACTCACTCCAAAGGGGTTTATGAACTAATCATCAGCCCTTAAAAAAAAAAAAAAAAATTAATGCACGCTCCCTAATCTTCTCTGTGATAGGTGTTTCTTCTCCATTACCCACCCATCTTTCCCTGCCCTCAGTATCACACTCAGTTTTCTTCCTCTCTTCTTGAAGCATGGAAAGTCTGCTCTTCCGAATGAGAACGCCTGTTACCTGCTTTCTGAAGAACCGTTCATACATGTAGTTATTAAATCCAGAACACACATTCATTTCTACATTTTCTGTATTAACTACATATTTTCAGCTTTTCAAACCATAAGCCTGTATTCCTGCTATGATTTCAGACAAAAACTGATTTAGTACTCCAACACCCAGTCCGAAAGAACAATCTTCCAGAAGACAAGAGCAAGCATCTAGCCAAAGACTGTCAGAGTTTCAACTTCTTTTAAGACACTAGCATTAGAATGGAAAAGTTCAAACTCTCAGCTCTTTTGAGATACGAAAAACAGATCCTGAAATATGCTACCTTAAATCAAGAGACTTCTTTTTAAGTTTTTGTTTTGTTTTTTACAGGGCAATGCTCTATTATTAAGCCAGAGTCATCCTCTTATTAACGTAATTTAGGTAGTATTGATGTTTAACATGAACACAAAAGCTACAACCAGCTAAGATAGAGTAGGCCTGGTGAAAAAAAAAAAAATAAAGGGTAGGGAAAAATATATCTACAGTCACCTGAAAGTTTCCTCTCTGAATAACAGGGTTTTCAGACCAGTTACAATAGGTAAACAGATGCCTGGGGCAGAGGCAGCCTTTTCTGCTATCAACAGCAAGAACGCACAAGTCATTCCCTTCCAGTCTCCTTCACCATGAAAAGACACACAGAGCCAGGAAAATTCAAATTTACATTCTTTAACTGCAAACTGCATTAAGTATGTTTTCAAGAAAACGTCTGATTTATTCCCTTGTAGAGGAGTATGGAATACTAGTTAATGAAACCAGCTCAAGCTCCTGAAAACTTAGCTTTATCACTATCTTTTCAATATTTTGCAGCAAGCAAGTATATGGTCCTTCTCACCCAGAGTTTCAAACTGAGATTGCAGAACAGACCAAGTGTTTACAACAGCAATTTTAGCCTTTAACAGAATTATCTCCCTTTTCCAAAGGTGCTTGAATTCACTCTGTTCAAAACTTTCATTGAAGTTCACTATACAAAGATAGTCTGCCTTTTAACTTCTGTATCTCCAGGGAGACAGTTATGGATATACTGCTGCAGAAAAAGAGGAGTTCAGACACACAAAACGTTTTTTGGATGTTTCCTATCCTTTTCATGGCAGGGGGAGCAGGCTGGAAGGAAAAAAAAACAGAAGGCAGGGCTCAGCCTATGGTCCCTCATCTGGACTGAGCACTCACTGCAGATACAAGACATTTCAGAGCCCCTGTTCTTTCCTCAACATCCGATCTGAGCAGTGTTGCCATTGAAATAAAACTCATTTTAAGAATCAGTATATGAAAGCGTTGGCTGACAAGAGAGCAGAGGATGCCTTGTTAAACTGAACATTTTTCAGAGAAGTAGGGAAACAGAAGAGCTGTTGACATGGCTTCAAGGGGCACCTTTCCTACCCCAGTTCTTTTGGATTAGTTACTACCACAGGCTGTGGATGTACATATATAGGTAAACACAATATTTGTGCCAAATCTAAGAAAGTAAGATTTTTTTATGCAATCTGACCAACTAGTGGCAAAGAAAACTTCTGACAACCTTGATACAGTAAGAACAGTCTACTTTTGTTTTAAGTACATTAGAAGCAGGAGAGGGGCTCACAGCACCCAGCATTTAACATGAAGTCAATTTTATCTCCGCTAATACTTAACACCAGAGAAACAAATGCAGCTACAGTTGCCTGTATTAAGCAGCTGGCAAGCTCAGAGATGGAAAAGTTGCGGAACAGCTGGGGAATGCGAGACCCTTTTGAACAGGCTGCTATGTGATCCAAAATAATGGTACATGTTTACACACAACACAATGGCAGCAACAGCCAAATGCAGGTCTGGCGAATGCACTACAGCTGCTCCTTCCCTCAGACAAGGCACCGCGAGCAGATACAAAAGAGTTCATATTCACAAAAATATGGCTTTCATCTTAAAAGGCAGCAGTCTGATTTCCAAAATAGACAGCTGGCCCTCCAACTGGACTAAACCGTACAAGATTCTGTATTAGAAGTTACCCTTTAAAACAGGTCTGGATTAGGGTCATAGAGCTTTCCAAAGTGTTGCTGCTTTACCACCAACAGTTTCTAACAATGCGTTATTCAGACCAACATGTTGCTGTCTGACTATAAAAAAAAATTCTCTCATGACAGTATCTTCCAGATAGCATCAGGAAGACAGCCATATACAAACTCTTAATAAAGACACTGACTACACAGAAGTTAGCTATCCACTTTAGAGAAAGATGTTAAGTTTGCTAGACAGGAGGGTTTGAATAAACATGGACTACTTTACAGGTTTTTTTACACTAGTGTTGCACATTGTTGTAAAAGTAAGTTGGCACCTGAAGACAATACGTGCCACAGCTTACACCTAGACAGAGGGATAGTCCTTATTTGCTGCTGCTTATGCAATGACTGATAGCATGTTGCAAGGAACACTTGCTTGTTTCACAATTGCCATCTGAAGACAACATAATTTTGTACATGGCCTTGCATAAAAATTGCATCACCTTATTGCAAGTGATCTTCCCAGTTTTCAAGACTTAGAAGCACAGTATCAGTGGTACCATCTGTCTTGCTCAAGACAAACCATGATTAAATAGTGCTAACAAACTGGCTACTACTTTATACTGTAACCGTACCACTCCTAATGATGCTAGGCACCAAAACAAAAATTAGTAATGGAATGTTTCAACCCAGTGCATCTTGATTAGAAACAGTATAATTCAAAAGAAACATTTTTGACTGAGAGAAGGAGAGGGCATTGAAAGATTTCCTCATTCTGCCATAGCCATTAATGTTACAATCCCAGTTAAGAACCATTGAGAATACGGTAGTTGAAACTGGACAAAGACAACTGTCATAGCAACAGTAACAGATGCAGGCACAATTTTTAACCTCCTTTGCTTATACAAGGAAAAATGGCACTATTACCCGTCATAGAAAAGAGGATTTTGAAATATGGGTTGTAAGATTCTGTAATGAATGGGGACTCTGTCAATAGTAAGTACATCTCTCAGCACACCTGAACAACCAAATTCCACACTTGTGCACTTCAATTTCAGCCTTCTTTATTAAAGACTTAGTAGTGAAATCCATTTGTGAATTAAGCCCTATTTCTAAGAAATTCCCCATATAAATGTAATATACATACTGAATAAAGAAGGAAAACAAGTAGAGCCTCACAGAAAATATGCTTCTGGTACCAAAATACTATTATGCTAAGTGCCCTTCCTACAGGCAAAACAGTAACAGGCATGCTACCTTCAAATCCTACCATCTGTAAAGGTAAAAGCACAGTTTTACCCTTCCAGCTGCACTGATGCTAAGAGCGACTGCCAGTGCTGCCATGTTGTGGCAGAGGGAGCGATGGCTTGTATCCCCAAGGGACCTCAGTATGAGCTCGAGAGCCCCACCTGCACCAGGAGCTTTTCCTCCAGAGTTCTGAACTAGTTCTGCCACCCTGTTTTATCCAGCTTTGAGTGCACCCGACTACCCTACTGTCTCTAAAGTCTTGTTCTCAAAATGAAAAAAAGTAAGAATGGAAGCTTGAAACAAGTGCAGGATTTTGGAATGAGTTATGACATCAGCGAAGCTTAGCACAGTTCAGCAAAACCAGATGATTTTTAACAAGTAATGCACTGACAGTTAACCTACGTGAGCAAGTGAGACGTGAATGATCTGGACCATCCATAAGCTGCACTGAAACTCTCCCAAATTACTCTTCATACTTACCATAATGGATTACTCTTTCAACCAAGACCACAATAATAAATTAAACAAAAAACAAACCCAAAACCAAATAAAAACCCCACAAATAAACCAAGGAACTCTAGTTCCTCATGAATTAGTCTCCACTTAACTAATTACTGCTTTAACATTCCAATGCTGTACTTACCACGTAAAGACAAAATAAGCGTACTTGGAAATCATTCTCTGGTTCCATTCCCCTTCTTTGTAGCCAAATTATATGTCGTGGTTTATTTTCAATTAAAAGACTTATCAGGGTATTTATGTGCATCAATGGTGGGGGGGGTGAGTTTCCATCTTTCTGAGAAATTCTTCTTAACAAGCATTTTACATGTGGATATAAACTCATCACGTTCACAAAACAATTACTGCTGTTATTTGCCACAGAGGAACTAAGAAAACAGATCTTTTAATAGCTTATTCCTGATTTTACTACAACTGCACACAGATAAGGATTTTTTAAAAATTGTTAGGAGGTACATCTCCACCAAAGTTTACTTGCCATAACAAAGATTTCCCTACCATGTAGATCTCCTGACAGCCATGTCCCAACAGGCTCCAAATCGTTTATACACATACCAAGTATTGTTCAAAGCAGACTTGCTTTAAGCAAGACTAAATACCTGTTCAGTTTGAACTGTCCCAGTGCCAGGATAAACTACACTAAACTAGTTCAGACGGTTGTCCCGCCAGGCACCAATGGCCTTTGAAACTCCCAGTACCCCAGAATCTGGTGCTTCTGGGAATTATGCCAGGAGCTGTGGGATAGCTCTCCACAGAGGACATTACAAATTAAATATTTTAGAAGTGTGCTTGTGTTTACATGGAGCAAGGCCTCAAACAGTTCAGCATATGAGTCAGCACGGTTTGCATATACACAGAACTGAGCAGTGCAGTTGGGAACTACAAATTTTCTAGGGAAACAAAGAGCGTGAAATTATTCCCCCAGGGGAATACAGTCAGGCTCCACCTAGCAGGAGCTAACACTCACCTGGAGACAGGAATTTTGTTCAGAACTTTACTGCTGAAAAGCCCATGATTTTCCTGTGGTGACTTCAGAAGTTTCTATGCAGGACAGACACTTTGGTCCTGCCCGTATCAGAGAGGTTAATAATCTCTGATATCATGGCCTGTATAAAGATAAACTTACAGGCACACACTTCCACGCTAGGATACAGCTCTTTAGTCTTATAATTAACACTCAACTCCTTTAAAGTGAAAGCTGAAACATATTTCCTACCAGGATAGCAAAGAAAAATTTTGAATGCGTCTCACTTAATACAATATCAACAAAGTCTTCAGACTGGTAAGCACAGCAGAACTGAAAAACAGCAAACTACTCCAGTGTATCTCACCATGCTGCTACCTATGGCCAGATGCATTTAAGGACCAGACCAACACCGTGTTACTGAGGCCTCAAGAGGCCCAAGAAAACAGGATGACATATCAAGCCTCTGAGCACCCCACCAGTAAAGAACTTCTCATAGCAGGAACAGCTGTCAGGCCTGTGTTTCAGGAGCTGAGCACACTACCACTATTCCTTCCTTTTGTCTCCACACCAGGCACCGCCGTCTCGTAGAGGCTTGATGCAGACCATCAAGAAACCAGGACTGTTTCTCTGAAAACACAGGCTGGACCTGTGCCACAGTTGGTTACACAGGGCAGCACACAAAGCTAGAGGACAGCACATCCTCAACTTGAACTGCACTTTCAGGTCAGAGGTAATGACACCTCAACGTAATAAAGCTGCACACAGTTCTGTTGTCACAAACCTCATTAGCCACGTGAATCAGTCAAGAGAGATTTCCGTTTTCAAGTGGCTTTTGTTTTCATTTTGAACACAAGAGATTAAGATAGTTGCAGGCTGAGAACATTCTTCAGTATGATATAGTTTGGTTTACTCCTAAAGAAATACTTGCCATGATAAAAATAACCAGACTAGTTCACAACATTTTCCATAAACTATCAGAGAGACTGTTTGCACACCCAGAAGAACTACTAGGTATCTAGCAGGATAAGAATACTATCTTTCAGCACCCAAGATGCTATCTGAGCTAAAATCAGTCTATGATGACACTAATAACTGTCGAAGACTCAGAACAGCATCAAAACTAAATGGGTAATTTTCACTTCCTATTTGCTTCCCAGGCCTCACGCTGCTGCCCCCTGCCAAGTAATAAACTCGAGTACCCTCAGCCTTTGCAAGACCACTTAAATGTCTCTTAAGAGAGTCATAATCCACGATCATGTGCACACTGTAAGAAGCATTATTAGTAAAACGGATCCAAAGGTGTCACTAAGTAGCCAGCTCTGCATACTCATTTTTTTCCCATTAATCACAATACTTCATTGTTTTCCCCCTTTCCTAAACATGTCATTGTTTTCTGGAGTTCAGACAACAAGTCATGGCAAGCTGCAATCCCACTGCTGACCCATTTAAACCGGGGAAGGTGAGCACTCAACTTCTCCAACACAGCTATTGGGCTCCAGGCCAAAGAGGTTTCGTGCATCAGTAAACAAGTACCCTGTTGATTCTGCCAGTCTTCCCCCACACCCCGCTGTGCTGTACCCAACCAGCACCATAAAGTCCCTCTTTCTTTACACCACACGTGCACGCTGCTGCTGCCGCCGATGCCTTTTTTTTTTTCTTCCAGCTGAAAAAAAAGACAAAATTCCTTCCCAAATCTCTCAGCCCCGCCGCACAGCGGCCCTTGCGCCGAGCGCGGCAATGGCAGAGCACCCTCTGCCGCGCCTCCCGCTCACTGCTCCCGCCGGCTGCGGGATGTCCCCGCACACAGCCCCGCCGACGGACCCGGCCGCTCCCGCCCGCCCGCCCGCCTCCCCCGCGACGCGGCCGAAGGGCCGGTACTCGCTGCCGCTTCGCCCGACGGCAGGTGCTCCGGCCGCCCGCGAGGGAAGCGGCGGCGGGGGCCACCAGCCCTCCACCCCGCTCCACATGTTGCTGCGCCGAGGAGAAAGCCCAGCGCCGGCGTGACAGCTCGGCCCCGGGCCGGGGGGAGCGGGGAAGTTCCGCGCAGCACCTTCGCCAGGGAAACCCACCGCCCGGGCGAGCGCGGAGCCCCCGGCGCCTCACCAAAGGGCTGCTGCCGCCGCCGCGCCCCGGGGGGCAGCGCCCGCCCCGGCCCCGCGCGGATTCCCCTCCCGCGGGGGAGCGCTCACCTCAGAGCCGGCGGCTCGGGGGCAGCCGCAACCTCCAGCGCCCGCGTCCCTCCGCGCGTCCCTCCGTCCGGAGGGGCGGAGTGGGGCGGGGGGCCGGCTCCTCGGCGGGGCGGGGCGGGGCGGGGCGGCGCCCCTCGCCTCAGCGCCCCGGCGGGAGCCGACCCTGCCCGGCCCGGCTGCCAACGGCCGCGCCGGCGCGACGCGGGCCCACGCGCGGGACGCGCCCCCCTCGTGCCGCCGCGGCCCCGCCTCGCGCCCACCGCCCGCCCGGGGCTCGCCCTGCTTCCGCGCGCGCCTGCGGGAGGCGCTGCTCCACTCCTTAAAGGGGCCGCGCCCGGCGCGGTGGGGGCGAGGCGGGACCCCGCGGGGCACCCCGCGCTGGCGGCGCCGCCAGAGGAGCCACCAGCCGAGAGCCCCTGGCAACGGGAACGGCCGCCGGCGCTGGGGTGAGGCCCTTAAGTGGAGGCTGCTGTAGTGGCAGTGCCACCAGGTCGTCCCCGGGTCGCAACTGGCGGCCGTGGGGGCTGGGGCTCGGCGGAGACCTGAGGGAGGTGTTGGGCCCTGCCTCAGGCGCCATCTACGCCGGCATCGGCGTGCCACTCCCCACGGGGAGCGGGGTGTTCCACGGGTGGCAGGTACCGAGGCACAACGTCCCAGCACATCTGTACCTTGGAGGTCAAGTCAGTGGCAGATCGGCATCATGCTCCCAGCTCTGCCCGCGTCGTGCTGCTGGCTCGGGAGCCCTCCATCACACATGCGTGAAGGCACCCGGGACCTGAACTTGGGCCTTCCACCTCACCGAACTACGCCAGCCTCTCCAGCCAACATCTTGAAGTATGGTGGGAGTGTTTCGGGTCCCTTTTATCATGGCTGGACCGAAGAATATTTAATTATTTATTTAAAGGGGACCAGCCCCAAGGAGATTGCTCCCACGGAGGAAAGGAGCTAGACAGCACTCAATAGTATTACTCCTGTGTTAGCGTAAGCATATGGATGGCTCCTGCATTAGCAACATTTCTGGACAATGTTTCTCTGTAGTTTCTCTGTATGTTCAGAGACACAGGACTTTGTTCTTTTTATTCGCTCGCACAAGATTTTCAGGCTATCTCAATGAAATTGCAGGGTTTTCTCCTGCTGGGCTGGAGCAGATCCTGGGCTGTCCTTGGGGAGAAGGCTGTCTAGAGGAACAATTCAGTGAATGTCCTGCTTTCTCTCTACCACATGGAGTAGAAGCTGGAGGAAGCAGAAAGTCATCACTGTTTTTTATTTAAAGAGAGAAAGTTTTTTTTTTCCCGCAGATGCACTTGTTTCAAATCGAGGCGTCATTAGTAAGATGGAGGAAATAACATGATGTTGCAGGCGTCACCTCAGTGGTGCAGCAAAGGTATTTGTCCAGTAAAAAGGAAACAGAGCATTCAAATTTTCTGACGTTTAACAGCCTAGAAGGTAGAATGACTTTTATCTTCCTCTTACTTTAATCTTTTACTTTAGACAAATGTTCTTCTAAGCAAATTATGTGTAGAATTCAAGCCCTGCTTCGCTAGGTCAGATCTTACAAAGCAACTTGAAACATTGGAGTACTGCGTGCAGCTCTGGAGTCCTCAGCACAAGAAGGACATGGACCTGTTGGAATGGATCCAGCGGAGAGCCACAAAGATGATCAGAGGGCTGGAGCACCTCTGCTATGACGACAGGCTGAGAGGGTTGGGGTTGTTCAGCGTGGAGCACAGAAGGCTCCGAGGCGACCTTATAGCAGCCTTCCAGTACCTAAAGGGGGCCTGAAGGAAGGATGGGGAGGGACTCTTGATCAGGGAGTGGAGCGATAGGACAAGGGGTAACAGTTTCAAGCTGAAAAAGGGTAGATTTAGATTGGATATCAGGAAGAAATTCTTTACTGTGAGGGTGGTGAGGCACTGGCACAGGTTGCCCAGGGAGGTTGTGGATGCCCCATCCCTGGAGGTGTTCAAGGCCAGGCTGGATGGGGCTTTGAGCAGCCTGGTCTAGTGGGAGGTGTCCCTGGCCAGGGCAGGGGGGTTGGAACTGGGTGATCTTTAAGGTCCCTTCCAACCTGAGCCACTCTATGATTACAGCACATACTACATAGTCTACTACCAAAAGGGGAATAATTTGAAGATTATGTTAGACCTGAGAACTTCAGTAGAGAGCCCATAGAACTGAGCAGAGTAGATGCTTGTCTTCGATTCAGTTGCATATGCAAGAGCAGAGCTATCTTCTTCATATCTGCGTGAAGTCTGTGCAAAGAAGCAGAAGAAAATCTAAAGGTGTGAAAACATGCTAAGGCAAACCTTAAAAACTTTCAAATCAATACCCAATAAGTATTTCGGGAGGTATGCTACACAATATCTTTGTCTGCAGCGCTACAGCGGATTTGCGCTCTGGATGAGTTCAGAACTGAATACTGAGGGTTGGGCTTGAGACACTGCTGGGCTTTATAGCTTTGTGGCATGCAGAACTTTCTTAATTGCAGGATAATGATGTGGTGTGGGCACATGCCTTTTGCCTAGTGGTTACGAATTACTTTGTGCAGATACATTAAACCCACATCAAATAGCATAGACATGTCCTTCCAGTCTGATTGAGGGAGAGAAGGAGGAAAGCTAGCATGGAAAGGACATAAACCAAGGTTAAACAAAATCCAAGGTTAAAAATTTTGGATTAAAAAAGTGACCTTGAAAATATAGTTTATCCTGCTGCCTTTCAACACAATTTGTCCTATTGTTCAGCAAACCTGTTTGAAACTAGCAAAAGCCTTCCCCTTCCTTAAAGAAAAAAGAGGCAGCACCTTCTCACTAGAATTGTCAAGGTTTCCAGATGGAATTCTGATCCTGTGAAAAATGCCCTGTAACACAGGCCTGAGAGAATTGTCTGAGTGGAGGGGATAAAAAAGTAATTGAAATGTTAAATTTGCTTTTGTTGTGATTGACATGATGCTGTCCTTATTTGTTTTCAAGTATCAGAATGGATTATTGATGGAACTTTTACAACTGAAAACCTGCAACCCATTTAACAAGAACTCTGTTTTCACCCTAGTTCAGAACTGATTTGTCTGGATTCAACTTTAGGCACAGTCCTTGCCATCTTCTGCCAGAGATTTTTCTCTGCAAACTTAATCCATGATCCAGATACACGATTATTTCAAATTTACATTTAAAAAGGAGTAAAAGATGGGTTTGAATTCCAAGAGAGGCACAATGATGTTGTTGAATCGTTTGTTCCCAGAAGAAGCAGAAAAGAATTAAGATTATTAAAGAAGTATAATTTGTGTCATACGAACCATCTTAATCCATGTCAGTTAAAAAGATGATTTTCCCCACTGTTTTAATGTGTTAGACACAAACACGTTTGATTTATGATGGGAGTCAAAAACATCTGTACTTTGGGGCACAAGCAAATGCTTGTTTAAACAATGGGGCTCCCTGGGGGGGATATAGGAAAGAAATGACATTCTTTTGCAAAGAATTCAGTGTTTTTTCACTCCGTGAAGTATCTTGCTTTGTTTTGAAAAGTACTGTGCAGAAGACACAATTACTCAACCTATTATAAAGGAGTCCAGCAACTTTCACCTTTATGTGACCGGTATGAATATGAACCAGGTTAGCACCGATGAAATACTCTTACTGTTTGTTTGCCTTTGAGTGACCTGCGTGAAAAGAATTGGTCATCTCAATCTCATTGGCAATGTACAAGTATTCACATCTTAAAAACATTCGGAACTAGCTGGCAGTCTGAGGCCTTGTCTGCACTCAGGATTAGCTCTGATTTAAGGAATTATTTTAGCTTCTGGTACAAACACACTGTAGGTAAAGTTGTGGAAATTTTGATCTACACTACCATCTGCACCATTCGATCTCTGACCTGAGGACTAGTTTGAACTGCAGCTGAGTCTGAAGGAAGGGAACCAGTTTGTCCTGAATCTGCTCTCATGAAGTGCTTGAGTAGTTTATTTGAAGTTTTTTAGGAAAAAAGTGTTGAGGGTATCAGAAGATAAACATCTGTAGCGACTTTTTGAGTTCAAGCCTACAAGGTGGAGATTCCATTCTGTAACCAGATGTTGTGCTGTATATGCATTGGTATGATTAGAAACAGGCTTGAAAGTAACATTGAAATTTACTAGTAAACCTCTCAGACTTCAATAAGCCAGGTCTGTGAATGAATGTTGTGCCCGCTCCTTTTAAATCTGTGATCTTGAATCTGGACATCTCTACACTTAAGGGACTTTCTTACCAAGCTTTGGAATTGACCTCTGTAGCTTAGCACAGTCAATATACTATGACAAAGATGTGCCTCACTGTAGAGCCCAGTGTAAACTACTAAAGTCAACAAAGAGGCCAGAGCAGAGAGACAGAAATATGTCTGTTCCTGTGAGGTTTCCACATATGGAGAAAGCAGGAAAAAAAAGTAACAATCTACATTTCAGCTGCTTTTCTAAATGAACGTATTCAACAATGTGGCAGGCTAGTAGCTTTCCTTTCCTGTGTAAGGCTATGCCAAACTATAGTGAGGAAGCTTAGGGCCTTTTAAAAGAAGGTGTGAAAAACTCTGGGGCAAGTGTAGAATTTTAGAAAAGAGCCAAAGCCTCTGTCCACCCTCAGAAGAGCAGAATGACAGAGCTCTGGCAGCCATTGCAGCCACCACCGATTTATTTACGAGTTCCTGGAGTCAGTCCAGTGTAATTATGGGCCTGAACTCCAGATCAGATTCACTTGACATTTGAGGAAGTCTGTGGAAAAACAGTAATAATAAACTGATAATAACCATCCATCTCATAAGCAACAAAAAATAAAGGGAAGAGAAAGGGCAGGTGGGGAGAGGGGACAGTAACATAATCCCCAAAAGATCTCCTGCTTGTCAGGACATACTTTTGGTATATACCCCTATGTATTTTCTAAAAGGAGCTATGGAGAATTTTGGAGTAAGTCCTGACTCATGTCAGTGCTATTGCAATTACTGCACTGGAAAAAATGAAAACAGGGGGTGCAAAGGAAGCTGGGATAAGTTGGGACAGCAGTTCCTTTTGGTGGAGTAGATAGTTTGTGGCCCACATGGCATTTATCCAAGCATGTTCATCACCTAAATTATATTACCATGAAGCTGTTGGCTTTGCAAAAAGATGTTTGAAGAAGCTATGCTGTAGAATATGATTTGTTTTCAATTTCATGGACAGTATAGAAATACACTTTTTGTACTTTACTGCTGACCTCTGGTTCTGCTTGTTCATATCATTGGTATAACATGGATGAATATCAGGGTTAAAAATCTTTGTATTTAAAACATCTGCACTCTTACATAAGGATTTATATTCCACCGTTCAATCCTTTCCATTTGAATCACTCCATATTATTTTCCATTGAATTTCTCTAAGACTGCTTTAAAAACCCAACGCTCTGGGTGTTTTCCAGAAAAAAATATTTTTCAAGTAAGATAAGTTGATTAATTCTGCTGAATGGAAAAGGCGTCTTCTCTGACAAGGAAGAGGGCTGACATTTAGTTTACAGTTGTCTCAAGTATTTTATTTCAGGTGATGGAAGTCAATTGCTAGTTAGGAGTGAATGTTTCACAAAGCAAGGACATTTAGTTACATTTTTGCTACACCTAAATAGGATATTGCTAGTTTTCCTTTTTAGAACATATCACCTACATATGCACATGTACAAAGGAGTCCATATATGTAAATAGATTTCCTCCGAGAAGAATTCTAAGTAGCTGCTTTCATCAAACAACAGCATCCAAATGTCAAGTACCCTGGCAATCGATACCAAGCACAGTAACACTAGACAGCGTCTGAAGGAAAAGGAACCCCGAGTGAATGAATGGGGTTATTGGCCGAGAACATGTCATCTTCAAGTGACCCGCTGACCATGCTCACCTAACTTCTCAGGAACTTCCTACTCACAACTGGAGTGAGTAACTCCAGTTCTGAAGGAGAAAGAATATTGAAAAAGGAATGGCCACAGCTGTATGCAGAACAAATTCAGTTCTCAGATATCTACTGAACGTACACTTCTTCAGGTTAAGTGCATGGGAATCACACACATTGAAGTGGTTTAGCCCGTTCTCCCTGATCTGACAACAGTATCAGGTATTTCTCCTTAGGAACTGCATGTAGAACTGGAGTTCTATGTTATTTAAGTTTTGGGTGTTTTAATTTGGCTTTTTATTTAACTTTAACTTCTTTATTTGACATTTATGTAACACTTTAAGTTATTGTGTTATTTCTGTATGCTTTGATACTTTCATCTATAAATATATGTCTCATAGGTCTTGAGGAGGTGACTAAGCAGTCTGAGGTGCTAGTGTAAGGTCAATAATAAAAGTGTAATACATAGGAATGGAATTTTTTTTTGTATTTTCTTACCTACGATACTTCTGGCTTTCACCAGGCATATCCTTTTTTTGTTCCCGGTAATTTTGTTGCAGCAGAATTTGAGAATGCTGACAATTGTCTAGAACAGCCTTACCAGAATAGCAACTCTGCCCAGGCTGCTGGATATCTGGAAATCCTAGACACATTCACTGTGCATTGCAGATCAGCTCCACAAAATATGCACTACTTCCACAGAATTAGACCTTCTGAGCATATGTTGTCCAGATGAACTGCACAAGCCATAGTAAACCCACTTACTGTGCGAAGTCAGATTAACTATATAATTTATGCACTGTACATCTGATACTTTGACATGCTGGGCTTACAGTTATTTTCTGTCCTGCACATGCTTACTGATTTCTACTGCGTATTTCTTGGGTGCAAATCAACTGACTTTTTATTTACTTGTTTGCATGTCTCTCAATGATAAGACACTGTTACCTGGAAAAAACTTATTTTAGTTTGGGATCAGTGCACAAAGTTCAGCAAGACTCTGTTGTAGTTGGTCAGCTGAAGTTGCATCCAAACCACTGAACTCAGTGGAATGTTGGAGCACAGGGTCACATTGAATGAAGCTTTCAGCTAGTGACGGCATCTGAAGAACATCAAGAAAAAGTTGAAAGCCTCAGTAAATATCCTTCAGAAAGTAGCTGGCACTGCCATATGGATTTCAGCAAAGGCAGTGGGCCTGTCTGCCACAGAGTTTTCTTCACATTATTTGGTGTAACAGTCCTCACGTAGACCTCATAGTTATTAAAATAAATAGGGCTTCTAGAATATGTGGGATTTTGAACTCCATTCCTCAACTTTGGCTTCCAGTACCATCTAACAGTCTCATAGCAGATATTAAAATGTGAAACAGTTAACATGCAAGTGGAACAAAAATAGTAATTCCATAATGACAAGAAACATCACCATTAGCAATCCCAGTTTGCCGTTCCTAAGAATTTTGAGAGTTACTGGCATCAAATGTGCACAGTCTGTACTGTAAAATGAACTTAATGTTAATATTCCATAATGTTAATATGCCTTCCCTTGACAAGACTGAACTGCACTCAAGTGCATCCCGGTGACTTCAGAAAGGGACACTGCTGTGCTGACAGTCATACAGTCATTTACCTGGGATGTGACTGTGGCACAATAAAGACTATCACCTATAATGTAAATGGCATTGAAATACAGGTATATGTAAGGGGCATAAAAGGAATTCCTCAGCCTTCCAGGCCTCAGCAGGCTGTGTAACTGTGGCATGAGTTTGTAGTCTGTTGTTGCCTTCTGGAATGACACGTGTAAAGAAGAGATGGAGCAAAATCAGTGTCAGTCCATTTACATGCAGGGCTCTTCCCACATGGAAAACACTGCAGGTTCCAGTCCTTGTTTTAAGTCCTTGCACTTGTGTAACCAATTTATTGTTTTCTCCATAAGCCCTTCCAACTTCTGTTTCCAGAGAGGTGTTGTTCTGCCTGGGTTTCCTTGTGTTTCAAATGATTTGAGGGAGTATTCAAGTTACGAACAGTGATGTTGTCCTGGTTTGAGGACACATATAAATGAAAATACAAGTCCCTTTAGTAGTTCACTCACAAAGTCTTAACATACATTAGCCTTTACGAAAGCCCTGTAAGGAAGCAAGGTGTTTACTTGCAAACATTAGATCTTTAACTGCTTCAGTGTGTGTAACATTTGTTGCTTGTATGAGAGCAGTCTGCCCACTGGGAGTCCTTTTGCTGCAGAGCTTCTTGGCTGTAGAGAAAGGATTGCTTCGCGCTGCTTTGGAGTAACAGGGATTTTATTTTGCATAGTCAAGTCATTAAACAAGTTCCATTCAAGGGGACAAGAGTATTTGGGAACATCAATGTAATTTTCTTAATTGTTTCAGCTGGAAAAGAAGTACAGGAAGAATCAGAAACATTAATTGTTTAATTCTGATATTTTAAGTGAAATGTTTTGATTTCGGATTTGGAAGTGGCAGATCAGTTTTATATTCAGCTTAATTTTTAAAAGAGCTGCAAAACTGTGAAATAAATTTGAGCATGAAACAAAACACCTTGGAAAAAATCACAACTGTGAAAGTTTTTAAATTTTCTTTTTCATTGTGGCTCACTGAATCAGAGACCCATGACCCATTGGCTAACTCTGGCCACTACTCAAAGATCCAGTAATATTCTCTGCGTGAAGCTGTGTCTTGGTCTCATGAGTTGGAGCTAGAGTCATTGCGGTTGAAGACAGGAGATGGAATTGGATGGTCCTGAATGATCCCCTAGCAATAATAATTTGTCTGAGGCAATCTTGTGCTTAATCACAGACTTCCCATGAAGATCCACAATTGCAAATACTTAAAGATATGTGGAAAGAACAAGGTTTTTAAAATAATCCCTCCCAAGTCTTACAGCTGCCAATGTCATATAAACATGCAGTACAAATCATGTTGGTACTCCCAGGAAAAGTCGGAGTTTCTTGCAATCTTTCACAAGGATCCTGCAGTTTAATAGCATATTCAGTATTTATTTTCCCTCTTATGCTAATGTGTTAGCAACACATATGAGAGGGCCAGAAAAAAAAACCAAAACAAACAGAAAACAATGAAGTGGAGGCACTTCTTATAGGCAATCCACATCAAAGGATATAAAACTGTAGAAGGCGAAACTGGAGCTTACAGTGGTTTCTGTCTACAAGAATGAAAATATTTGCAGTCTCACTTGCCGTGTTTGTAGTCAGAAAAGCTACATCGAACCCACCCTCCTCCAAGCCAGTGTGTTCACATCTCATCTGTGTGAAATAAAGATCCCATTTTTGGCTTGCCTAAAGCAACTTTTCAGAGAAATAGAATAAGGTTGTTTGAATAGGAAAGCCCTAATTTAAACAAGTAACACTCTGTACAACTCAGAGCTTTTTCAGCAAACTGAATTCATGAGGGAACAAAAAGACTAAACAGAGATGTTTTGTCTCCTAATGAAACCCCCCAACCTCTTTTAGGTCTAAATAAAACTTTCAAGGCAGGAATTTTATAGAAAGACAGATTTTATGAAGCAAGTTCTTGTTTACTACCAAGTGATATGGTGAGTAATTTGGTGACTTAGCATTTATTCTTTGTTGCATGATTTTATTGTGATCTTTCATCATCAGTGTCAGTGTGTTGGGCAATGGAAATAGTCTTTACTATAAACTGATTTTGCTAATGCTCTTATGTATTGACTGTTTGTCTACAGCATGACTCAGTTAGCAAGATTAGATAGAAAACACAGCTTGGGCCATCAGCCACAATTCACAACCACAAAAATGGAGGTTAGGGTGTCATTCAGCTGAAAACTCAGTCTCTGAATATATACAGTTTGTGTGAGAACCACTGCACACATTTCCAAAGTGATCCAGAATATTGCCGCTATATTGTAGGCAGTAAGGCAGAAAGTACAAAACTGTTTTACAAGACATGCTTGTAAGTTCATTTTCAATGCCAGCACTGAAGATATTGTTGCCAAAGGTTTGTGTCTGGTAGTAAGCAACAGCAAAACATGAAGACAATAATCCCAGCTCTTACACTGTGTCAAGGAGTAACTCCCATAACAATGATCATTTTGCAAAGATCAGAAATTAATTAGTGATAAAACACATTCTCCAAACCAACAGTGAAAGCACCC
Source organism: Larus michahellis (assembly GCF_964199755.1). Taxonomy (NCBI): domain Eukaryota; kingdom Metazoa; phylum Chordata; class Aves; order Charadriiformes; family Laridae; genus Larus; species Larus michahellis. The sequence continues at coordinate 17,552,692 of NC_133897.1, forward strand.
CAAATCAAGGACAAATTCCTTTCTGCCTTGTATTTTTTTAATTTATTTATTTAGGCCCTAGTTGAACATACCAGTGAAGTACATGAGAACTCTCAAAGAATACAATAGTAATACTTAGAATAAAATAATTATAGTTGAAGATTTTAAGTTAAGCATATGCTGAAATGATTTGCCAGATTTATGCTGAGGAGCGAGCTCACAGGCCGCTAGCTGTGATTGGTAGAGATTTGTGGCAAAAGATGTTGGTACTTTAAGCCCTTAAACTCTGGTTTTGGTACTCATTTTCTTCAGCTATTTGAGGTCCTACCAAGTGCTCTAATGGGGGTAAAAAAAACCCAACAGAATAAAGCAGGATCTGGCAACAAATATCTCTTCATTGATTTATTCCAAAGTCTGGGTACTGAAGTTGGAGATAAGCAAGGAAGCACCTATGCTTGGGAAAATCCCTGGAGACCAATTGCATTAAGTCTGAACCCCATCATGTTGCTGTGACAGTAGGGAAGAGCCAGAGCAGAACTGGTCACATAGCAGAAGGTTTTTAAAAGCTCAGTGGGCTTGATGTCATGGGGAGGTCATGGGCAGCGAGCTGCCAAACTGCACTCTGAAACCTTTCTCCCACTGTGAACCAATGGCTACATAAGGTACAAGGCAGTGGAAAATCAGGCTCTAAGGCTATTTTTCATTAAATGCAAAATGTTTACATTTTAGACAATTAAAATATCACAGTGTGTTCAAATAATGTGTAAATCCATGATCTTAAAGCCTGTCCAAAACCAATAAAAAAAAGCCAGGACCTGCAACAAAGACGTCACAAGTCAAGGAATGTTAAATGTGTTGCACAGGTCTATATAATGAACAAATTTGGGAGGGATTGCTTGTAGGTTTGCAGATTTGGCCTGGCTTGAGCAGGCTTAGCTCACTTTATTGGAAACTGCATCCTCTTACATTAGGGTTGGAACATTTTCCTGTGCTTCTCTGGTTTTCTACTAAGCATAAATATCAGCTGTCTTTACACCCAGGTCCAACTCCCTGTATTCTCCTTAATGATGCTCACTAAAGCAAATAACCCTCCCCAGTCTGATGTGAGTATAATTACATTTCATTTCTTCATAACTGAGCCATGAAAGAGCCATAAAATGTTATATTGTACGCTAGAAGCGGTGAGGAAAACACGGAATAATACTACTTCTCGCAAGTGGTGGCATCTATGAATGGATGGGGTTCATGGTGCTGCATGTGTGCAGATCATCAAATGCAGAAGCATGAAGGGGGAAAATTCAGATAAGCTAGGAGAGACTGAACTACCATAATGAGAGTACTTCTCCAGGATTACAAACTTATTTTTTTCCCAGTGGAAATAATGCCAAAGGCAAGAGAAAGTGTGCAGATAAACACCACATTGATGGGGACAATGACTGTGTAAGTTTGTTCTTCAGACATGCACTGTTGTCTCATCTCCTGCTCCTTTGTTAACATTTGAACTTGAGTGAAAATGAGCAGTTGTGAAAGTTGGTGGAGACTTGAAGTTCTATTTTCCGCTATTGTACGACCTTTTTATACTGCCAAGGTGGCACAAAAAAGCACAAAGTGGGGAAGGAGCAGCCTGCTGCTAACAGCATCACAGGTGAAGATGTTCTAGTTGGAGCCCGGGAGGTGATTTCAGGGCAGATTTCTCAGTCCCATGGAGACTGGTGACCCTCAGGTGACTGTACTGGTAGCTTATGTGCCAAGTATGCCAAGCAGATGATGTGGAGAAAACTTATATAACATTTATGGTATTTTTAGTAAAATTTAGTAGAAAAAAATAGTAATCAGGGAATAGTTTGAAGCAGCTCCCCAATCTATTCCTAGTGCCGGGCAAACATTTTCTAAATTAATGTTTTCCATTTTGAAAATGCTGATTCTTCGGTCGGAATATGTCAAAGTGGATATTTCATATTGGAAATATTATTACTTAGTAAAAGGAAATTTCATTAAGGCTCATTGCAAAGTTTTTGGAATGGTATGTTCCTTGTTTATTACTCCTCTTTCCAAAGAGCTCTTATTCTTTAAAACAGACAAACAAAAAAGCAAAAAACTAAATGGATTTTTTTTTTTTTTAATTTTAACAAAGTGATATATTTCTATTGACATGACTCTTTTGGAACATTTTGCTACAGGACTTTACAAATTCTGTAATTTTTTTTCTCCTCCAAACCTGGATATGTTTCAAAATATCCGAATTTCCTCTGAAACAGAAGTTCTCGTTCTGCTGTAGCCCTGTCTGTGGAACCTTTAGAATGGGAAATGTTAGTTAATCTCTTTAATTACCTGAAGAAACCGAAACTAGCAGGAGACACAAAAAGGGGGGGGGGGAACTTGAGAGAAGAAATAACTTATGTAGATTTTTGTAATGAACATGTCCTCAATAACTCAAGCATTGATGCAATTGTCTCTGCAACAGAACTAGTTAAACTTATATCCAGGAGTTTTCTAGCAATAAACCTGTGTCTGTCGTCTGACATCGTTGTACAAAGGAGACATCAGTGGTACGGTAAAAGCCATTCTTCTAGTCACTTTTTTCAGCAGACTGGAATAAAATGGTCTTTGTTTAAATCTGTGGCAAAAATAATCACTCATAAAATCGTGGAATCTGAATGTAACCATTTGGGGCATTTTAAAGCTGTCTTGCTTTGCTCAACTGTACAATTTCAACTGCTCATTATTGGCATACTTAAATATTCATCTACAAACTTGGAAATCCCAGTTCTCCTTCTGAAAGGAGTGTCTCTAATTTATTCACCCAAAGTCTGAGACTTTTATTTCTCAAGTAAGTTTAACAAATGCTTTCTCTCTCTTTCTCTCAAATCCCTTTTCAGAAGATTAAAAGAGGGAATATCTAAAGAGGATATAATATCCTAAGGCATTTACCTACTTAATAAGATTGATCCTGCCTAAGAAGACAATGGATAATTCAAGCCATCTGATCAAATCACTTTTCATTTCTAAAAATGGCTTGGCCAAGTTGTGTGCCGTAAGACGGACGAAGGGAGAGAGATGTGCAGGCAATAGTAAATACAGCCAGGTAACTTCTGGTAGACTGAAAACCGGAGAAAGAACTGCAACGATGAGGAAGAAGGTTCTGTGCTACTGTAGGTTTTTTTTTTAAGTCAAAAAGGAACCAAAGGAAAGTTCATGACTTTATTTATTCCAAGAATGTGCAAATCTGTATGCACAAAGAAGTAACGTACTACCTACATAAAACATTTCCATTTGCTGGCACCTCCCATCTGGATTTACTGGATTACAGCCAAAGAGTTGTAACTGCCAAATTTTTCTCTAACAGAAAATCCATCTGAGCAGAATTTAATATTGGCAGAGGATGTTTGGAGACATGTGTGAAAAATTAGGAACCCTTTAAGGGAAGAAGTCACCCAATTAAAAATGTGCAGAAAATGATCTATCATACATTCCCATCAAATCCCTTTTGATTTCAAGTACCAAAATAATGACTGGATCAGACTCCGGTTGAGTCTAGAGCTGGATGAACAGTTTGTTATGGATTTACCATTATTTTTGGAGGGAGAAAAAAATCTGAATTGATCTTTTTAATGTTTTTAGTTTTGCTTTTTACATACTTTGTGGAATACCTTGCACAAATAATTTTCAGTCCTTTGGTTCTTTGAAACAGCTTCCTTTAAGCATTTCAACACATTTATCCATGTTTTGTGTTTGTACTTTCAAGTATTGTTTTTCCCTGACTGGATGACTTTTAAATTTAAAATAGAATCATAAATCAGGGAATAAAAATACCAAACTGTAGCATGTTCTGTTTCAAGAAGATAATCACTTTCCTAAAATGTATGAAATATTTGTAACCACAGGCATTTGGAGGAAATGCTAAATAAGGCAACAGAACAATAATACTACTGATTAACAAATCACATTCTTCAGCTTATTAACATTAAGGAAGTTTTTTTTCTTCTGCTTTTTAAATACTGACTCAACCCTACTACAATATGTGTGGTACTGGACCTATAGAATGGAAGTCAGTGAGGAAAAGTTTTTCATTTCTGTAGAGAAAAACAAAAAACTGCAAAATAATTATTTGAGGTTCTTTTTTTGTCCTGAAATAGGGATGACTCTTTAGTTTTGTAATTATTACCAAAATGCTTTCCTGATTAAAGAAATAACCCCCCTCTTTTTAAGAAAAAAAAACCACCCAACAAAACAATTTCTTTATTTCCAAAGTAAATATTTAATTTTCAACATTCTTGAACAAAAAATGTTTTGGCGGCATTCGTTTGACCAGCTGTAACCATCACAGTCTTAAAAACATACCTGTGAATAAAGTGAATTAACATCCAGACATGCCTGTCTCTCTGAGTTGACTATAACTATGGAGTTAGACAAAATGTTTATCTCAGATTTGGCTACAGATAATTATTTTCCAAAAAAAAAAACCCACCCCTCCCAAACCTGTCTTTTTTTGGAGTAGGTTTGAAATTACTTCACATATTGAACTCTTAAATTTGTGATTACTTGTCAGTTCAAACATGAATTATTCCGCATATTTGGTCCAACCCCACTTCTGAAGCATGCCCCAGAGAGAGAGAAATGATCATATAGTATTTAATTCTCCGTGTTGATAGAGAGTTGAGTTCTATTATTTCATCCCCAATTATGTCTCTTTTATCTGAGCTGCAGGGTGTGTTGCAGAGTTACCCTTTACTCTGCTAGTCAAGAAGAATGTGTCTATTATTCTTCACATTTCTTTTATGGAGGCAGTCACCGTTTCTGGGCGTATGCGGGCAAAATGTTCACCTCACCAGACATATCACTGGAAGTCTGAACAGAAACAGCCCAGTGAATTTCCAGCCTTGTGGCTTCTGTGATTGATTAAATAAAGATCTATGCATTCCAGAATGAAAGACAAACAAAAACACATCCTTCAGGAACATCTTCTGTAACCAGTGTGACACAGAGCTGAGAAATGATTCTGATGTTTGGTGATGAGAACTTAGCAAAGATCTTGGCTTCGCTGGGAAGCTGCTGGACCTCAGGAGCCTCAGGCATATGCTGTCACATACAGCATCCCAGATACAACCACTGAAGATAAAATAACTTTATAATAAATATAAAGTTTGTAGGCTATATTGCTATATTGGCAGAACTACTTCTTGACATAACGAAAACTAATTTAGTTTCTTTTTCCTTGTGCAAGTTTGGTATTCCTGTTAACCTTGTGCCTGATTTGGCAGGTAGTTACAATATTTTTCATAGAATCAAAGCACAATTCAGGTTAGAAAGAGCTTCTGGAAGTCATCCAGTCTAATCTCTTGCTTAAAACAGGACTAACTTCAATATTAGATCAGGTTGCTCAAGGTGTTGTCCAGTTGAGTTTTGAGTATCTGCAAGGATGATGTTTCTGCAAGCTCTTTGGACAACTTGTTCTGGTGTTTGGCTGCCCTCAAGGAATTTTTTTCCTAATCAGAATTTCCTTCTTGCAGTTTGTCTCTATTGCCTCTTTGGCTGCTAACATCTAAGAAGAATGTGCCTCCATCTTCTCTATAACTACTCAATAGGTAGTTAAAACAGCCATTAGATCCCCACTTTTGGCCATCTCTTCTCCAGGCTGAACAAACTCAGTTGCCTCGGCCTCTCCTTGTCAGTCATGTGCTCCAGCCTCTTAACCATCTTAGTGAGCTTCTACTAACATATGTTATAATTGTCACATTTTCTGCAATTTCTTAGAATTGCTACCTTAAAAAGAATCATAAGCCCTTGACGTTAAAATACATTTTTATTTGCGTAATTGACAATGCGTTTGCTGTAACCTGATCATCCCAAAAGAGAACTGCTTGAAAAATGTAACCAGCTTTTCCAGTCATCTGGTCTGTGGAAGAGTGGATTACTCCATCAAGGCAGCCAAATTTAACAAGGAAAAGAACCAGATTTAGCAATCGTATCAAAAGCAGTCATTGTTTCAAGAGACATAAGACTCATATTCCATCCAGATACCAGCCCAGGCGGATAGCACAAACAAGTTCCTAACTCACTTTTTAAAGGTGGATGGAGAATGCATTTCTTGTCTAAAACTGTTTTAAAAATAAAAATAGTAATTAATGTGTACATAGGGTTAAAAATTACACATACATTTCTGGAGCCGTGCTAAGGAAGAGCAATGACAAAGCGATCAAAATTAGGGCATTGAATCTCTTTTTGCCAGAAAATATTAAGGGTTAATATAGAGTATAGAAGGCATATTAATATAGTTAATATAGAGTATAGATGGCACGACTGGAATTAAAATACCAATTCCTCTGATTTCAGTAGAACGGCACCAAGGTAGACTGGCAGATTTCTCTCTCAGAAGGATCCTTCACTGCATATTCAAACCAGAGAGCATCCTCTGAGACCAGTCCTACTTCCTTGTCCATAGGAACTATTTTAAATACCATAGCGGAAACCGGGCCTGTGCTCCTGGCTTTATCCATCCCTTACTCTTGCACAGGGAAGCCCCGGCGTTAGCGTCAATCCAAAATGAAGTGAGTTACAAACTGCTGGGAGGAGGTATGCATGCGCCGTCCCGAGAGCTGGGGTGAGTGCCTGCAGTTCCCACCGGCTCTTCTGCAAATGGGTCAGTGGCCAATTTGTGCTCTGTGCCTGGCCGCCAGCGCAGGCTGCCAGCGGGGAGTGAGTCAGCTGAGCCGTGGTAGCCCTGCACAAGCCTGCGGTCAGCGCTGAGCGCCTGCTGGTTTCCTTCTCTCAACGCTTCACACCCCCCCCTGCAGTGGAGAGAAAGTTGACCACACTTTCCGGAGAGTCCAGGGGTGGGTGTTCATTTTTGAGGGACAACTGGGAACTGGCAGTCTCGCTGCCTGCTGGTGGCGGTTTTGCTTCTGGGAGGGAGGGCTGAGCAACTTCCCTGACCCCAAAAGCTTCAGCCATGCTCTGAGGCTGACCCAGTGCCAATACGCTTCCTGCAGCTGATATATTTTTATCTCATCCTCGTAATCAGTGACACCACCAACTGCAACACCAGCTGCAGGGGAGAAGAGACCCTCTGCCAGGTATGGGGTTGTTTTTCCTATGTAGCAGGATTTGACTTGTTTATTGAAGGAAGCGGGGTTGATTAGTCATGTCATAGGTCTCCTGCCCATTTAGGGACCAGTGGGAAAGAGTCCTTTCCCATCCATTTAGACCAGGTGCAACTACTGGGGCAACAGGCACAAGGAGGAAGTCAACAACCTCTTAATCGAGCTGGCTTAGTCGTGGATTAATCTGACTACATTTCCAGGATTTCTGGTTTTACGCCCAGAAAACAAACCCAATATATAATACAAATGATTAAGATAAATACTAGTAAAAAATAATATAATATGCTGTAGAAATTATAATATCAATTTTTATTATATTTTAGAACTGAATATGTAGGCAAATACATGTAGCTGGCTGGGCTGCTAATGCCCAGAAATTCTTCCTATGTGCACTGTGAGAAGGCAGGACTTTTCTCCTGCTCTGGTGAGCGTGCGGCAAGCATAGTTATGGTTAGTATCTGCTCTGCTATATATGTATTATGCTATTGAAGTGCATATCTGCAAGATGTCCATTATGTCCCAAACATTTCAGGTTCATATGACCCACACCCAAGAAAAAAAGTAACTATGGCTCCAGCCATTTCATTTATTTGGAAAAAGAGCCTCAAGGCTTTTCCTGCATGATTCTGTTAGTTCCTTGCTGTCAAGCTGGTAACATTTTTGGTCTGTCTTTCTTTCTTTCTTTCTCCCCTTAGCCTTGCCACTCTGCCTGTTTTGTTTTAAAAAGGAGTTACTGCAGAGATTTCCAAAGGATAATTATCTGGGGAAATACTTGTGTTCTCTGGAAGCCAGTGTTATTAAATACCTGTGGATTTACTTCAAAGGAGAGGAAAGTTTAAATACAGAAACACTGGCAAATTAGCTCATTTCTATTTTTTATCTGCCTATTTTAGATTTGTAGCTACAGACAAACCTTAATGTAGGGTAAACTTTGGCTTAACGAGGCACCATTGTTTGCTATGAGACAAGAGTCAGAAACAAGCTCTGGAAACCATTTGTCAATAAAACCCTGATAAAACTAGGAAGCTATTCATGTGGTTTGTATTCACACTAAGTCTTGTAAAGCACTATTTATCATGGTGACAGACACCAAATAAATCTCATAATTATAAAGGGACACTGCTAAACAGTTTCAAAACCAAAATGTTGAGTTGGAGCATCAGACGCTCAGCTGAGACATGTTCTGGGAAGAACACTTAGGGAAGGAAAGCATATGGACTTGTGTAAATGAACTTTATTACACAAAAGTGATGAACTGAGCGAAGTAACAAAGGATGCTTGCCACCTGTTCAGCATGAAAGGATACCTTGAAATGAGAGGAGGGTGAGAAAAGGAATCAGATGTAAAGGATACTTTTGCTGAAGATGGTTTGCAGTGGGTTGTTGTCCCTGGAGAAGGACAGATACATCTTACCCAGGCAGTGATCCTGCACACAAACAACAGGTGCCATGTTAGCACCATGTATGCTTTTCCTGGTATGTTTAAAACATTAGGCAGCAGAGTGATGAGTTGGTCATGGGAAGAAGAGAGCCAACAGCACTTGCGGCTCTGAGACAGCAGGAGCTCTGAGGCCTGGAAAGCTGACAGCAAGTCTCGAGATGGGTAGTTAATGAACTGGATAGGTAGAAGACTTTGACCCTCTGGTACGCTCTGGGTTTTTTTTGCTATTGAAAAGCTTTGGACTTACTCGGGTTGGCTTGGGTTTTAGGTTAGAGAAAGGCCTGGATTCTCTGCCCAAAGGTAAGGAGACTGCTTGATTTTCTTCTGTGAGGGTCTTCACCAAAAGAGTCTGCACCATCTACTGTAGCACTTTCAAGGCTAATCTTGTTCAAGGCTCCGCGGAGGCTGCTCAGAGGAGGCAAACTGCACAGTTCCCTGGCTGGTTCTTTTCCCAGGCCAGGAGAAGAGCCAGCACAGATCCCTTCTAGCAACTGTGCAAAGAAGAAAACTGGAAAGGCTGGTACCCAGCACTGTTTTAAGTAAAGTTTTCATAGACAAAAGAGAAGCCATCAGTTTCCAGCTCTGTTGCTGTTGGATGAGTGAGTTTCAGCTTTTCCTCTTGCTCATCTTGTGCTCCTTTGTTTTCCCTCTCCCCACATCTCAATCAGGGTCCTGAGTGCACCAACAGGCTCGAATCACCCCCACCTTTCCTCCTATTCCAATAGTCCCTCTCGTCTCCTATTTCAGCAATATTTTCCCCATGACATCCCCTGAATCCAGGTTTATGTAATATAAGTAAAGTAAATGAGTCAGAAAGAAATGGAGCTAACAAGCCATGCATCTATCATCACCCCCTCCCTTGATTTGTCTCTGCTATTATATCCCACAAACTTGACCATTGTTTGTCCTTTCAACTTGCAAGTTATTAAGGCCAGGAACTCCATCTTTGCATGCATTTGGGCAGCACACTATTCAGTGGGGACCTAATTTCTGCTTGGGGCATTGCTATAATATTAATTACAGTAATCGAGAGTCTCAGGTGTGCTTTGGCTGGAGTCGAACCATAACAAAAAGCAAGCCTGTAGACTATAAGCAAGGCAGAAGCTTACTCAGCCCTGACAATAGATTTTCTCACTTTTGCCAAAGACAGAATAACAGTTTATGTTTTTCTTTCCTGAAACAGTACAGTGGATTTCCTGTAGGAAAGCCCAGGGATTCTAGTGCAAGGTTTTCCATAGTGAGCTCATCACAGATCTGAGAAGTGCCCTAGGGACACCTCCATACATCCCTTCTGGTATACCTGGATGAAAGCCATCCACCAAGAGCTCCCTAACACTATGTCCTGCTTGACCCACCTGCAGTCAGAGTTTTTCTCTGTCCCAGCCTTCACCCCCCAGGCAGAGTACCTCGGCAAGTCTACGTTATGCCCAGCCAGCTTCTTCAGAGAGCTTTTAACCCCAACTGGGGGTCCTGTGATTCCTTCATATTTTCACTACACAGCCAGATACGACTGGAATTTCTGATGATTTTAAGAGCCTCGCCTCTAAGGCAATTAGACAGTCTGGCATCAGTTTTTAGGCAAATAAATTCTTTTATCCACACGTGTGCATATGTTTTGTCAGGAGTGGTGCATCTATTGCTCTGCTAGGCAGCTATCTCAAGCCTGCACCTTGTAGACTAAGATATATTAGATTACATTTATTTTTGTAGACTGGCACTGGTCATTTGTATCCACTTATATGGCAGAACTGTCTGAGCAGCGAGCGGCAGCTCCCTTTCTGTGTAATGATAGGGGAGCATTTTAAGATTTGTCTAATGCTTGCAATCACTGGCTTCACTCATTTTCCAGCTTCAAGACTTGGGCTGTCAAGCTGTCAAGCTGTTTTAATACAGCAGAAAGTATCAAGACAGAGTGCTAAGATGACGGGAATGCACAAACAGCCAGCAGGTTCATTAACTCACAGACACTTTCTGGAAATCTGGAAATGGGGCTTTGGACTAACCTTGAATTCAGGAGAACTGGCTTCCCATCTCTCTGCCACAGTATGTGAGCCTGGGAAAGAGGTTTCATTCCTCTGTTTTACCTCCTACCTGTGTTTGTTCTGTAAATAACCAGGTCTTGTTACTCAATCCCCATGAAATTCCTGTTAGGTTAACTTATTTTTCGAATGTGAAAACACATTCACGGGGAGTCTGTAAACTGGTCTGAAAAGCTTGAATGGAATTGCCATCCCCACACTCTTACCAGCCTAACTCAGCTGAGAACGATTTCACAAGGTGATGTGGCAAATCAAGTCAGGGGATAGAAAGCTGGAGATTTTTGTTTCCAGATGCGTTCTCAGAAGATCAGATCCTTGTCCTCATTCTGCTGTCAGGCATTGGCTTGGGGAAAATGGTAGATTGACAATCAGAGATGGGAGGAAAAGGAGGACCTCACTGGCACAACGAGCAGGGTCAGCACTCAGCTCGGGCAGGACCTGCTTTGGCCTTGCCTGTCTCTCTTTCAGAAAAGACAATTGGGTAAAGGGAGGGAGCTTTGTAGAATTTTTGAGAGTTTTTCAATATTAAATATATTGTCATGAAACTAAGCTATCATGGGAAACATTGGCACCTTAATCACATTGTATTTTCCACATTTGATCAATGGTTCATCATATTTAGTTTCTTCTTTGACAGTGGTTAATACCAGATGTTTCAGAAAAATGTGCAAGTAACCTTGTAAGTAGATAGTCTGAGGTTAGCCTGCCAAAACCAAGTTTCTTCCTAAAGCCAGGTAGCTGGCTGATGGCCTGGCCCGTGGAAGTTTGTTTCCCCACAGTCATGGTTCTAACAAAGATGCAATGATACACTGATTCCATAGATTACCTAATCACCGCACTGAATTATTTGTTATTCCAAAGTACAAGTTATTAGAAACAGAACAGGAAGGAATGTTTTGAACTCTCTTGGTTTCTAACCTACCCAGAGGAACAAAAGCACTGGAGAATTATTTCAAGTGTTCTTCAAAGGGTGTTGTAAAAGAGTGTGAGGCTTGAAAGTAGTGTCAGTTGCATCCATTTTTGGGGCCATACCTCTATTCTCTACATGCTCGCCCCTCAAAAGAAAATGAATAATCAGAAGAAAGTTTGGGTAGTATTCATAGTTTTCAGATTCAGGGTTCAGACAAGTACTGAAAGCTAATGTTTATTTAGCATTTACATATATCCCATATTTCAGCAGATGAGGAACCAGTAAAACATTCTCTCACATAAAAAATTCCAGGGCTCTGATTTCTGGCAGTGGCCAAAAACCCTGCAAAACCAGCTTTTCTTGGGATAGTTCAACCTTTTTGATCCTCGTCCCAGGGGGAAATGAGAAGTGTAAAAAAAACATTTAAAAACTTACTCATGAGAGCATTTCAGGTAGTTACCCTCCAAAACAGGGTCCTTCTCAAGAAATGCCCTTAGCTGATGACACTGACAAGTCCTGGGGTACGTCTTCTGGATGGGGTAGCTCTCTTCAGCTCATTGCTTCCACTGCTTGTGGCTGACTGAAGTCTCTCCATGTATTTGACAAAAGAGAAAAATTCAGGTTAAATTTGGTTTTAAACATGTTCACAGTAACCATTAGAGTTTGTTTGCTCCTTCACAGCTTGCATCTGTCTTAAAACAGACATCAGCCATACTTGTATGCTCTTCCTACTTACGTCTTTCAGCCAGTACGTTCCTGAAGACAGAAGAAAATGCCCCTTCTCGTGTTCTCAGTCCTTCTTGCAAATTCCACAACAATAATGTCCAACCTTTTGATGCTACTGTAGCCTTTAAAGGATCATGTCTGAGGACACCACAAAGCCAGAAATACTGGTCAGTAGCAACAGCATAACTGGTACACCTTTGCCTATCTGCATGCTCTGGGGAGCATGGCTTGGCTGCAGTAAAGCCATATTACTTCTTCTCAGCTCTTCAAGGCATTTTCTATGCTTTGCCACTCTGGAAAGACCCCATTTGTCCTGTGTAAGTTCACTGTAACCTCACTGTAAGTGGACTGTATGTAAGTTATTTCATGGACTACACTTGGAGACAGTTGACAAACTATGTTGCTCTCACAAGCTGGTGCAGAGTCAAACATAGCCAAGCTAGGCTGAGAACTGAGCTAAAAGGATTAGCAAAGATGGCAAAGATGATTTGTAGCCACCTTTCTGCCCCTGCCCATTACCTTGTACAGAAGCTGCTGTTAACCCATAGGCACAATACAGGCATTTAAGGCTCAGTGCCTTTGTAAAAGATTAAGAAATTTTGGGGGAACACCAGGATATTTAGGACAGTCAGATCAAGAACAGATCAAATTCTGAAAGTGAATTTAAATTCATTTGGGGTGGAAGTACATGTCTGGAAAAGCAGCACCTGATCTACTGGTGGCAGATCTTCAACTGCTAGATCATTGCTTTGTGAGGAGGAGATTTTTCAACACCTCCTAATTCACCAGCCAGACTGGGAGTGGAAAGGACTGGCAAATTACAAGCAAGGGGACAGGAATTTTGTTCGACTCCAGATTCTGATCAATTGCCTTGAGTTTCTCCTGCATTAAATATTTTGAAGCCTCAGCCACCATCTGGGAGTTGGGCAGAGGCAAAAAGACAGCCACACAAAAATTAATGAGATTCTGAATTAGGATGCTGATGTCCCCTGCCTAGGTAAGGCGAAGAGACCAACTCTTGCCATTACCAACAGATTTTTTAGTGTAATACAGCCTTTGGGATTTATAATTCAGGCTGCTTGGGATAATGTTGTTCTGTCTTATGCTATAATGATCTCCTGGTGTGATAGAGCTACAAAGAGGGCAGTACATAATGTCGTATGCATTCATGTTTTCCAGGCCAGTTAAACAAGCTTTCATTTGTTCTAGAAGGAATCTATCCAAACTTTGGCAAAGCAAATCAATAATTGTGTGTTTCCTTTCTTCCTCCCACTTGGAATCCAGTCTGGATCATGATCAGAGATGGTGCAGGGGGAGGAGAGAAAGGGACCTCCAAGAAGTGAAATGCTTCCCACTATTAACTGAAGCCAAACGATCCCATTTCAGGCACGGCTGTCCACAACAACTATATTAATGCGGCACTTCACCCTGTAACAACAAAACAGAGAGGCCATCGCTCACCCTGCTGCAGTTCCAGCTCTGCCTCTTCTCTGAGCTGTTTTTTTTATCCATCCTACCCAGACAGACCCTCGGGCTGTGGCCCCTGGAGCCATCTGACCCATATTTCTGGCCTTACTGCTTCTCCTGCCACTGCCATCTGCTCTTTCTCCAGCAAGTTTTGGGTGTCACTGGCATCCAGCTGCGTGTTTCATGGGACACTGGTTTGTTCTGCACTTGCACCAGCAGCTAACTGGAGCTCTGCCTCATTAGCAGCACACCAAGCGACCATTTTCTAGGGCCATTTAACTGAAATGAGCTGAATCCTGAAGAAATGAAGCAGTCTGCGTGTAAAACAGTGCCTACCTTTATATAAACTTGCCAGTAGCTTCCAGTTGGTAGGAGGTGTATGGAGATGGAGGATACAACACCTGGGAATGCAGACTCAAGGAAATGTGGGAAGTTATTGTAGGATTCTTAAAAGGCAGCAACTGCTCCCCAGACTTTAAACGAACCCTTACGATAAAATCAGTGGGCCAGAAGTTTTCTTACATAGAAACCTGGGGTTTAATCGACTGCCCCTATGTGGCAAGAAGTTCCATGCTCAGAGTTCATACGAGGTTGATCTTTGGAGGATTTTGTGAATTTGGTAGTGGCCTCTCCCTAAAACCCTAATAAAATCCTCTGGGATAAACCCTGGTTCATGGCCTAATCCTTTGTCTCATTTTGGTCAGTGAATAGTCACACTTTGACTTAGTGGCAGGTTAAAAAAAGAAGTACGCTCACCTAGCTTGCACCAAGGCAGGGTAAACTGCTGTTACCCATATAATTCTTAAAGGTTAGCATCACTGACCAAAAACCTCACCCTCATGCTGGAGAAGGAAGTAAAAAAAAAAAAAAAAGAAAAAGCCCAGTAACTAACAAAGATTTACTGCACCAATTCGCTCCTAAATTTGATCTCTTGCAGGTTGGATCCTCAATCCATCTCCTTTGTCTGTTTATCCCTCAAGTGTAAGTAAACCTCTTCAGCTCACATTGTTCTGCTTTGAGAGCTAATCCCACGTGAGTCATGGTGCTGGAATGCCAATAAATATGGCTGTAACCATGCCCCAGTTCGTTGCCGCAGATCATATTGGCACAAAATTAGGCCCGTTCTTATCTTTGTTTGTGCAGCTTTTCTCAAAAAAGGAGCTTCAGGCTTGGCTGTGGCCTCTGGGTGAGAAAGCAGGAGAACTATTGCAAAAGAACAGAAATAGTTCATACTTTGTTGAACCAACCTACAGGCAGAGATGGGCTTCCTAGCTTCTGAACCCCCCCGAAGTGGGGAAGTCCATGCTTCCCTCTATGAGGGTTACTCTTCGTTTCTGCTAAGTCAGGCAAAGTATTGCCACTTGCTAATTGTGATAGGATCAGAAGAGGCCCCAATGTGATTGATATTAGGTAGGGCTGTGTTGCCCAAAATCTGTTCCAAAGATGTTTGTGCATTCAAATTTGTTGCTCATCAATTACATGTAGAAATAAAGGTGAATACTTAACAATTTTCTTCAACTTCCTCTCTTCCTCTCTTCCTCCCTCCCTCCCTTCCTCTCTTCCCTCCTTCTCTCCACCTTTCTCTTTCTTTCTTGTTCTTTTTCAAGTACATCTTTAAACTGGGGTTTTTCAGCCACTGTTCCTCAAGAATAAGTTGTCAAAAGGTCCTTCAACTGAAGTGAAATCACGGGCAGGCCCATGACAATCCCCTTTCCTAATAAGGTTGTCCGTATCGGCTTGTTAAGGCTGTCTAATGAGATCCATGTCCCTGGGGCCTGGAATGCAATGCAGTAACTGAGGCATCTGTTTATAAGCTAGTTGAGAGATAATTGTGTTTATCTAATATTTAATCATTTATACGAAGTTTTACAAATAAATCAGTCGCTTGGATAGTGTCCTAGTATGAAAAATTTTTATCAAAAAACACAAAGCAGGAGATCTCAGGCAGTGCAAAATGCAGTCAAAATGAGTTCTGTGCAGATCCCTCTGAAAATCACTTTGGTTTATATTACATTGAAAAAGCAGGGCTGTTTAGGCTGCAGGTTTCTAAGCCTAACTAGTAGGGGCATTGCATCTCAAAGTACTGTCAGGTTGTACCGTACCCTCTGCTCTGCCTTGATGAAGGGGACTGCAGCTGGTGGCGCTCCCCCGGGGGGTGGCAGGCTGTTCCCAGACCCCAGCCCCAGCACAAAGGGGATTTTGACTCCCGTACATCACCCTTGCTGTGTGCCTGTTGAGCAATACTTGTTAATGAATGAGCCATTATCTCAAAATTACTTTGGAGTGAGCACCGCTGGCTGGGAGCCAACACACTTTCCTTGTTTATTGAAGGGTGCTATTTTATTTGTGAATGTCCTTCTTTTTAATTTCTTTTACATTTCTGTTTAATGACACCAGCTTCTTGTTTCTAACTGAAGTGACATGCAGTCCCAAGGCCGGTTTTTAAGCCTGGGTCCCTAAACCTGCAGTAGTTATGTCTAGTGAGTAGCATTCAGAAATGCTTCCCAAGCCAGGTACACACCGGCGTCACTTCCCAACTATATTTTCCAACAACAGCTGAGTGTGGGAGGTCAGCTGCAGGGCAGAGCCATCCCATCAAAAGAAAGGAGGACATAGATTTTTGTTTGTGTGTTTTCTGGGAGAAGAGAATTTCTTCATCCAAGATTTCTACACAGTGGACACTGTTTCACTGCAAACTGCAAACTCCTTGATAAAACATAGGTAAAGCAAATAGATTGCATTTGTGTTTACAGCACACAATGAAGGAGTATGTATTCACGCCAGGGGATGATTCCCTTAAATCTGCTTATACTGGGTTTATACTTACGCAATACAACGCTTATACATTCTTCTCCAGGGCAGTGTGCTGGGATTGTGATTGATGAGGACGATGCCCTTGACATTCTGTGCTGACAGAATCCCATTCCCAGCAACTTGGGTGGACTACAAAAGGGAAATTAAACAAGACTCCAAAACATGTTATGATTTTAAAGAAAATTATCTTTTCATCCCACCGCTGCGAAAGCTAAAGCAAATGCAATGCAAAGAGTGTTACCCGAGATATCTTTTGCACTGAACTAGTCTAGTGGGAAAAGCCTTATATAAATAATTGCAAATATATGTAAGTATGTACTTTAAATATAAAGATATATACAATATTTATTTTTATGCATGTACATGAATGTATGTCTATATGGATGTATATATGTACTGTGATGGCACTGGAACTTCTGTCCCACGTAAAGAAAACCTTTCTTTTTTGAACATTCCCTAGAAAATCTGCCCCTGAAGTGGGACATTCCTTAGAGGGCAGCTTGTTACCAACCTTGGCTCCATGAACAGTAACCACTCTTTCTCATCATTGACAGCAGCAGCCTGAAGGGATCTATAATTCACTGACAAGAAACAATTTAATTACCTTAACTGTTGTAACTTGCAGATCAGTCAGCGCAGCGCCCCAAGATAAGCTCCGTAACGGGTTGTACCTGAGAGCTCCTTGATTCATGTGCTTTGCCCAGATGAGGCCGGGAAGCTTTGATGCGGAGCCAGGTCCCTGCCTCCGCAGCACAGAGAGCCCAGCACCGAGGCAGAGGTCCCGGCTCCGGAGGCCTTTCCAGCGCTGGCCTGCAGCAGCAGCCAGGTGAGGACCCAGAAGTTTCTACATCGCTCAAAGTGGAGCTCAAGACCGCTTTTGCTTGAGCTGTTTCATGTGTGAAATTCCTCCTGGCACACATCCTGAGTGGCTCCAGAAATGTGATCCTTCGGTATCCCACCACCTGTCGTGTGATGTATGGAGTCGCTGTAATCCTACATTCATCGTCGGGGGAATATTTTCAGGCATCCAGGCTTTGATCTGTACTTGGATTATGCAGATGTTTCAAAATGAGTCTAAATGTAATGCTGGGTGTTTAAGAACATAGCTTTTTGTTTTGTCCTGGAATGAGTTGGGCTCCTTTCTTCTTGGAGCCTCCTCAGGAAAGGACCCACGCCAGATCAAAGTTTCTTATAACACACAAGGACCCATTGTTTCAAGAACTGCTACAAATTAGCAGCTGCAGTTAAAATAAAGGGTGGAGGTATTTTTCTTAGCCTCCTTTAAAATTGTTTGGGGTAATTATCCCAAAGTACATTGATAAAATAAAAGTCCCTTAGGGGCTGCACATTGTTGTTGGATATCTGATCAGGCCATGATGATGTGTGGGAGGCAGAGTGGAGATAAACTGCTCTAACTGTTCACCACAAGACCGCTTCTGTTGCCTCTGGCAGCTGTAATGATCTTTAGTGGTGGCACCCAAGGATTTCTCCCAGAGTTAATGAGAAGACCCACTATATACTCAGACAGCAGGAGGTGGGAAGGGAGGCATCCCTCCAGCATGCAGATGTCTAAACTAGATGCTTCACCCGTGCCTGAACCCCTCTGCACTTCTGGATGTAGGAAAGACAAACCGCAGACTGGGTTGGAAGGCCCAGAGGAGGTTTTTGTAGCTGTGGTGCTACTCCCCAGTCCTGCCCTCAGCCTTACCGCCCCGCAGGCGGTGACAGACAGCGCTCCTCCTGCCTCTTTGGTATCCCTCCGGCTGGAAACAGAGAGCTGCTGCACTCAGCAGCGTGGTGGGGGCGGTCGGCTGTGGGGAGCAGGCCAAGGTGTAGCTGCCCTCGTCTGGCAACTTGGTGAAGAAAGCTGTTTCCAGCCTGCAGGACTTGAATCCTGTCTGCGACTTCACTTGAATGGCGAAGGTGCGATCCTGCTCCAGATGAGGATCTGTACTGACGGTGGCAATTTGTACTGTCCCAATGAAAGTGCCTGTGTAAAGAGGACTGAAATGCAGCCCAGGGGCCAGGGTAACCAGCTGGCACTACCAGTGAGCAGTGGTACCTCTGCCCAGGCTGGACATTCCTCAGGGCTTTCCTTTTAGCTTGGGTTCATAGAATAGAATCATAGAATTGCCTAGATTGGAAGGGACCTTTCAGATCATCCAGACCAACCATCAACCTAACTCTGGCAAAAACCACCACTAAACCACATCTCTAAGCACTATGTCTACCCGTCTTTTAAAAACCTCCAGGGATGGTGACTCAACCACTTCCCTGGGCAGCCTGTTAAGGGTTTGTGCGCTACCTACTGCAATGGCCAGGTAGCCCACATGTGTGCTCTGTAAGGGGATTCCACTGTTACGGATAACAGGACAGAGAAGCACTACGCAGAGACAAGAAAGATTCGACTCCGTGGAGCTCTCACGGCTGATGCCTTCCCTTTGCTGTCCTGGAGGTCTTGAGCAAGGCTACAGGGAAGGGATGTCCCCTCGCTGCAAAGCCTGGGCTCTCACTTAGAGCTGGGCTCATCAAACCTCCGCATTCCAGTTTTGCGGTAAATACAGGTTTAAAAATGTGCGTTCTGAACAGGAATAAAACCAGCTATTTTCAAAATTATCTGTGGAAGGGGAAGTCAAAAGAAATCTAGCTGGAAAAAGTAATTTAACATTTTTTTGAAATACAATTTAAAAACAAAACATATTTTACACTTCCTTAAATGTTGCTGCTACTGTCTCATTATTTTAGGGGAAGTCACTAGTAGAACACAATGTACGAATATAAAAGTTAAAGTATTATTTTGTGGTCATCACAAAATCACAGGGAAAGAGGCCGCTTACGCTGTCTCACTTCGCATTTCAGAAGCTGGGGCAGCTGCAACTGAGCATACATGAGGGCTGCATTTCCTAGCTGAGAGTGTCCTCAGCTAAAATTGTTTGGATCCAGGTTGGCTCACAGTTTTGATCATAATTTCTGGCGTGCTCTATCCCTAACCTCTCCCCTCTCCTGAGGCAAATCTCGCTCATACAAATTGAGTACCATTTTCCACTTGGTCTGTCTGGCCTGGAAGGGGGTGTGAAGCCAAAGTCCTGAGGGAGCAGGCTGGCGCATCCAGCCTTCCCACAGCACCGTCCCCCAGGGCTCCTCCAGGCACCTTCCCCCACACCCCATGGCTGCAGAGCCGTAACTCAGCTTCACTTCTGCTTCCCAAAGGGATGAGGAATATACTACAGGATGTCCAAGGGACATGGGGACAGAGCACAGGGCTGGTGAAAACACGGTCATTCAACTCAATGCTGTAACCCTGGCACCAATCAAGCTAAGAGCGGCACTGAGATTGTGCCGTTCGACACACAACCAGGATGTGCACTTGGGTACCTGGGCCTGGGTCCAGGAGAGTGGGAGGGTGAGGGATGCCTCAGGTTTCTCTATTTGTGGGAAGAGAATTAACGTGCATACAACTCCATTGCGCTCACTTAACTTATTTATGAGAAAATCACACAGATTCAGCTCTGAAAGCATCCAGAGCACTGTTAGCCTTTATTCACAGTAACGTGAAGTTTCATTCCAACCTTTGATGCACTTCCCCACTCCCTCATTGTTTAAAGTGTGGTTTTACTCTAAAGATTGACTGTATAAAACTGGCATCTGCTTCCTTAGCAGATATATTCCATGTGTGAAATCAGAATACCAGTCTAGTGACTTCAATGGCAAGAATTTTTTTCACATGCTCCTTTTTCGTGTTGATGGTGCAGAGGCTGAGTTGCACTCCTGCATCTCAGGTGGCAGCAGCACTGCTCATCCCTTTTGACCCTAAGCTTTTAGCCAAATGAAGGAATGGTGGACTATTTTCTTCAAAAGAAAAAGTGGTGATGAGGAAGGCATTTCTTTTGATGATCCTCTGTTAATGCATTAGGGGTACGCACTGGTCACAAATCACAGGAAAAATCAGACAAAAGGAGATAATCTCTTTTCTTACACCTCTAACCCAGTCAGGTGCCCTTCCTTTCTTGCACAGCTTTTTATGTTGCACTATTGGGGAGGTTTTGTTTCAAGGGCTTCTTTTACATCTCTGCTAGCTCCCCTTGGCTGCTTGGCCTCTTTCTCAAACACATAAGCCTTTGTAAAAGGAGAGGCAGTAAAAGCTCTCCCCCTTCTATGCCTCGTGTGTACTTTCATCTGGGGTAGTGACACATACTTGCGTTTGATGTGGAGGTTCCTGTAGGTTTAATTATATGGTTTCTTGTGGAATGTAATCGTTTCTTCAGCTATCAAGTGGTCGTCACTGTGGCTGGCCAAAGACAGCATTAAACTTCATTAATACCTGCACAGTCAGATTCTGAGCTCATTCATCACTCTGCAATCCCATGGAAGACAAAGACGGTCCGCAGTGCGGAGGGCTAGGGTACAACGGCATGCACCACGCAGGGGTAACGCGGCGTAGCCTGCTCTGCAGGCTGTGTGGGGCTGGGAATGGGACACAGGGAGGGGGACCGCAGCTTGACTTTCAGATCTAAAATGAATCTTTGCTAACAAATCAGAAAAGAGTGGTCATTTGAGAAAGAACTTTGCCAAAAAAAATCAGAATAATGGTATTAAATAATTCAGAGGTTTTTCCAGATTTCCCTGGAGAAATCTAGCCCAGGTTTTGTGGAATTTGAGGAAGATGATTGTTTTCTCTGGGAAGTTTTGCTGGGGGCAGGTAGCTTTCAGAAGAGGATGGGTGCCGGCTACCTGGTGTGCCTCCATACAATGCTCGCTCAGCATCAGGGCACCAGGGATTCTCCAGAGTGGCAGGCTGGTCACACAAATAACAAAATATCTACTTGGGCCTTATTTAGAGCTAAACAAACAGAAGACATGAAAACAAACATGATAAACAAACATGAAAAAGACAAGAAATTTTGTCTGTTTAAGGACTGGGTTCAGCTCCGTGCCTACTTCCCTCTCTGTTGTAGGAGAGCATCCTGTGGGGATGCTGCAACCTCCATGTAGGTCACCTGCTCCACGTAAACCTGGTAGTAAAAGAGATGCCCTCGCCCTGAGCTGCCCTGTACCCCCCCAGCTATTAACAGCCCCCTTACATGGTGCGGGGCTTAGAGCAGATGGGGCTCTGACTAATTCCATCTAGACTAAGTCCTCCTCTCTTATAGTCCCTTCCACTTTATGACAGACTTTATTACTGCAGCTGTGCACTGGCCTCATGGTTTCAATGATTTTTCCATAATACTCTCAATCCCTTCCCTGCGCATTGCTCTGGGTGATTGGTTCCTTACCCTCATATTAAATTGTGCTACATTTTTCTGCAGCAAACTGCATTATACTTTATTACAAGCTGGTATTTACCATCTGCTGGCCCAATCTCACTAACAAGCCAAACCCTTTTGAGTAAAAGGCAGAGTTTGTACTCCCTCCAATGCCACATTCTCTGCGGACCCAAAGCACATGTGTATTTCATGAGGTATCCTGCAAATAGATACAAGCAGATGCCAGGGCATCCTACAGAATACATCTGTGGCAATATGTTTGCAGGATTTGGCCTTTCCAAGGCAGACAGGTAAGACAAGAAGCTATTGCAGTCTTTTTGTTGCCCTCTTCTAGTAATTAAAATCTCCTTTCACAAGTGCACTTTGCTTCCTTGTCCTAATCTGGTTTTTGATGTTGCTTCCAGTTTGATCAGTTTTCTAAACCAATTAGCCACAGGCTTTCCCCCAGAGGACCGTTAATTGCTGACTGCCTCACAACCACTGAACGATTATGCTGATCGTATTTATTTGGGTTTGTAAAAGATGCTCAGTCCCACTGTCCAGCAATTTTCTGCATCTGAAATGGTTGGAGTCCTAAGAACCGTAACTGTCCCAAACCCAGGAGCCCCCCCCGGCTCTCCCCCCACCTCCCTCTGCAATGCCAGGGAGAGCAAACGAGCCCCACGGGCAGGTTCCTCCTGTGGGGAAGGGCAGCCTCTCTCACTGCTTGATTGCTCCACTGAATCTGTTTTAGCCTTGTTGCTTTAGTTGATCTGAGTTTGAAACATAAATTGGTCTAAACAGATAAACTTCCAGCTCAGTCTTTGGCAATGGCAGTGGAAGGAAAGGAAGGTTGTGATAATGGTGAGAAATGATCCTGAAAGTTCAGGAAGCATCTCGTTATCCCCAGCTGAAATGAGGTTGCTGTGAATTGGGGCTTTGGGAGTAAATTAAGAAAGGGTAAAGGTGACCCTAGGCTAGGAGGATATGGAGAAGGTCAAAGTGGAGTGGGTACCTCAGGCTTTGTCATGAATTCACATGCAAAAACCCTAAGGCAAGACATCTTAGTTTAAAAGGAGATAGCTGAAGCTAGCAACTCAGGGAATATGTGTTTGAAGCTAGGTTCGTATTATTTCTTTATGTTAACAAATGTGAATTTTCTCCCATACATGGGAATGTGTAACCCTTGAGTCTCGCTTGGCAGCTCCTTTACCAAAAGGGGTACCTCTTAATCGTAGCAGTACACGTAGCTGTGCACAGAAACATCTGTGCGAGCCCCAGACTTGGCTGCGTTCTTCTCGCCCTGGTTTCTACGCTGCTCTACACCCCTTGACTGTGCTTGCAGTGCAGATTTTTAAATGGCTTGTAGTGTTATTAAAATGGGGCTTGTAAGGAAAGAAACAGCTTCCACAGACTGAGGAACACGGTGTCAGCAAAAGAAAACTATGTCTATCATCAGCCACATAACTGTATGTGTGAAATGATTTCTTATAAATATGTCTGTGCCACAAGACAAAGCACTTCCATGTACATTTGATACATTTCAGCTATTTTAGGGCTTCTGGGTTCTAGTCTAGTTTTTCCACTGGTTGTCTGAAAAAGGCAAACATACACATTTAAAGATAAAAAACATATGTAATAATAAAAAATACTCAAAATATTATTATATTATTATAATACCGCATTATAAGTTACGTTGTGTAATATAATTATAAATATGTAAATAAAAGCATGGACGTACTTCGAATCGTCCTGCATGCTTCTGTTCAAGAACAAGGGCTCAGCCTTCCCCCTTCAGCTGTACAGAACGTGGACAAATAATAAACACACAATTTTTGTTCTCATCTGAGTTCCAATACCTGAGTGTGAGCAAACTGAGGGATAGGGAAATGGGGGAGAACAGCCTGAGTAGAAACTTGGGAGTATGAAGGCAAGAGGGTTTCCAGAAGCTTGTGCAATGCTTTGGGAAATTTGCAAAGAAGCTGTGGTTTCGCATTAGTTTTCTTAATCATCCACAGTTTGGGAAATTACATGGAAATATTGGAAGCTGCCGTGGCACCAAGTGTGATAACCCCGACAGAGAATGTGCAATCAGCTTTACTGACAAGAGTAAGGTGCTCCAAAGGGCTTAGGAAATTGATTCCTAGGCCCATCTCCTGGTGAGGGTAAGGCATGAAGTTGTCAGAGTTCAATACTCTCTGACCAGGTTCTTTTAGGTGTTCCACTCAAGGACAGTTTGATGTTTAATATCAGATTTGCTTATTTGTCGGTATTTAACATTGTAGGGGATTCTGATTTAACAGAGCGATACAGCAACATACTGAAATCACAACACAAACACAATATAGCGATTGCAATACACGGTTGGATCACAATGCAAACATGATTCCCATTACCGGCTGAAGGCAGCTCAAGTCTGTTGGTCTCCTCAGGCTTCGTTTTGTTAGTTGTTTAATTTTTAGGCTCTGTGTTGGGCTAAGCCCACAAATACACTTCCCCCATGCTGGTCTAGCTGGCTCAGGGAGATAATATTCCCTGTTGATTATTTTAGGGAAGGCCATTTACACAACCAGTTGGCCCACTCAACTGATACAGCTGTTTAGCTAAAGCAAAGGCCACCCTCCAGTACCCTTTGTGTTGAGATAAATTCAGATTCCTTTACAACAGCTGTGGTCACTTCCTACACGCTTTTCTGAGTTTCAGGAGCACATCATCCTTGCCTATCTTCTTTGAGCCTTCTTCCACTGAAGGGATTGGTTGGTTGGCCACAGAAGCCCCCCAGGCTTCAGAGCAGGCAGTGCTTCCACTCATGAAGTGGGCAGATGAATTCATACAGAAACCATTCCTGCCAGTAAAGGACAGTATCTACACGCGTATATTTTAGAGGCAGGATCCCATCATCTCCACCTAATTTTTAGTCATTATTAACCAAATCACAAAGCCCAGGCTAAACTCTTACTTCTGGTGGCAACCACTGGCACCGGGGCATAATCCAGCCTGACCACGTGCCCTGGGCAGTGAATTGTGCTGCCTGCCAAGCCACCGTGTTAAATTAGCAGACTCCTCTTCCGTAAACTGTGCCATATACTGCGCAGCTTGAGTCCCTGCCATCAAAATAATAATGTCCAGCATTTTTTTAATGGGTGGTCATCTTTCTGGGTTTTGTAAGCCATTTTCCCTGGCTGGAGACCATACATGGCTAAGATTTATGTATATTTACTTTCGATGGCCTATTTGCTAAGTCTACAAGATTGTGCACGCAACACAGGGCATCCAGAGATCATTTATCCCAGAACGGGGGAGGAGCAGAGAATAAGATTGAAGATTAAACAAGTGAGACCAATATTAAGAATCATTTTTTTACAGCATTCTTTTGAATGAATACGCTTTTACAACATATTTTTCTCCTAAACGATGTGTTCAGGCAGAGGCCCAATGTTGTAAAAAGACACATAATTGGCACTCAAACAGGTCTGAATTATTGCCTGGTTGGTGTAATTTTACACCTGTCACTGCCCATATATTTAGAAGCAGTGAAAAAACCAGACCTGGGGTTGTTTCCCTGCTGGTTGCCTTCAGGCCGCCCTGACATGCTCGCCGAGTTTATAGCGAGCCTTTGTGAAATGCAGTGCCTGCAGAGGCGAAACCAAGAGCTCATCTAAGACACTGCTCGGCGGGGGTCAGCAAGTGGCCTTTCAGGTTTCCATGGCTTTTCAGGTCTGGCCCTGCTTTCCCATCCCCTTGTAGGAGGCAGAAGCCCACCCCAAGGGAGCGGTGCCAGTCCCTATCCCTTCCTCGCCGAGCATCCATCCCCATCCCCTCCTGGCTGAGCATGGCCCAGCGCTGGTGTGCTGGAGGCGAGCAGCCGGGCAGCGCTCTGAGACAGCCGCCTTCTAAGGGAACTTTTATTAGATAGTTTTGTTGGCTTTTTTTGCTCCCTGGGATTTGCTGAAAGTACCTAGCCTGTGGCCTCAGCTGCTTTTCTTGAGCTTAAAATATACAAATGTAAGAATAGAAATCCAAAAGCACTGCCAGCCGAGGCTGCCCAGACGTCAGTAGCATTTATCCAGAAGAATAACAGCACAAACCCAATCCTCCTTAATTTGCCTTCTGGTGGCTGGGCAGTAGCCATTAAAGACCCTGTCCCCTTCCCTGCCATCATTTTTGGGTCAAGGTGAGCTGCAGCTTGCCCCAGGTTAGTGGGCTCCTCTGCCCAGAGGCCAAAGCCTTGCTGGGAGCCGGGGAGCAGGCACTTGGCCACGGTGCTCCGGGAGGTTTCTGCAGGTGTTCTGACCCAGGGGGGCCAGGGATGGGGGAAGCAAATCAGCTGGAAACTCAGCTCATGAGCCCGGCTGTGCTAATCCCCTCTGCGGAAATGCTTGTCCAGGTACCTCGGGGCCCTCGGCACTGCTTCTTAATCCTTCTCCTTCGTTTGACCCAGATGGATGATTATTTTTTTCTTCTTCCTTTTCCCAGTTAGTCAGCGAGTCAGAAACAAAGCAGTTGTCTGCAGAGCTCCAGCTACAATTTTCCTCAAAAGCTTTTGGATGACACAGCTGACACCAGCAACTGCTGCTTCCTAATGCAAACTGTGGCGGAGCAGCCAAGGGTGGCAGGTTCCGGGGGGGCAGAGCAGCCTTCCCCCCGCGCCGGGCTGCCCGCCCGTCCATCACAGCCCTCCTACATTTCCCAGGCAGGTTGTGGTCCCTCTCCCTCGCCTCTGATGGCTCTCTGGTTCTCCCGCAGAGAGGTTCGGGCACCAACGCAATCAGCATCGCTTCAGAGCCATTTACTTAGAAGATTCATTCAGCAGAAGTTGGCCAAGCTGCATTATTAGGGTGGAAAATCAGGGTATCGTCCATTTTTAATAGTTTTACAATGCTGAAGGAAGACTGACCTCTCTGGCTGTAGGACTGACACACCTCTGAATACAGGCTGTCAGTCAGACCCAATCAAGTTGATTTAAAATCATGATGTTTTGTAGAATAACTTACTTTGGATACTTTTTCCTCTCAATTTCTATGAGTCATTAATTACGTTAATTTCATATTTTCCATTTCTGCTGTGCTGCGAGCAAGAAAATTGTGTCTTGTGAACTGACATTTGCCTTTCTTATACGTCCAGATGGTAAGTCTCTAAGGACAGCTGAAATGGCAGCACCCTTGTGACAGCAGCCGGGAGTTAGCAGGTCCCCCGCGGCCCTGCAGTAGCAATACTGAACAAGAAACAATTCTGCACATATTTTGTCCCTCCTCAGTTTAAACTTTTTAATTTCCTGTGGCCATAAGCCACATAAAGGAAGGTCTCACTGCCCCGTTACCTTAGTCCTATATTATATTCACACCTGTGGTAAATATGGAAGACATAGATCTGGTTTTTACTTTCTATCTGTAAATCCTAGCCTAGAAAAGTAGGGAGATCTGCAAGCCCAAACCACCCAAAGTCAAGAGGGGGCCTTCGAGAGGGAAAGGTTTTCTAGAACAAGCTTTCTCATTGTGAAAGGCTAAAATTATTGCTCTCCTGTGATTTATAGTGCAAAGGCCTTCAGTGTTATAGAGCACCTGGAATATCCAGCAGTAATTCAGAAACAGAGACGTGTGTTGTTGATACAGCATATCGCTGCAGAATATATAGCATCAGAGTACCTGCACATGCTGTACACACCAAGAGGTTATCCTGAACGTGCTACTAATGTGTGTAAATATATTTGCTATTGTTGGCATAATTCACAAGCACAAAATGAACATGGCTGCAACAAAGCCCTCTGGCTGCTCCATCAATTACTCCTCATTTTCTAGCTGTGACTTGTATCTGCTTGTATCTCCCGAGAAACCACGAATGATGGGAGATGAGAATAATTTAATTTATGGCTTCACCACAAATTAAGTCTTACGTTACAAGTATGTAACCTTTAGCATTGTAACGAAGCTATTCCTGCAGCAAGGTTCTTTGCTGAACAGAAAGAACCGCTGGTTACTTCTGAGCGCCTGCAGCACTTCTCCCCAGTGAAGGGCTGGGCAGACACTGCCTAGAAAAAAAAAAGCCTCTTGTGAGAGAGCCCAGACCATCCTTACCGTCACCCAGATGTGTCAGCAGTTTAAGCATGCTTCTGAGCTTAGCTGCTCCTCTCCTTTCTCCCTGACCCCCCGTTCAGCCCTTGGGGCACTCCCGCCTCTCAAGCCCACAAAACCAGCGCTAGGCAATGTTTGCTCACTGGTTGGAAAGAATGCCGCCATCTGCTAGCAGGGCAGACCAGCCCTGAGCCCTGCATCTCTCTGTCCCATGATAGTTTCCTTCCCTGTCCCAAATCTGCACGCTTCACCCCTCAATCCATAGCATGAATGAGGGAGTCTGCATAAGTAAGATGCGAATGAACAAGAGAGACTTGGAAGTGGTGCCTGTTCTGCTCCTGGTCTACTTTAGATATGTGGATGCTCTCTGGACCTGCGGTCTGGATCTGGGTTCTCTGTATTCCTCTAAATCCACCCCTTTGGCCTCCAGCTTAGTCACTGGGCAAAGACTTTGACTCCTTCAGGGATAGGTGGGTACCTGTAGCTCTGCTGTCCTAAGCCCCAAGAGCAATCCTGAAGGCCCTGCCCTTTCAAGTGTAAGGTTAAAGCCATTCTCTGTGTTCTCTGACTTCATGGGGTTCCTGGTTAAATTTTATTCTTTCAGGGACACCTAAGCACTGAAGCAAGTATGGCCAAGGCTTTGTTGAATGATTTCCAAATATAAGTGACGTAGTTGTAATAGGAAGCAGCAGGCCACCATTCCCACCTGTGACCTTGCCGTCTCTGGCACCACTGCGGTCGCTGTTGTGCGTGTTTCCACACTGCCTGTATTTGAACTTATTTCTGGGGTGCAGCCTTCCCTTCTGTCACTCCTCTTACAGGGGACCTCGCAATGTCCAGTGTACCCAGACCGTGTTTCAGACACCTCTGATAATGCCCTCCGTTTTGATTCCTCCTTTGTGCTTCTTCTTTTCTGCTGCTAAATGAGGAAACTCGTTTCACCCCAGTTACAGCCACATCATAGTCCTGGCCGGGGGATGACTTTTATTGAGCTGTACGTAGCCCTGTGCAACCCCCCCTGCAGGGGCAGAGCTGGGCACGCCTTCCCTTTCCTTTAACAGAAGGCATAAGATGAAGATATACCAGAAAGACCACCAGCACATAACAAGATAAAGTCCCTATCATCAGAGACCCTAGACGGGTGCTCCTTGTTGTGAAGTCACTACCCCATGAGAAAATGCAGCTATGGCTGTAGCCATCGGAGATGGAAAGGTTCATGAGATGTACTGAACGCAGCACTGAGAAAGGCCAAGGAAGATTGGGGTTTAAATGTCTTTTTTCCCTGAAAGTCTCATGCAACTTCTCAGCACGGTTAGTAAATACCTCATGCTACCGCAGGAGGATTTAACAGCCCAGAGCTTGCTTCTGGGAAGCGCCGCATGCCCCTGGAGCCAGCCCGTGGCCCAGGCTGCCTGTCCCCAGCAGCACCCAGGGTGCCACAGGGTTGGGCTGGGACGGTCCGGTGTAGCACGAAAGCCGAAACATGAGGCTAGAGGAATGCACACAAAGGAGAAGTGGGAAAACAGTGCATGTCAGGATAACTCCTGACTGAGCCTCACTGAAAATGTAATCGTGACCCAGGCAATTTTGCCAGCCCTGGTAGCTGGGACAAGCATTTGGTCTCGTTTTTTTCTATCACCAAAAGAAGGCATGGAGTTCTGCGTGGAATAATATTAAGGACTGATTGATTGCAGATTAAGAGCCTGAATAGAAGCTTAATGACGTCAATGGAAAGATTCTCATTGGCTTGAGACAGCCCCAAGACTGATGCAGCGGTGCTTTTTTTTTTTTAAAGGCAATTGTTATAATGTAAAAGCTTCTGTTGGACAGAAATATCTCATAGAAACAGAATTAAAAAGAGGCACGGAACAAAAGGACAGATTTAGCTGCCGAAGATTGCTACTTCGGCGTGGATGTATGTTTACGTGATGTTTCACAACGACGTGCTTCATTCTTTGCATCGTACAGAGGGAAAGCTCGGTGTGCTGGGGGACAGTCAGCATTTTGAACCTGGGACTTTCCCTGTGTAAACTCGAACAGATCTCTCTCAGACAGTAAAGGAAATGTTCTTTATAAAGATTTTTATGTGCCTCTAAGGCCTGCCTGCTCCTGGGGAGACCTTTACCAGCCCAGAGCAATTCTTTTAGCCCCCGTGCTCACGGGAGCGTGTCGTGTCATGCTTGGCACAGAGATATAGGCGTTGTTTACTGGAAGGACAAGGGCCCTGTCCCCTCTTACCTGTAACATATATTACCCATGAGGAGCACGCATATAAATATATCCAACTTTATATTACATGTTATTGTCCTCTTTCTTCAAAGCTAAGGAATTTTCATGAAGTGTGGATACATCTGGTATCGGATCAATTCAAGATTATGATAAAAAGGTTATTTATAGCTGTGCATTGACATTTGTTTATTGTATAGATGACATCACCATGCCAGACCATTGCTTTAACTCAACATTTCCCGCTTTTATTGCATTTGTGATCCTGTGTATGGCCACAGAACAAATCATTAAAGAGGATTGCATGAAGGATAATGAGTACCATAATACTTTTAAGCTTTTCATACACTCTTTAGCTGGACTTAAATTCTTTTGATCTGTTGAGCAAAGTTGCAAGAAACAGAAAATAACAGACGTTGAATGACACATTTGCTTGTAATCTCAGATTTTCCAAATCCCCCCGGTGTACCTGTGTTCCCCTTTTCCTCACTAATGAATTCTGACACTGAAACAGATGTTGCCCTGTAAATTCTCTTACATTCTTTTATTTCCCAGCAATGCTGCTGCTCCAGATTCGTTCGGTAAGAGGCAAATGCTCAAATACGCTGACCCCTTTGTCACATCTTTTCTCTTCCCCGCCTCTTGCTGTTTGCCAGATCATGGTGGACTCCATCCTGCATCATGTAAGAGTGATGTGGGAATGACCAGTTTTTAATATAAAGCAGTGGTCAGGTTTGTTATTTTCTACAAACAAAACGTTCCGTTGGGTAATTTGTCAAAGCAGGCAGGAAAAAGAAAAACTATTTAAAAAAATAAATCTGTATTTCTATGTTATATTTGCAAATTCACTACCGAAATATGCAGCTGGACCTGAGCCTGAGCCCCATCACAGCTGCCACATTGGGAAAACAGCTTTGCAGTGCCAGGCTGTCCGGTCCCCCGTGAGCCCTGTAGCAGTGTCTGTCCAGCCTCGGTCCCCAAACCCACCGGGGACCACCCAGAACTGCACGGCCACCACGCTGGCTGCTGCTGGGCCACCCATCCCTGGGCTACCCATCCCTGGGCTTCCCCTCCACATCAACTTGCCATCACACAAGCAGCGAGCCAGCACACCCCCTGTGTCGTTGTTGGGGCTGGAGCGTTCGTTTATATGACTTTACAGCTTTTCTTGTAAAACACCTTCTTTTGGGTAGCTGTAGAAAGCAGCCTTTCTACCAAGGGACTTGTTCTAGCCAAATTTCTCTTTCAGCGTTCTAAATTTTACAGAAAAGAGAGGTTTATTTGTGCAAAGTAGGAAACAGATTGCGCTGGCTCTGAAATGTTTAGATAAGGGGCTTCACTGGCCCCAATCTCAGACTACTCGGCCAAATTAAATTGCCTCAGACTTCTTCGAAGTATGGCATGAAATGCGCTTGTAATTAAGGCACAGATGTTGTGGCACCAAATCATTTAATACCTGTGCACAGTGGATCTGCCAGTGGAGTCAGAGGCTACACAAACTAAGGGAGGGTGGCCCTCCAACCCCCACTTGGTCTGTTCAGATTTCTGAGAAAAGGCCCATTTGCCACATCGGAACCTGTTGATCTTTTTTTTCTTGCATAACCCCTGTTGTTCTCCCCACTCATCACTTTTCTTTTCGTTTTCCTTGTGCCACTCTCTAAATTTAAGAACTTCCACATTTTTATGATGTCTTGAAAGCTTAGGTTAACAAAGGGAAAAGTGAAAAAATAGGGAAAAGTGCTACCCTGTGGCTACCACTTAGTTTATTACATTTGGCAGCAAATAAGAAACTCAAAGCTAAACAACCAGAAAGTTGAAATACTTCGAAAACATTCCACAAATTGTGAAAAATGAAAAAAAAAGTGTTCCCCTCAGACTCTGAAAAATGAAAATATTTTTTATTCCATTCTGGCTTCTTATTGCATTCACTAAAAGTCATGACTGTTTAGGCCTGAGTTGTCCCTCCCGGTGTGGCCTGCAAGAGAAAGGTTCACAAGCATCCTTGTGGTTTTGCTGGCTGGTTGTCACTTGGGAGGAGAGAAATGGATGTTTGTCTCTGTCTTCCATGGGAAAGGCCTTGGTGCCCAAATCCAGTGGTTTCCCAGGAAAATTAAGAAGGAATTCTTGGAGGTGGCCTGCCCTTTACATTGTGGCCAGCTTTGAGTCCAGGCCCTTTTCCTCTGCTCTGGTCTACCTGGCCACAGTGAAGCATGACTACCCAGGATGTGCAATGGTGGTGGCCTTCACTTGATCCATCACTGTGGCATCATGGGGAAGTGCTGAGTGAAAATTCCCTGTCACCTTGGGCTTTTGTACATGTGGAATTTACGAATGGCAGGAGATCAAGGCTCTGCACTGCCTTTGGTCCTGGTCACCCCAGGGACTCCTGCCTGCACCTGCGTCAGGGTGCTGTGCATCACGCAGTGGGGTGAGAAGCAGCAAAGCCTGGTATAAGCATCTCCATCGTAAATAGGTAGCACAAAGGGGCTTCTGGACTCACAGTCATCTCCCTATAAGCACTGCAAATCCAAGTTCCAAAGCCTTCACTTCCCTAAAACCAATGAGAGTTTTGCCTGAGTAAAGGATTGACATAAAAACTAAACAAGCATTTCAGGATCTGCCCTTCTGGCATCTTCTCGTTTTGTCTTGGCTGCTGCCTACATGTGCTCAGGGGATACCTCTGGAGCTAGCGTTTGGCTGCTAGCTGTTAGCTTTCCAGCCTAAGATCATATGTGATTTGGCTTGGGGACACATCACATGTAGCTTTACGTCAGAAATGGTAGCTTGCCAATTGCAGGTATAATTAACAGACCGGAAAAAAACCCCAAACAATAGCTTCAAGTAGCCTCAAGCCAAGTTGTGGGTAGAATATTAAATAGACTACATTTTTCAGAGTGTAGAGAGAGAATTAAATCTGTGGCTGGGGAGTGGCTTCAGACAACCTGAGGGGAGCTTTGAAAGGCTCATTAGCTTGCAATGCTGAGACCTAAACTTTGGATTCGTTGGGCTGTTCGAGCCCCAGGAGCATTTCCTGGGCTTTCACAATTTAGACTCAGCCTGATCGCTCCTGTACTCACTTACCTTGAGAAAGACAGAAGATGGCAATTGCTGATGTGAGGCTTATCAACGGTTCATGACAGCCTGTCCTGCCCTCAGGATTAACAGGGTAGTCGTGCACATAAGATACCCCCTGGGGGTCCAGGAGATTTGGGCTCAGTTACCAGCTTTTTTATGGATTCTGTGGAGTCTGGCTTCTCTTGTCTGCAAAGTGGGGATAAATAACAATTGCCTTTCTCTGCCTTGTGTCGTTGAATGTAATGACATTAAAGAAAAAAGAAACTCCTCTGGCAAAAGAGGCTGTCACAGCTCGATGCCGCTTGGAACTAAGAAACACTTGTGATATAATTCAACAGCCACTATGGAGAACTCATGTCAATCAGACAAGGAAAAGCAGCTTGGAATTCAGGCCAGGACAAGACCAGAATGAAAAATCAGTTAATAATAATCATTTATGTGCATACAAAGTCACAGAAGCATAGAAAAATAGAGGGGAAGGCACCCCAACGATCCTTCAGCCCTTCCTGTTTCTCCAAGAGTTTTGCCGCTCCCTATGGATGTTTGTCTAGCCTGCTGTCAGAGATGTCCACTCCCTCCATCAACACCACGTTGCCATGCCTTGCTTATGAAAATGGCAAGATGCAGCACTCAGGGCCTGGCTAAAGTCAAGCTGCTTGCCCTTGCCCACAAGGCCTGCTACCCCACCACAGCATGAAATTCACTTTGATTAATAAATTTGTTCTTGATGAATCCATGCTGAGCACTATTTATTTCCTTGCTATTGATTAAAAAAAATTTCCGGAGGATTAAAATTAACTACTAAAGGCCGAAGTCTTGCCTCTTTTTCACTAATATGGATCACCGTGGTTACCTGGTTGCAGCAAAGACAGATTAAAAAAAAAATGTACAATAACTTCAACTCTTTTGCCAACAGTTGCAACCGTGCTGAGCTGTGAAGCAGGCCGTTTCTTGGCCTTTTTCTTTC
The DNA here is from genome assembly GCF_964199755.1 of Larus michahellis. Taxonomy (NCBI): domain Eukaryota; kingdom Metazoa; phylum Chordata; class Aves; order Charadriiformes; family Laridae; genus Larus; species Larus michahellis. Next base: position 17,586,749 of record NC_133897.1, read on the forward strand.
TCTGAGTGTATCTATCAAAATGGCTTCCTCTTCCTCTAGATGCCTCTTAGTAGCCACTACTGTGATCTTCTTTGTTGTCTCATCAGGAAGGACCTGCATGTCCGACAGCTCATGTACTTTGTCAGCCATAGCAGCTTGTCTAATAACGATGCTACTTCTCCATATGAACTCAGTGTCCCAAATGCTGTAGGCCACCTTGCAAAGCCACCATGGTCATGCCCCCTTTTTGAGATGTTCCTGTTTTGCTCTTGCCTCGGCCTTGCCTCTGTTTTTCAGACTTTATGCTTAATTCACACAATATAGTTTCAACTTTTTTTGTTTCCCTGTAGTACCTGAAGCCACTGTTTCAGCCAAGCTAGTCATTACCCTAATTGGGATGTTTGTCCTTATGCCCTTACTATCACTTCTTTGAGGTAATGCCAGCTCTCCTTGGCTTCTTCTCTTTCTTCCCTCCCCTGGAATCTGTCAAGCAGTCATTTTCTCCATTTATTTATCCTCAGATATGCAGTCCCTGTTGATGTACTGTCAGAGAAGTTCTGTGCATGTCCTGGGGGCATACTTTTTCATTACTATTCCCATAAATTAAAAAGAATATCCACACACATGATTAAAAAATGTAAATCTTTTGCTTGTCTTCATTAGGGATTCCGTATAGACTGGGGAAATTTTCAGCCTCGGTCTTAGGGATGAGCAAATAAAAGAAAAATTAAATACAAATTCAATAAATAATCTAATGTAGCTTTTCAAACCTTCTGGCAAAGTTTAATAAATCTGAGTCACTTAGACACATGTTTATCATATAACTATTTGTAGGAACATGGTATATATCAAAAAAGTAAAATTTGCTTGCATTCCTATAGACACATATAGTAAGGTGTGAGAAGAATGTCCTAGTCAACAACTGTCCTTTGCTTTCAAAAGCCAAAATATGTTCTCATATAAATAAAAGAACAAGCCAGTAAGCGAAGGTTATTTCAGTGGAGGAAAGTAACAGCTAATCCAGGAGTTAGTTTTTTCATTGCAGAGAGCATTTTACAACTTCGAAGTTTCTTTCATTCCAGAATGAATATTGCAAACGACTCCTAATTGTGAAAAAATACAAGATGGTTAAAACATCTTGTGCTAACAAAAATGAAGACTTTGATTGAAATAAGCTTTTGGGAAGAGGTTATAGTTTATAATACAAAGAAAAAGAATGATGATATCCAAATAGAAAAATGTTAAATGTTATTAAAATTGTATTTCCATTTTCGTTCTTCAATTGATTTTTTTTTAAATTGAAGGCCAAAAGTATCCTCAAGACAGCTAACTGTAGTCAGCGTTTCGCAAGAAAAATCTTTCCATTGGAAGACTTCCAGACAGGTCTCCATTTCAGTTCTGTAGAACATATAATTGTTTTTTCCATCTAGTTCTAGTCTATGAGATGTATTTAAATCTGTGTTATTCTGCCTGTTTAATGTGGGTGGCATATTTTATTAATTTTAAAGGATAATTTCTTTGTTTCCAGTTTTCTCAGTGGAATGTTGCACTTACTATCCACATCCTGAGGTCCAGATTTTGATGCTTTTATTCTTGCTGTTGCACTGTGGCATGACCTACCTGATGCTTGTAACTACAAGTCTGTTGGGGTGACACCATGTGCATGGACAGCTAATCTGGACTATGAGAACATGGGTGTTCATACCTCAAGATGCAGTGTGGTGGCCAGTGTGCGTGCTCCAGCCTCCAGGCCTTCTTGGCAACTGCCCACAAAAGGCAGCAATATCTAGCTGTGAATCCTGGGGTGGAATTCAGCCGCCAGAGCCAGACACCCAAAAGCAGGGGTCTCTACAGGTGAAGGTGTCTGAGGTCCTCCTACTACATCAAAGCAGTTGGGGAGCCTTTGGTGGTCACATGTAGGCATCTAGTCAAAGCGACTGCCTACTCCACTGGTGTATTGGCTAGATCGCTAAGGATCATAATGGGGTTTAGACACCTAGATCACCTGTGGGCACAAGGGTCCTGATCCGTAAGCTGAATCCCACCTCTAGTTTCTTAATAAAGCGGTTGGATCTGTTGTTCTGCAAACCTCCCCCTCACACACAACAAAAAGGCCCAAACCCTTTGCAGAATCTAAAAAACGGAGTACACCCCCCGACTTGTTTGGTTCCTTTATTGGATATCTTAACCAGGATCGGAGCGGCAGAGCCATTCTGGTGTGCTGGTTTGTCGTGATAGTTTCCACAAAGATACAAATGGGAACTGAGGACTGAAGAGCTAAAGCTGGTTCAAGGTAAGCTTCGGGGAAGCGGTTGGAAGTCCCAAACTTTCAACAGCATATTAAAGTTGGTATTTTCAGTCTTTGAAGGCTTGAGGATCATTTCTCTCTCCTCATATCATTCCACCATTTCAGACAGAAAGCAACAGTACAGAACATGAGGGAACTTAGGGTGCTCCATGTCTGAAAGTATCATCAACCTTTAAACAGAGGACAGAGCAGCATTTGTAGAGCAGGAGCTGCAAGAGGACTGAACAGTGTATTTCTTACTTCCTTTTCTCGTTGGTTCGACTTTCTTTCCCCTTATCCAGCAGGGCAATTGCTGTGCTGTGTACCAGCAGTGGAAGGAGGATGGCAGCATCAAAATACCAAAATTCACATATGCACAAATTACTCATCAGGGATTTTCCACTGGCTCCTCAGAGTTTTTAAATGGCTCTGGCTTAGCACAGTTTTGATGTTTCTCAAGTCTGAAGGTGGACACAGGAAAACTGGTGAACGATCTGCAATGTTTTTTAGAAATTTTACAAAGACGGCAGCAAATAAGACAAGGGGAATATTTTCTTCCACTGCAGTTGTTGAATTCACATGTGGACAGTTTGTTCCAGAAGCTAAAGAGTTCTTCAAGAAAAATCAGTGCCAGTTGTATGAATCTTGTCTACAACAAGTCTCACTACACATCTGTGTGGACCAGCTCTGGGTCTGATCTGAAAAGGTGAGTGATCATCCCTTCAGCATCTTTCACATCATATATGCCTACACTACCCCTGACAGCTGCAGAATAAACGTGTTTCACAGAGGAGAGAGCACGTGAGTATTCTCTTGGATAACAGTTTTGTACCAGTTAAATGTTAATATTCCCATATTTTTTTTAACTAATAAATACCTCCATGAAGGAAATCTTAAAAAAAAAAAAAAAGAATGGTCCTTTACTTGTTTGGCTACTCAGCATTTGCAGGAAAAAGGGATCCCAGGACACCCACTGCAAGCTGTCTGCATGGCAGTTAACCCAGTGTTTGGTTAACTGAACAAGCCTTTTTTATCACTAACTAAATGCCATTTAACATGAAATTTTCAACTGCCCCAGCTGCTCATTCGTTGATTGCATCATTACTACTCTCATGTCATTCAGTTGTAATGATGAATGAGAGAAAAATTGTTTTAGCACTGGCAGAAAGAATAATGATTGCAGCACACCTAAAAATCTGATGACAGTCAGTGTGTAGATATGACTGCCTACTGCCTGAAACAGAGAAATATGACAGCAGAAGACTTTCTTGTACACACTGCTTGCTGGTGATTTCCCAAACACAAAAGTCAGTGATGCTGGCTGAACTCACGAATGACAGGAAAACATTCCTGCATGGCACCACCACAGACCTTGCTCTGTGAAACTTGTTTCTAAGACGTTATTAGCAGCAGGAACTGCAGAAATGAGCCAAGATCCCTAATGCTGACCCAAGACTTGGGACGCATAGAATCGTAGAATCATAGAATCTTCATGATTGGAAAGGACCTTTGAGATCATCGAGTCTAACCATACACACACCAAAAAAACCAACCAAAACCAAAAAAACCCCCAAAACCACAAACCACCACAAACAAACAACCTACAATCTCTGTCACTAGAGCATGCCCTGAAGTGCCAAATCTACACGTTTCTTAAATACCTCTAGGGATGGTGACCCAACCACCTCCCTGGGCAGGCTCTTCCAGTGCCTGACCACTCTTTCAGTAAAGTCATTCTTCCTAATATCTAATCTAAACCTCCACTGCCACAGCTTCAGACCATTTCCTCTGGTCCTGTCATTATTCACCTGGGAGAAGAGGCCAACACCCACCTCTCTCCAACCTCCTTTCAGGTAGCTGTAGAGGGCAATGAGGTCTCCCCTCAGCCTTCTCTTCTCCAAGCTAAACTTGCCCAGTTCCCTCAGCCTCTCCTCATATGACTTGGTCTCCAGACCCCTCACCAGCTTGGTAGCTCTCCTCTGGACACGCTCCAGCACTTCAATGTCCCTCTTGTACAGAGGGGCCCAGAACTGAACACAGCACTTGAGGTGAGGCCTCACCAGTGCCGAGTACAGAGGCACGATCACTTCCCTACTCCTGCTGGCCACGCTATTCCTGATACAAGCCAGAATGCTGTTGGCCTTCTTGGCCACCTGGGCACACTGCTGGCTCATGTTAAGCTGGCCGTCCACCAGCACCCCCAGGTCCTTTTCTCCCAGGCAGCTTTCCAGCCACTCTTCCCCAAGCCTGTAGCGTTGCATGGGGTTATTGTGACCGAAATGCAGGACCCTGCACTTGGCCTTATTAAATCTCATACAGTTGGCCTTGGCCCATCTATCCAGCCTGTCCAGGTCCCTCTGTAGAGCCTTCCTGTCCTCAAGCAGATCAACACTCCCACCTAGATCTGCAACACATACAGGATGGCGAAAAAAATTCAAATTGTGTTATGACATCTGGAGTAAATCTTTGAGTGACTATCAGGCTATTAGGAAGGTTAGCACTTCTTTTGAGGAAAGTTGGTGTTTGAAGATGATAGGGTATCAAAGGCTTATGCAAGAAGGAACTGTCTGAAAAATCACTGCCCTACTGTGTTTGTGCTGACGGTCATGCCGATGCACTAAGCCTTTCAAGGGGGTCTTGCTTTGCTCAGTCTCATGGACTGAATGGTCCTGTGCTGTGGGGTGCGTGGCTGGAGTACATTCCCATTTGTTTGAAAGGGATCCAGTTCGCATCCTTCAAAACTCCTCTGTGGTCCCAGTCAAAGCATGGCACACAGAGATATTTGCTTCAAACGTCCCATCCTTATCTGCACTGCGTTGCTAATGGAGACACAGCCATCTCAGAGGTCTCCCACCATCTGTTCACCTGGCACAGCAGAGGCACTCAGGGAGCTGAAGGGGAGAGTGAATCCCCACTTTTATAACCCACCTGGCAACACTTCCACAAGTTCTCACAGTTGCAATACCGACGGCATAATTTTCCAGCTTTAATGGTGATGGCCTCCAGTTCCATGAAGTCTGGATCTTTTTATCCTTTGAGCCCTACAAGCCAGCTGTGACACCACAGAATACAAATTAAGGCTATTTCATGTTCTACATCTATGTAAGGACATTTGTCATAAGGTCTCCCCTCACAGAAACCAAGGGGCTATTGGCAAGGACCTTGAGTGGAGCCAGCTGCCTGCCCCACCAGCACCTTGAGGCCCACCAGTCCCCTCATGCAGTTGAGCCATGCCAGTTGAGACCAGACAAAGTACTAGATGGTGACGGATTAAATAAGGGTTATGGAGTATCTGAGGAGGCTGCCAAAATGCCTCATGATTAATCAAAATCTTAGAAAAATTCAGGGAATCTGAGTGCTGCAAAATCTCACTCTGTTTTTCATCTCCCGGGAAGGTAAACAAATGAGGCTGCTCCACACCAGAAGTTAATGGGCTTGGAAGACCCTGGAGCCGACAAGCCTTGTAGCCATTCCCACAGCAGATCCCCCCGTCTCTTTCCTAGTGACTGGTTTTTAGCTAGTGCCTCTCTTCCCAACATCTCCTGGAGCACCTCCCTCAGCCTGGACACCCTACTCCCGGCCATCACCCACCACCTCCATGAAGTGGTGGTCCTGGGCATCCCCTCCAGGAGCTCCCCCAGGAGATGCAGAGAAAAACCCATTGCACAGGGGCGACAGATGCACAGGCACACAACGGCAGAGGGACAGGACTCCTGTCACAGCATAGCTCAGGCAGGGGAGAGGATCTGTCTGTTACAGAAGTGAGAGCAGTTGGGTTAGGTCACGTCCATAATTCATGAAGATTTACAATAGGTGAAATTCAGCTCTTGTCGTTCAGAGGTTCCTCCGTGCTCCTTCCCTTCTCTCAAGTGAAGAAGCTTGAAATATTCTTCCCTGTGTTTCCTGAAATGCTCCCTGATGACTCCAAGTGTCCTGGGCACAGGGTGGCTCCCTGCTCTGCCATTTATTCCAAGACACTAAGACCAGAGATCCCGCAGCCAGGATACCTTACACATAGGGGAAGGGCAGGCAGGAGCTGCCCTTAAATTAGGAACCTAAAAACTGTAATTTTGGACAAGAAGATGGAGCTGATAATACCAGTTTTATTTGTGGTAGGATTGTCTGAAAACCAGGGAGAATGTGATGCTTGTGATGTCGCGGTCCTTGGCCTGGGGTCTTCCTGCACCCCTGACCGTTCCTTCATGATGCATTGTGCTGAGCAGTTTGCTAATGGCTATCAATGGCTTTATTTTACACACACCTGACTCGCAATTTGCTGAATGTGTGCGTTTGCTTTCTCCCTGCCCAGTGCTGACAGTCATGGGATGCTGGAAGCAGCTGGGAAAGCAGTGTGGATGCCAGAAGTCAACCCAAGGCCAAGGGCCTTGTGGGGTCTGTTTCTGCCCACAGCAGGCTGAAATACCCCATGCTGGAGTGCAGGAAGACACCGAAAATCTCCATCAGGTATGGTCTATGCTTTCTGCTTACACACACTGGATAAGTAAGCACCGAAACAGAACAAAGCATTTTTCTTTTGTAATTTAAATTTACATGTCAATGTTTTGAAACTTAAAAAAATGTTGGGGGGAGGTAATTTTCTGCATGGTGATGCACATGGTGGGAAAACTTTGGGCTTGTGAGTAAATGGCATATGCTTATCTGCAAGACCAGAAACACCGACGCGCGCCTGCAGGCTGCGGCTCTGTCGGGGCCCAGAGCTGGAAGGGGCAGAGCTGTGTTGCTCCAGCATCACCGGCATTTCTGCCTTTTCTTTTTGGTCTCCTGTGTGCTCAGTTTCCCATGGCACCTTCTCAGCCACAGCTTCTGTGACCCCTCTGCTCAGGGTGCATCTTCTCCCCACTGAAACAAAAAAATGAAAGAAATGAAAATATATTCTTTGACGAAGTTTTGTTAATCTGCAGAGGGTGCCAGACAGGAAATTTGTACATTGGTCCTCACTGACATTGCAAATAATATAAACTCCTTATTTCCTCTCCAGCTGGCTGGAAGCTTGGCCCCTTCAACACAATGAGGGGAAACGTAATTTTCTGTTTGTTGTATTGTTGGAGTTTCTCGTTTTTACAGCTGCTGTTTGACTCCCCCTATTTTTTATAAAAGGCTCATCTCCTCAGATGCAGGTTACCTCCCAAAAAATAAGCCTTTGGAGGATCTGCCACACAGTCCCCAGCTCTCGCATCCGTGCTGGCAGTGGCCATTGTGCCTGGAAAGAGCAGAGGAGCCACCAGCCCGGGGTGCACCTCGCGCCCTAGCCCTCCCCGCCACTTCCCAGCGCAGCCCACCCCCAGGGACTCCTCCGAAGGATGATTGAAAACAATAACATTGGTAATAGCTGATCTGGATGTGCCTCAAGTATTTGCCCCGTGATACAAATGCTTGTGGTTATCCCACGAACCATCCTCCAGACAAATGGTTTGAATTATCTGTTTCCAGGAAGGAGCTGTCGAGAATGGCCGGGAGCAGCTTTCCCAAACAAGTTGGCTACCTCGAGCTACCGTGCTGGTAAAACCCTGCCCGGGCTGCCTGTCGCCCGCCTTTCCGCGGGCAGGCACCGCCGGGGCGATGCAGAGGGCAGACGCCAGCTCTGCGCAGGCTGCGGCTGGACCCGGAGGCCAGAGCCAGGCAGCTCTGCAGTCTCTGATGGCAGCCCAAGGGACAGGCATCCTTGCAGGTCCTGACAGTCTCCCAGGTCCATTCCTGTGTTCTCCTCGGGACACTACAGCATCTTGGTATCGGGAATTTCCCACACAGTGGAGTTTGATCCCACTCTCATCATTATCACATCTAGGCTCCAGTCTGCAGACTGCTAACTGCAGCCCAAACTCACAAAGTATGTTAATAACCTCGGTTAATAAAACTGAGGGAAGTATATAACCACAATAAGGCTGCTATCTACACAGAAACGCAAGATTAACAAGCCATTGTTGAGCCCGGGGTAAGTCAATAAAGTGGAGCTGGTTGGAATCCAGGACAGCAGGCAGACAATCGTTAATCTGAATGTGTGATACTGAGTTTAAAGACCAGATGTTACCTGAAACCCGTGCAGATGCATGGGGTGTCCAGGAGGGCACTGCAGCCGCTGTTAACTTACACCCCTGCGTGCGGAGCAGGAAGAGCTGCATTCTTCGTGATTAACCCAGCTTGAACTTTGAAATCTGAGTCCAAAATATTTTCAAGAAAATGGCAACTAAGACAAAAGATTGGGGTTTGAAAGGTCCTGTGGTTCTACAGTGTGGGACAAGCTTCCTACAGGGCTTGGGGCAAGTTCCTTCACCTCCTGGGACCTCACTTTCCCATGTTGAAAGTATGATTCTTCCCCAAATTGCCTTTGCATGTCTTATTTCCAGGGGGAATTAGTACTGAAGTTTTAGAAGGGAAAAACAAGAAGGCAAAACTAAGAAATACCAAACCCTAAAACTAGAAGTCTGAGAGAGTTTTCACTTATTTCAAAGAAGAGCGCAGCTGACCACAAAAGTAGCAAAGATTTCCAAGTTCAAAAGAAGTCTTTGCCTAAATACCTGGGTAGTGCTTTGTTACCCAGCTCATACACACAAATACTGCACGAGAAGGCACCGCGTTTCCAGCAATCACAGCTTCACGGCTGTACACTTCATACGTGGAGAAAGAAGGTCTTATACTCTGAGGGCTTTAACAGAGACCGTTTCCCCAGCACTGGCTGGCCAGTGAAATAATCCCCTTTCCTTTCCTCGTGTCTCCAGAGCTCAGGGAGCGCCAGGGATGCCCTGGGTGTTGTGATGTCCCCACAGCGGTGTCCACCCCACAGGCAGGCGTGGGGAAAGTCCCGGCACAGGGGCTCCTGCAGACCGGCCCCCCCGGCACCCCTCGCTTACACCAGCCGCAGCCAGAGCAGACTACTTATTTTACCCTTGTGAAAGTGCTTTAACTTAAGAATAAAATATTGTTTTACCCTCTGCCCTGCTGCTCAGCGTAACTCCAGTGTTAGTTTCCATAACTATAATAAACCTCCTAAGCAAACAGGTTTTAAGCTCTGCTTCCAAACCAGGCTGGATAAGCAGCAAGCAAGCTTAAGTAGGGGCAGTGGCCAATTCACTGCGCCCATATCTGTCTCTGCTCCCCACCTGGCAGCCCTGGGGGTGTCCATCAAAGGTGGACATGCTGCTCCCAGGAAGCTCACCAGGGCGTGCGGTGGATGGGTGGTGTGGGGGGAAAATCTCCTGGATGGACAGCCAGCTGCTTTCCGAGGAAGGCTGAGAGACAGGGCTTTGTCCTTCCACTTCACAGCTCACCCTGAACTGAGTAAATGGGATATTTGCCTCCTTATTTGCATGAGAGGGGGGTATATTTTAATGACTCGGAGCCAGCACAAAGTCTCTGCAATGCTTAAAGCCATGGAGTTTGAGTGGATCCCTTCCCCCAGAGAAGGGGGAATACAGCCCTGCTGCGGCTGCAGGCAGCTTGAGTGCTCCCACCCGTGTCACCCGAGCGACAAACAGGGCTGAAGATTTTGATCTGGCAAGGTGGCAATGGCTGGCCAGACTCTTTCCAAGGTGGGGGCAAGTCTCCCCATCTTCTCTCCCGGCAGCAAGCAGAGCCGGCAGGAGGGCAGGGAGGGCAGGGAGGGGAGGGAGGTGATGGAAACTTGCTGGGGGAGGGTTATTACAGAGGCTGAACAGGCTCTGGTACATCCAAGCACAAGTAAACGTAGCGATGTCAGGCCTGAGTGCCCTGTTTTGTCTCATGACAGCACCTTCACAAACATCTCAAACATTTGTTTTCCTTTGTGCAGCCTCACATGCCGCCACCCAGCACCAACAAATACAAGCTCCTTACTTTTTAAGCACAGCCTTATGAGGAAATATTGTTACAATGAGCCGCAGCTCAGGCCTGGCATGAAGATAAAAATGAACACAGGAATAGCAGGCAAGTGAGAGCGTGCGCAAAATAGAAGTTGCAAGGAAAAGCAAGGCCAGGAACAATTTCAATGGCTCCCAGGAGTCCTGCAGGGAGAAAGAGCCCTCAGATACTGAGAAATTCAGAAGATCTCTTAGGAAGAACTTGCTGTGGAGTTACTACAAGCTGTTTTATGACTCTTTGGACTGAGACGGACATCAAAAATGAGCAGGTTAATTTTTTTCCTGAAGTGCAGTGCACTGTGTTGCTTCACCTTCACCAAAAGGAGCTGTTGTGCCACAACAGGGTCTGTCCGGTGGGGCAGGAGCCTCGCAGAGCACACATGAAACGTGGGGCCAGTAACCCTGAGCCCTTGGATATGCATCTGCTGTGCTTGACATCTGAACAGGCCTGACTACAGGGAACAGGTGCTTAGCATGCTCTGAAGTTCACATCTTTTGAAAGACATCCCCGCTAGTCATCCCAAACCACCAATGGTTTTGCACATCCTGACCTCAGGTCTCAGTCTTCTCAGCAGACCCTAGTGTCAAGGACAGCGAGGCTGGCTGAGAGTAGCAGCTGATGGGGACATCAAGGAACCCCAAAGCCATGGATTTAATTGAGTTTAAGGGTAGAAGATCACCAAACAGCTTGGACGTTAGCCACTTAGCCAGTAAAGTTTTGACGAGTTATTTGTCACCCAAGCCCATAGCCATGAGTTAGATAAAGCACGCGAATCCTCAGAGAACCAAGCTACCAACTGCCACCAGCAAAGAGCAAGATTCACCCCACTAACAGTGACACCCCGCTCCCCAGCCAAAACCTCCTGGCAGGGAAGCCAGGCAATGCCAGCCTGATGTGGGGAAAAGGCTTCAATGTAGTCCCAAATTAGACCCCAGGTATGTGGACAGGGAAGACATCAAAGCAAGGGAATTCTCTGCCCATTTCACATCCTGTCTCCTCAAGACTTAGGAGGTTTTTCCTACCCAGGTGTCATGCTGTGGCTCCCTCCCAACCTCCCTCTCGAAGTGCAGACACGGAAATTGCATTGCACCAGCCCTACCAGGGGTGTGTTGGAGAGGGGAGAACTCCTTCCCTATTTCTCTTTGATGGACCTCCAGGAGACCCAGGTAGGTCCAAGATTTCCTTAAGCCCCTATTTTACTGCAGCCTGATGTTGAGCTCCTGCTAAGGCCCTGGGAGCTGCTGCTGGAGTAATGACCTCAGCCCTTCTCTGAGCCGCGGCTCGCCAAGCTCGTGCATGCCACCCTGGGGTTGTCGTCAGTATTCATCTCCATTTCCATTTGCAAAGAGCGCGTGGTTTGAAGGAAGGGGAAGTTGAACTGCCCACCCCATCAGTGGGACTGTCCATCAGCTGTGGGGGTCACGGTCCCATACCTGCACAGGAGCAGGGGGGTCGTCCTGCGCCCGGCCACCTACGGGCACTCTCCCGGAGACCTCCCTGTTCCCCAGGCCTCTCGCGGTTGCAGACTTGGCAGCTGGTGCTAGCTGGCCCCACCACACACATCTTTCCCTAAATATTATGTTTTTCAGGGTGTTGGTTTTAGCTGTTGTGTTTGGCAGGTTTCCTTCATTGCCTTTAGCAGCAACGACGTACTGATAGAAAGGAAAATTTGAGGACATTAGCAGCTTATTCCAGCTCCCCTACTTTGTCTCCTACACACACACGTGCCACCCTCTTACTACCATGCCCAGAAATGGGGCCAGGTGATGAGAACTGGTGCTCAGGGCAGCACATATCTGTATCTTTTTCCTTGCAGAACACTTCCAGGATCAGACTTTCTCTCTGTATTTTGTTTTTTTGATAATATTCGCCAGCTTCTTGGTAGGATGAGACATGGGGTAGATCAAGAGGTTCAGATTTCCCTACTGGGAGACATGTACAGAGTTTTTGTCCTTCTTAACACTACAGGCTGGCATTTGAAAACTCCCTCTTAAATGCCAAAAAGTAGCTACCGTCTCATCAGAGTTCACATCCTGTGTGCTGCCAGTCTATAAGGACCTCAGCGGATATAATAGTTGCTCCCTGCCAAATTTCTGAAAACTTGATCTTATTTCCACAGCTACATTTGAATGTTTCAGCCACACAAATAGATGGTGAGAAGAAAGAGGAAACAAGAGCTGGAGGGAGGTGGGAAGAAAAGAAGAGAGAAGATTCATCTCTTCTTCCTAACACAGTTCTTTGATCTGTGAATATGGGTTGTTGCCCCAGCATTAGGATTTGGGCTGAACATTTATAGCAAAGACGTGCAAAACCCTTGCCCTGTTCTGAGAAAAACACGCATAAGTGGAAATAAATACATAAATATTCAATTGAGACATCAGACACTTGCCAAGGCCACCCAGTGAGTTGGCTTTTATTCTAGACCATCTTTCTGTTTTGCATTTGCGCATGTCTTTCACTGGGGGTCCTTGGCTCCAAGGGGGACCACAACCTACCACTGCTATGCCAACGGCGGAGTGAGGCCTCCCTTGCTTCATGTGCTGAGCTTTGCTGCATTCACCTCACCAAGTATCCTCCGGAAACAGACGGGAAGCTCCTCAGGGTGGAATACGTAGGGGAAGAAAGCTCTTGGGCAGGGCTGATTTCTGAACACAGTGTATGGTCTTCACCTTACTCAACACCAGCTGCTGCAAGGTAACTGTTTAGCCACTGGTCCTTCCTATTTCCATTCCCACTAGAGCAAGTGAAGAAAACTGAAAGAAGAAGAACCATTTACCCTGGATCTTCATGACTTAGGGCCTCCTCGGGGGTGAGATGAATTCCACCCTGAGGAGCTTTGCAGGTTTTGGTGCAGTTTGCTGAGGGCAGGAGGGCAGAGCCAGCCCTTGTCTCTCAGTTTATTCTACAGTTCTTGGCTTGCCTTTTGGGACCTTCCAATGTAGCCAAGACCAACATCATCTCCTGGGCTTTACTCTGAAAATGGGGGGCTGTACCCAAGGGTTAGTTGTTCCTGATTTCTAGTGGTTCCAGACCAGCAGGTGTGGCTTTACAGGAGCCGGGGACTGAGTCCCCTCCCAGGACTGCTGCCCGTTGGGCACTGTGCATGCTCTCAGTTCAGCCGTGGAGACATCCAGCTCCCCCGTTTATGCTGCAGCTGCCTCCCAAACACTGTTTGAGGATCCAGGCAAGACAAGAGCACTTCTTGTACTGTGTGCAATATATACAAGTTACAGGATAACTTCTGTCTTCAGGAACTCACAGTCTAAATTAAGACAAGACTGCAGTGAGAGATGTCACGAGAACTGGCAACAGGGAGAAAGGAGGATGGGAAATAAGAACCTTGCTACAATCTCATCCTTCTTTTAGCACACTGCCTTTTTGTTTAAAGCAAACTTTTCTGTTTTCTGCAATGATCTCCCAGCCCATCCCACTTCTCTCCCGTTTATCTCTGTCAGTATCTGGTGCTTATATTGTATCTCTAGATACGTAATGCATCAACTTCACATATGGTATTAATAAGCTGCGGGTATCTGCCCAGAGTGGTCGCAAAGAGCATCTGACTGATTGCATTTCAGAAGGACGCCTGGAACTGGGGTTGTTTTCCCAGATGAATATAGGCAGGACATATCCGAGACCATTTTTTTAATCCATTCCTTCTCATCACATACATATTTTGAGGACTCAAAGTCTGGACAAGCAGAACATCACGATGTCAACCAAGGGAAGATGTAAATCTCCCTAAGTAATTTTTAATGAAAAAAAATATTGAGTTACTCTGAGTGCCATAGTTTCTGGGTGGCTGGCTTTAACTTTAGCAATCCGTACTTAAAGGGAAATTTTACAGTCTTAATATATTCCAGATGCTCTCCTAGTCCCAGATGAAAGCTCTGTCGTCGTTTACTGTTAATATTTTTGTCAGCAGTAGAATTTTATTGTAATACCCCATCTTATTTGTATTCACTATTAGTCATGAGAGAAACTTCCTCTACAACTAATCTCTGGGTCACTCCTTGAGTGTCCTGTCTCACTCTATTTAATTAAAAACCATTAACTGCTTGTTGTGTCCAAGACTTGTCTATGCAATGCACACATACAATGACTTTTTACCTGATGAAAACCATTTGCTTCTAGCAGTTAGACACAAAAAATAAAGTTACGCTATACAGTAACAACAGTTGGCTTTGTAACAGCTCTCCGGTGGAATGAAAACAAGAGATTTGCTTTGAAAATAAACCTCCATGAACTTGGATCGACAACAAGGGACATGAAGGTTTACTGCAAAAACAAGAAATGTATTTCATGCTGTTAAACTTTGATCAGATGTTAGTTTCTCACAAGAAGAATAGTATTTATACGTGGCAATTTTGATCCTTTGTAGTAACCGATGGGCTGATTACAGAGGGGAGGGGATTTGGGGGAACATAATAGAGCAGATTATCAAAGCACAAGTCCTCTGGATGGACCACTGAGGACCCGTCTTACTCAATGAAGAGCAGCTAGAGTGAAAAAAAGGTCTCTACATGATGGTCTCCATATGATATTCAGTTAGTATGCAAGTTGGAAGCTGCTATGTTATTTTTTTCTGACTACTGCCTCTGATGATTAACCTGGATTTTGAAAAATCAAGTCTCGTTGCTCCTGCTCTTGACTCACCACCTTCCTCACAGGGCTCTGGAGCTGCCAACAGCAGCTGAGAGAAGCCACAGGGACACACATGCTCCCAAAGCCATGGCCAACTCCTGAGCCAGCTCCTCAGCACCAGCAGCAGGGTTCTGCTCTTTGGAAAAAGCATTCTCTGGCTACAGCAGTGGTAGCGATTGAGTTTGCTGCATCCTGAGGTGCTGCGTGGGGACTTGACAAGGATGAAGCATGTCTTTTAGCCCTGGGCTGTACTGTCACCAATGAACATTGACACACCAATATGAGACACACCAATATGAGACACACCAATAGTGATCTCTCTGACACATGAGACATTCCCATGTTGGATCCCACAAGGGAGATGTTTTACAACGTGATGGGAGCCTGTGCAACTATACTGAAGCAACAGAAGGTGGATGCTGATTTTGTGCAAAGTCTCTGCTGGGCAGCACAACCCCAGGCTGTGGCATTGCCACCACAGCCCTTTCTGTTTCATGACCCAGCCTTGCAGATGCAGCCGGTCAGTGGTGGGGCGCGTGAACCAGCTGTGTCGGACAGGTGGAATCCGGGCATGGCTGTAGGATGGTGTGCTGTGGGATCCTGCTGTGCAAGTCTCGCACGCACACTCTGCTTTGGCTGGGAAAACTATTACTGAGATGCCCAAGGCTGGGGAGGCCGTATTCTGTGTTAATTCTGACAAACTCTAGTGATGTTGAACTTCACTGAGATGCAGGAAGGGCCTTCTAAAAGGACTTATCTGTACACCCTGCTGTGGCCTCCAGCAGATGAGGGTCTCCTAAGAAGGAGGTGGCTACTGGAGTCCTGAACTCCAATTTGCTAACCACTGTTTATTCCATAATTAGTGCCTTTAAGTCTTGACTAGAATCTGGTTTTGCTCAGTGATGGACAAATTTTATTCTAGAAGTGTTATACTCCAAAACCCTAAAACCAGAAGAATATCTGGAGAACCTATTAAGTGCTGGGGAGTATGGCCTCTGTGTTGAATGCCCATACCAAGAAATCCCACCACAAACAGGAGCCCTAACTTGCTAATTTAAAGCTGCCTCTGGAATATACTATATGAACTGCAGACAGGACATAGACCTGTAAGAAAACTGGAATTTGGACCTCTTATTTAAAGCCATGGATGAATTTAGCCATGAAAGGTGCAAGACAGTGGTGGTGGGGGGAAAGGAAATGCTGTCTACTCAAGCATGACTTGATTGAAGGGGTTGAATTGGGCTGGAACTCCCCTATTTGCTCTGCCCTCTGCGTCTCATGCTTCTAGTTTTGGTGCTGGGACACCCATGCTACTGCGAAGTCCCAGGGATGTGGCTAGAAACATAACAGGGTTTATTACAAAGTCCTTGTTTATATCATTTGGATGAATTTGAGCAGGTGCAGATTCCTAAAGGGATGTGAAGGCATGAAATAAATGCCTTAGGCCTCTGGTGTTTGGGTGCCTCATCTTCCAGTGCAATCTATTGGCACCTCAGGGTGTAATCAAAGCTGTGCTCTCTGTTCAGCTGAGCTCCTCACTGTGTGAAGCTATTCACAAGAACATAATGGAGTCCCAGCCAAAGAAAGGAAGAGGGGGATATTCTGCAGCTCTAGCGTGTGTAATGAGCCTTCATATCATACAGGCTTAAAGAGGTCACAGCTCATCTGAATGTCATTGAGACACTAATGTACTGTTTCTGAATTTTCTTTTGTACAGCAGTACTGTGTGCTGCTAGTAATATTGGTGAACCACATCTAATTATGGGTCGTACAACTATATCTGCTGATGTTAGGCTACCGGCTGAATTTCAGAAAGACACTAATTGGAAAGGAATAGACCCCAGTAAGCGGACTGTGCTTCATATATATATCCTCCTTTCACTTTGGCACCATTACTGTCATCCAGGTGTTGTTACCGTATGTGAGAACGAAATGTGAGCTCCTGCAATGCCCGCGCTGAGAGATGAATGATGACTGAAAACACAGAATAGGCACAGCAGCATATTCTGAAGCACCCTCTGCTCTTTCCTTGTGGTAAAGATGGTCATCAGAAAACCTCATCTTTGGCTGCATGGAAATTTCACATCAGTGTTTACTACTGATTTAAAATCCACCAGATTACTGAGCCGTTCTCTGACACTGGACAGATGACACCACCACTGGGTATTATATATTGCACTGTCTTTGAACCCTTTATGGTTTGAGTCGCTCTGATGTTTTTGAAGAGAGGAACCTTCTAGCTAGTTGAAACCTGTTATGATAATCTCCCTTTTCTTTGTTACTTTCTACAAGTTGGTAAGCCACAGGCTGATAACCACTGGTGCTTACTTCGCACTGCATTTGGCATACATTGCGATTTGCAATGTGTTAAGGGTGAGCCAGGAGAAATATCAGTCTTTACTGGATGCAGGTCAAATAATTGGCTGAATTACACACGGTTAGCATCATCTCATGGTACATGCATGGACCATTACTCAGCAATCACATATACCAGCTTTCTTATGCCCTTCCACTTTCTTTTAATTGAGTTGGTTTTTTTTCCCTTTAGTTGCTTATGGGATCTCTTTTCCTGAGCTGTAGTCTTAATTTCCTCTTACCCTTTTATGCTTCTCTTTTCCTGAATTTTATTTTTTCTACCAATACTATTTGCTACTTAGCAAGAAGTTTTCTCCCATGCATGCCATTTTCCTACCTGGCTTCCTTCTCTAAAGATCTGCGATATTATCATGTTTTAACTGTCAAAGCCTCAAGCCCCAGTGATTCCCATTTCAGGTGTGAAAAATATGATGAAAAATGGAGACCCTTGTGCTGTTTTCGCTTTGCTCCGCAATTAAAATCTGTTAAAATGCTGGGATTTTCTCTAACACAGAAAATCCAACTTAAATCAGGAGTTGAGCAGCCTGGTGTCACCCTGTGAAGTGCAGTCAGCTCCCCCTTCTCCTCTCATGACCCATGATTGAAATAGATGTCCTCTGGTGTAAGTATCAGGTCCACCTGCATGGATAATCATGAGCTGATCTGCCAGAAGGTGATCTAAATGGAGGGGATGACTGCTGAGCACTCACCGGGGGCCTTTCCCCCGGAGCAGCCGCTGACCACCCCGCTCTCTGTCCTTTGAGCAGCCCCCAGGTCTTACAGGACAGGGAGGAAGAGGCTTTCTGGGACCTTCCTCCCGCTCCAACCTGGCTGAACTGGCACACAAGCTGGAAAGGCACTGGCTGGAGGGGAGGAAGGGAGTCTGACAGGCAGAGTGCATCCACAGGAGTCTTGTTTCCCTTGGAAGGTAGGCCCAGCAAAAAGCATACGGACCGTTTTTTTTTTTTTTTTTCTAGAGGGATTTTGTTCTGCAGCTGCTGGAAGCATAAAGAAAAACTTTAGCCCTCTTGGACTCGTCTGACTTCACAGTTTGGGCACTTATGTGCATATTCAAGTCTTCTTCTACATAGGCATAAGCGATGGGTTGAACCAGGACTTAGGGCTCAAGCGTGGTCGGATGCTGCTCTGCCGGGAGAGCAGCTGTGAAGGTGTTTGCCTCTGTTGGAGCAATGGGCTCCCTCTCCATGGGTGCAGCAGTCCCTCAGTACCCTGGGGTGCCCCCGGCCCAGCCTTCCATCCTGCTCATGGAGACTGTGAGAAAGGCTGCTGCTTCTTCAGAAAACCAAAGGCTGTTGCCACAAACGCCCGGGTAAGGCATACTGCTTGCAAAAGCCCCTGCCAGAGGAGCCGGGAAGAAGGGACCACGCTGTACTTTCACTTCAAAATTCTTTTTATTTGCACGTGTGCAAGAAAGAGACAGAAATTTGCTGTTATTTTTAACCCCGCTCAACTTTTAGTTGTAAAGGGCGGGTATAAAGGAGGCAGCACAAAGACCCAGGCCATACAACACGTACATAACCGAGGCTGTGGGACCCAGCTGGAGATGCGGAGAGGCAGTGACATGGCTGAAGGGTGAGTGGGGACCCTTGGTGGGCTCAGAGCCAACGCTGCCGACATGGCTGCAGGGGCGCCACATCCAGGCGGCGTGAGCAGGGCTGGGGTGGGCACCTCATCCATCCAGCTCCATCAACATGCAGCCTTTCGGGGGCGATCGCTCTAGGTGGACTCTGTGGAGCTCCTCTCCTGTTTTGCTTGCCCCGGAACACACATTTCATTTGTGTGCTGACCACAAACAAGAAGTGGAGTTTCAACACAGGCTCTTGGGTGAAATGAAGCCAATGGCCCCGAGTTCACTGCCTGTAGCACGCTCTCCCTCCCAAAGTGGAATGCGGCTTTGGAAGGGCAGCACCTTATCACAAAACAAGCTGTTGTTGTCTGTGTTTGAGTGCAAGCGGATTAATGATGAATCAGCTTTTTTATGAATGTGTCTTTTCATCCCTTCCTTGTCCCTCACTTGTGTCTTGCTTTTGAGACGGATGGTGTAACTTCCTTTGCGACTTCGGTTCCCATTGCTCGCTTCTCGTCTTGCCGCTGGGGAGCACTCCCAGGTAGGGCAGCTCATAAATAAATCTTTCTTTACAATTGCTCAGTGACATGTGCAGCCTATAAACAATCCAGCGATGTTGAATAAGGAGCTAATTCAAGCTGGTGACCCTTAAGCATGAACTGAGTACACTGAATAAAGACAGCTGGGTTATACATTTTGCTACTTTTGTAAAACATGCTTTAAATTAAAATAAATGCATTAAATGTGAAGTCTAGATATGATCCAAAAGAAAACCCATGTAGAGTAGAAGTAAGAATTCCCAGATACACAAAGCTCGCAGTCAGCTGCTTAAACAGGGTGAGTAAATCAATGTAATTGTCATTTCAGGATTAAAATGTGTAATACACTGAAATTAGATGCATTACAGAAGACCCTGATTCAGTCTTTGTTCCAAATTCATTGTTCTGAAGTAGTATTTCAAAGTTTCTTCTTCTGAAAGAGTGTAACTTGCAATACACTTCCAGAAATGGCTTATGCAGCTCCTCAGGACTTGCATCATTAGAATTGTGTTAAAAAAGCCTGTGATACTGCAAAGGATTTTCTTACAGTATGGAGCCCTATTAAAAGACAAATATTTCTTTCCCCCCTGAAGGTCATGGGAACTGTTTCCCATAGAGCTCTGCCCAGGAGTTTCTGGTTAAATGGCAGCCATTTCATTAAAATGTCTGTTTTCTGTCAAGGAAACTTAGCACATCTTTAACTGTCAGAAATGGCTATACAAACATGTGCTATAGCAGAATGCAGAGTCTATATACGTTTGCTAATAACATGCTCTGGCTTCACTGATAAAGGCAAGCTTTTCAAGTCCTAGAGTTACCGCTGTCACCATTAAGGCCCTTGCACCCGGCCGCAGAGAAGAACTGCAGGAACACTATTATCTCTACCCTCACCTTAGGGTTAGGCTGCGGTACATGCTGTTGCATTTGTTATTACTGTCTTATTTTGAGTAGTGCCTGTCATAGTAGGAAGATATGGGGTATCTTTCCTCAATTGCAAAAACCAATCAAGGCAAGAGCCTGGAGTCAGACCTTGTGGGGTCCCTTCCCACGTCCGACGAAGTCACTGCTTCCTCCTGGCAAGTCACTCAGCTGCTCTGTCCGCCCTACGCTGGAACTTACACACCCCATCACCACATCTGAGCACGTCTCCGTCCTGAGGTTCCCCGCTGGGATTAGCTCCTCACGTGCTTGCTTTCTTTTACTCTCTCTTCCAGTGTATACAACGATTTGAATTTTCTAACAACACGCACGTGTTATTATACATTTAAGAGAAGGTAACATCAAAGAAGCAGAGTTTATAGTGAGGGCAGAAGGTGATGAGGTATTTCCTGGGGAAGTTCACGCTACAGTCTTAGAGCTGCTAAATATTGTTTTTCTGAGGAGTTAAGTCTTTGGTAACCTTAGGAGCTTATGTAAGTTTATGTTATGTGTGGTGTTCTTTAACCAATGTTTAGTATGCAGTATGAGTTATTTGGCCGGGATTTGTATGGCAACCCAGTGACAGGAGAGCAGAATACAGACTGTAAATTTACGGTACACAAAAGTTTCTAAAGTTCCCACTTGAAAAGGCAGTGTTCTGCGGTACGGCACAGGCGCCCTTTGATACGTGCTGCCCTGAGGCTCTCTGCTCAACCCACCTTCTGCAGCTTCTGCTGTCAGGCCAAAGATCGTTTCCCTTTGAGTTTGTACAGCAATTCAAAACAGCCCAAATACCAGTTAAGATGCTAACACAGTATAAATATTTACTGCTGTTACTGGGTTGGAGAGACAATTACTAAGTTTGCAGCTATGGATAGCTTGAACTGGAAAAAGATCTCCCGTGACTGCTGAGAGGTCCAAGAAGTGTCAGAAGAGAAGGCAGGAAAGATGGGAGAGATCCTGGACTTCAACAGACGTCTGGAGAGAAGGTCCAGCCAGGGAGTCACTTGGTTTGTACGGACTATGGCAAGAGACAGGACCAGACCAAGAGGCACGGGAGAGAGGAGAAAGGGAGGTCAGGCTCAAAGCACGGACAAAATCATGGAGAAAAGAGAAAGAGAAACAGGAGTAGGTAGAAACAAAACTGATGTGATACTGAAGCAGAGAGCACTCAAGCATCATCCTATAGATGGCCAGGTTCCAGGTACTGCCTTTAATATAGGATGAAGCCATTTGCGAGGAGGGGCATGCAGGGATATATAGCCTGAGGTAGAGTGAGAGCATGTTAGCACCACAGCAGGGGGGCGGTTTTGTAATCCTGCAAGAAATTCCATATAAAAGATCAATATACTCCTTTTCTTACTATTGCAAACAATAAGAGAGCTATCCAATAATAGTATGCTCCTACATCACGCTCTTTGAGGGACACACAAGGAAATCATGAAACAGAATAAGCACTAGAAGGAGCCAGATGGAACTGCCTTGTTAGAGAGAAAAACAAAGGAGCCCTAAGAATAACATGGGGAAAACGCAAAAGGAAGCAGAAAGCCAGGAGGAGTTGGAGAACGCTTCCAAAACGTGATGCGGAGAGCTTGGGGAGCAGGCCAGGCAGGGCACTGGAAGCTGTCATGTAGCGTAACGAGTGGGACTCATCACCAGTATGTCTGGGATATTTCCAGGAAGCTTATTTCCTCTAGTAGGGAGTAAGGAACCACTCCTCCGGATCACACTCGCAGCCCAGCATCTCGTGTGGAAGAAGAGCCAGAAGCCATGGCCACGGACGAACGAAGCCTGAAGCTGACATTAGGGAAAAGATGTTGCAAGGAAAGGTTTCGCCAGGAGTGAGGTGAGAGGTTCTGCCCTGTGGCCTCAAAGTTTCGATCCTTCCCATTCCTTTTTCAGTTTTATTTGACTTAACGCTAGAATGTAAGTGGTTATTATTGGTTTTCAAAGCAACATTTAATCCTCATACTTGAAAATCTCTTTAGAATAATACTGCACTCACACTAATTACTGCACCAAATAAAATCTGTTCTGACGTACAGAAACTATCAAGTATATGTATTTTTTTCCCTTTGGTATCAGGAATTCCCACTTTTCCCCTGGTTTCCCGTCTCAAAGTTGCATTGTTCTGACTGAAGAAGAAGTTATTTCAGGATTCGTTGTAAGGAACATCTGAGATGATCACTGATTGAGACATAGCCCAGCCCTGTTTCTACATAAGTTCCTGTCGACCTCACATGTCATGCTCTCTTTTTATTATTTAACGTATTTTCTTTGTCTAGTAAGAGACATACTCACCTTTTATACTGACATTATATTTTCAGGGAGATACTTTCCTAGTGCTCTGCGTGGAGATTTTTTATTCCTGTCATTATCTATGAAGATTTTCATGTGAATTTATTATTTTTGTTTCGTTTGGCATCTGCATTTGGGAAAGAGCCAAGGGAGGAAGTGACAAATCCATTGGCTTAAGACGGGAAACCCTGTGATTTCGGAGCTGCTCATATCTCGTTAGAAGTTGCTTTTCCCTTTGGCGGTTTCATGCTAACATCCTTTCATGGGATAGTTTCTCCATTGACATCATTAAAATATACCATCAGAATATTTAATTGTCAAAAAACTGACTGGAATAAGTCTAATTTTGCCCATTGTATACACTACCATGTTTTCACAGCACCCAAGAGAGCAGACCTTAATGGACACAGGGGCATGACTGTATATTAAACATAACATAGTAACAACAGCTTTACCAAAAGAATGGGTCATTTGCCTAATTGCTGTCCTGCTTATAAACTATTTTGCCTGGAAGCCAGCAAGTCAATCACGAGTATCGCTGTAGCATCTTTCCTCTTTTGCAGAGGCACAGTGGAAACAAGCAGCAGTCACTCGCTCTGGCTTCTTCCCCATGAAAAACACCATGCTTTTCCGCATCAAGTAAAGAGAGGTTTTCAGTTTGCTTCTCTCAGTAGCAACTCTCAGGGTCTCAAAATGCTTATTACAGTAGAAAAGGAACCGAGAATAACTGTACTGATTAAGTTGTGCCTAGCACAAGCCTTGGATAGTGATTCAGAATAATAATAAAAACATTGCAAAACAATATAAATACCAGTGTGATTAAAAAGCCCCCTTCTAAAGCAAACAAGTCAGAGCACACAGAAGGAGTGTTACATCTAATAGCTGCCCTGAGCTGCACAATATCTAACATCTCCTATCGGAAGCTCTCACCATCCCTCAGAACGGCCTCCAGCAAGCAGAGGGCATTTTAGTCCCCAGTCACCAGTCCCAAGGGGGCTCGGTGTCTCCGGGTACATCCTCTAACTCCTCCTTTGGCATTGCAACACTAACAGGGGAACCGCGAGGACATGGACAAACAGCGGCTGACTGAAAGAAAAGGGAGATTAGGAAGAGGGCTGCCTTGAGCCAGAGCCAACCAGTCAAACCATGGTACTTACACAGTAAATAACCGTGATGACAACTTCGCTCACCTTTCAGCACTTGCCCCTTTTAAACAATTCTGTAGTATCTTGTGCCCTTACTCCTAACAACGTATCACCGTGGGTGTTGACATTCAACCTGTTTGTCAACAGATCAATTTACATCTCATTTCACTGGCACCCCATGCAAGAGGCAGTAAGTGAAGAGCATTTTAGCGCAAGTGATGAAAGATGTCGTTGCCGGTGCCCTTTAGCACTGCCTGCACCGCCATGAAGTATAGCTACCATTACTAACAGGGATTTGAGTGTACTGTCTGCTTTCACCCAGCAAGGTCAAAAATTTATGGTTATGACCTTTTCTCTCTCATTTGATGTTGGACTGGGCTCGGGTCATGTTGGAAAGGAATAACGTAAAATCAGATAGAGCTGATGCAGGTTCAGTGTGAAGTGGTGCAGAGAAAGGGTTCCACCTCTCCCTAATGAAAAAAAGAAATTCAACAACTTGAATAACAAGGGCCATAAAGTTCCACAAACTTTACAGAAAAGGTTGTAAGGGTGTTAAATGTTTCAAAGGGGCACACAAGAGAATGCAAGTATTCCAAGAAGACCTACCTTTATTCTTATTATTATATAGTTTCTCAGATTTATTTCTCAAGGTCTCAAACATATGTTTCAAGAGCAAGTCTTGTTAAGGCATAAAGGTCTGTGTTAGTTAAACCAGCACAACTTTTAAATGCTGTGCTCTTAACAGGCTGTAAACTGATTTCACTCAGTTTGGGTTGGTCACTTTGCACATGCAAGCTAGAGAGACACACAAGCCCTTGTGCTGCATTCCCTCGATTTAACCAGGTTGTCTCCGTGGGACCACTGTCTAGGTTGACAAGCCTGGGGGTTTTAATGGTAACTCTTATACTTTCCCCCGATTATGATTTTTAAGGCCAACCAGAGTTGAACTCTTTGGCTGAGTCACGCTTAACCACTGGAGTCCTCCCACACGCACAGCTGCTGTAGGGTCTCCAGCTCTCTCCTCTCGCCCCGTCACCCGTAGCTCGGCACGCGAGGGGCAGGAGTGCTGCTCTCCATCCACACCAGTGACGGAGGACAACTGCCCAGCGACGTGGGGGAAGGGGTATTTTAGGGACTGTTGGCTCCTCTCTCGCTAAGCGTGACAGACTGGAGTCACAAAGTTCAGCCAAGATCAATCCTGCTGGTGTTTAGGGCTGGGGATTAGCTCAACCCATTGCAGACGTGGTGGCTCAGTGAGATACCATTTTCCAAATAACAACTTGCTCTGTGGTCTCATTATCTGAAATGGTTTTTCTTTTTTCTTCTTTTTTTTTTTTTCCCAGAGAAGGTCAATACCATGTCCAACCACTTAAACGCATGCACAGTAATTATGCAGAGATTCAAACATATATCCCCTGTGATGCTGTAGTACAGCTGGCAAAATGCATTTAATTTTAGTATAGTTTGGTTTACATTTACTTTATTTTCCTACTGTTTTCAACAGGAGTGAGACATCACTTTGACAAGGAAAGATTTGGAGCAATTCTGGACACTCATAAAACATGCTGATATGAGAGATCTGCAGATATCCTGCACATTTTTTTCTGCTGGTGCTTTTTTGCTCTGCATTTGTAGATGGTCCCCCTGGCTGCAGCACCACAAGTCTAAGCAAATGTAGCCGTCCTTGAAGATAACTTTCCCAAAGTTTCTGCTAGGATGCATAACTTCATCAGTTCCCCAAGTTTTGGATCTGAGTTTGGGACTTCTGCCAGACAATGCAATGTCTATTTGCATTCAAGCTGTCCATTTTAGCATGCATACAAGCTGTCCTCTGCTGTCAGGGTCTGCAGCAAGAATTGTTGCTTAACAGTGTCTTTGGAAATATCAAGTCATACATAAGGTATGAAATAGATTGTTATTGTTATCTGGATATTTTTAACACATTCGAGCATTGAGGAATTAATACAAATGCACTTTGATTCCTATTAGCTAAATCCCTTTGTACCTAGTGTGCTTCCTCTCTGGCTTGTGCAGTCTAGCAGGAGATAGAATTTGTACCAGCCCACCCAGGGCAAGGCAGCAAGAAATAAGCTTTATGTTGCATGACTCGTTGTGCTGCCTCTCACCACTACAGTGACCTCTCTCCCCGATGCGAAAATTCGTGTCCAAATTTCCTCCCCGATACCACAGGATGCTGCAAGTACCAACTAAAAGAAATGCAGGGGAAAAAACAAAGAGAAAGAGAGCAGTTAAACGGCAATTAGCAAGGATAAGAAGAGAAAAAGGAATAGCTGTTACAACACTGGTCCTAACCCCAGCAAGACCACTACGAGAGAATATTATACGCAGCAACGTTCCTTGTCAAACTTAATGGATTATAAGTACCTCAGCTGCTCCTTATATAGATACTTTAAATTCACTTTGTAAAACCCTGAGACAGATATACTAAACACCTACCTCTGGCCATCTGCTCGTCAGTGTTGTAGCTCGTGACTCGCCTTGCATACCGCTGTGGCCCACTATGTTCCCACTCAGCCCTCCCTTCTGGTCCAGAACCTGGAGGCACGGAAACTCTCCCAACAACGGGGGATCTTCAGATATGCGGGTACTTCCCCTGGGCCACGGCAGCAACGTGTTGTTTTTATTACTACAGGTGGCCAATACTTTTCCAGGCAGCCTGATTCCTCTGGGGAATATTGTATATTTAATGTCACTCAGTTTTCACGGTGTTGGCTTTATATGGAACGAGTCGACTCCTAGAAACTACAAGAAACTGGAATCTTCTAAGTTCTGCCATTCCTAAAGTGCTGTTAGATTGAGCCCTGTGATTCTTTTCCCTTGGGTCCCCCCGCGCCCCTCGGGCTTTGGAGGCAGTGATGCCTGGAGCACCGTGCCAGGCTTAGCCCAGCACGGGAGCTCCAGCCTGCAGTGGAACAAGCACGAGATACGTGAGCCACAGCACCTCTAAGTTACTACACTAGAATATACTTACTCAAATGCCTGGTTTTCAGCAAAAGTATGGATAATTTTGGTTAGCTTTTTCTGTTTGGGTTTTTTGTTTTTTTTTTTTTCCTGTAAAAAAATCAGTTTTACAATATTATTTATTTCTCTACCTGCTTGCTGGATATCAGCATTTCAAACCTCACCACCCCAGTAGCTGCAGAGTGTTACCGCTAGTACAAGAACATGACACCACGCTTAGAAATACAATCTTTAAAGCAAGGGTTACCCCACTGAATATTTTATGCTTTTTTGTTTTGCTTTTTGCTTAGCAATTAGAAAGTGCCCTTTGTTTGTGTTTCGGCAGAATTATTGTAGTAGGACACTCTACCAAAAAAGGCAAGAAAAGAGCTTTCATGCCAGTCGAGAGTTCTCTTTTTATTTTTCTAGCAATGACGGAGTCACAAAATAGGAGTATTTCAGTTATGGGCAATTTGGAATTTGGTTAAACAGGAATGAAACAAAATCTACAAGTGAAAACTTGCTTTTGTAACAAAGATTACCTCAAACCCAGGAAACATTACACAGTAAACCTCTCCCTGTTTGCATTTCAAAATAGTTGCTAAAATACCGCTTCTCAGTACTTGAAAATACCCAGTGCGTGTATTCCTCTCGTGCCCTCCCCAGCAAGGCTCCAGAAACGGATCTGCCCCGTGGACTTTGCAGCCCTGATCTGCCATGGATGTTTGTCAGCGGCTTCTCCTCCTCTCGGTGTCGGTCTGGAAGGAGAAGGTGGAGCAGTTGGGTGAAGGCAGCTCCGTTCCACTCCCCCAGACACCGCCAGCCGAGCCCCCAGCACAGACTATTTTCTCATCCCCGCATGACTAATATAACCACAGGCACTTAAAGTGCATGAGAATTTTTCCAGCCACTATACAAAGGGCAGCAGCAACCTTTCTGCCGAGGAGGGTCTTACGACATACTTCCTATTTTTTTTTCCTTTCAGTAAAGGCTTTGCTGGCACCATCAGTGCGGCGAGACAGACCCCCAAACCTGGCACTGCTGGAAAATGGCTTTTCTTGAATCCTTCATATACCTTGAACTTCATGCCAGCCCAGGCCAGGCTGGTGACAGTGACAGTCTGTGCATTTTTTCAGGCATGTTCCCGAGTTAAGCTCTGCCAAAACTGGCTGAACTGATCATTTCATGGTTACTGCACAAGAGCTCGCAAGACAGACAGGGGAGCCTTGCTAGGCTGTGGGATAAGTTCCACAGCAGCGTGTGGTAGCAGCTCACAAGGTTGGTAAGAGCCATTTTAACTCTTGCATGTGCTGACACTGCCTTTTCAGGTTCTTCTCCAGTGCCCAGAGCCTGCAAGCCCCTGAGCAGGGTTAACCAGCTCCCTGCTGGGGCTCTCATTAGGAGCAGCTGAAGCATTGCTGTTTCTCCTGTTCCTCTTTTGACATCTGTTTCTACGTTTCTGAGAAGGCCTGCCAAGAACACCCCAATTTATTTCGCTCTCACATCTGATTTGATTTGAAGCTTCTCAGCCCCCTCACCCCTGGGTCTGGCCAGATCACTGGAGCAGAAGTCACAAGATTTCTTGAAAAGAAAACAACAACAAAAAAGCTGATTAGACAAAACTGTTGAAAATCTCCGCGCATTAATTTACAGACTAGATGTGATAGCTTCACAGGATGGCATCTTTCCAACTGCAGTGTCCCTATCACCCCAGTCAATGATGGGACAGATTAGGCACTGAATTCCTGCCAGCTGATAGACTAGAGCATTTTTATTTATGAGAAATGTTGCAATTTGGTAGGCTTTGACCACTACTTTGAACTTTGGATGTTCACACTGCCTGATTTTGGCAACTTTGCACCTTGGTGAATAGCTGTGTGCTGTTCAATATCTACGTGACCACAGCAACGATACCTTTTATTTATAAATGTCACCCACACACACTTTGGCTACACGAGGCTGGTAAACAGAGAATGCAATTATGCTTCAGCTTGAGAAGGGACACAGAGCTGGACGAGACCGGGGGGTTTGAAGATATTTTGCATGTTTCAGTTTCAATGCTGTCTGACTGAAAGCTGGCTAAAAATCCTATCTCAACCACAAAAAACTGAACAGCCAGTTAGTTACCAACATTGTCTCAAATGACTTTGAAATAAAGGAGACTGTGGCTGCCTTCAAGGCTGACACTTCAGGTATGAAACTCAGTTTCACACCGGAGATCCTCCACTCCACTCTGCAATGAAGCTTCTGTGGGATGAGCCCGGCTGCTGGCACTCCACCTTGCCAGCCCCGTGGGAATTCAGTTATAGAATCATAGAATCACAGAATGGTTCGGGTTGGAAGGGACCTTAAAGATCACCCAGTTCCAACCCCCCTGCCATGGGCAGGGACACCTTCCACTAGACCAGGCTGCTCAAAGCCCCATCCAGCCTGGCCTTGAACACCTCCAGGGATGGGGCATCCACCACCTCCCTAGGCAACCTGTGCCAGTGTCTCACCACCCTCACAGTAAAGAATTTCTTCCTAATATCCAATCTAAATCTCCCCTCTTTTAGTTTAAAACCGTTACCCCTTATCCTATGGCTCCACTCCCTGATCAAGAGTCCCTCCCCATCCTTCCTTCAGGCCCCCTTTAGGTACTGGAAGGCTGCTATAAGGTCTCCCCGGAGCCTTCTCTTCTCCAGGCTGAACAACCCCAGCTCTCTCAGCCTGCCCTCACAGGAGAGGTGCTCCAGCCTCTGATCATCTTTGTGGCCCTGCGCTGGACCCGTTCCAACAGGTCCATGTCCTTCTTGTGTTGAGGACTCCAGAGCTGGACACAGTATTCCAGGTGGGGTCTCACTAGAGCGGAGTAGAGGGGCAGAATCACCTGCAAAAACCTCTGAATGATGCTACCAGCATCAGCCCATGGCTGATGTCTACAAGCCGGGAGCATCACCAGCTAGTCTGTAAGAGAAATACATCAGTGAGCCTTACAGAAGCACAGAAAAGTCTTCATGGAAGAGAGCTGAAATGAACTTTTAGCTCTGAATTCTCTACTGCAGTGACAGTGTGTGGCTAAAACCCCAACTATCGGCACCTAAAAGGCATGGGCCAAAATCAGATCTTTCTACTTTTGAAATATGGGGGAATTCATATTTAAGCCTTCAGGCCTACGTCCTGTAGATTGAATTTTCTAACTATCTCCACAATGCCCAGCCTACAATAAAGAAAAAAGTCTTCATCAAGCAAGGAGAAAATTTCTTGTGAGTTGCTTTCCAATTTTTGCAGAACAACTCATGAAAATTACAGTCCTTTCCCTTGGTTCAGTTTATAGCTGGATCCCTGGGATAAAAATATAGATTTGGGACCAAACTCTGCTTCTTGCAATAGAAGAGATTGTTTTGTTTGACTTGTTTCCTACAGAGGTCGAAGGAGGGCAGTTATTTTTTTCACAAATCTAAATGGGTATCAAGTGATGGTTAAAATAGGAAAATACCCCAGGAGCTATGGCTTCTCTGCCTAGGTGCAAATCTGTAATTCAGCTGAATTCATTCCAGAGCTATATTAACCTGAGCGCAGGTCAGCAGCTGGCAGGCAGGACACAAGGGCAAAGTGGGGCAGGAGAAGAGACTTGTTAAACCCCGAACCTGCAACCGGATCTCTGCCAGCGGCTGTTCAAAGCCTCCGGAGGCTGCAGACAAGCCGGGGGCCGGCACAAGTGGACGCTGAATCAGGGCCTTGTGCATTGATTTATTTTAGAAAGTCCAGGACGCAGTTACTGGACAGCCTAAATATAGCTCTATCAAAATGGAAAAACAATTTGGAATCAGCCGCACACAATCAACAAACCTCCTCACACCTCAGGCACCAGGACATGCCGTACAACCTGCGAAAGTCAGGTCTTTGTGGGGGCAGAGGGGGAAGGGAAGTGCCAGTGGAGGGAGGATGGAGCCTGAGCAGGATCAGGGTTTCCCTGACAAACGCAGCAGCAGCTCCATCCAAGGGGACTTCAGTCTGTAGAGCAAGCTGTCTTCTACCAGAGCAAGAAACAGCAATGCCCCGGTGGCTAAAAAGAAAAAAAGAAATCTGTAGAGAAAGCAAATGGTAATTACATGTTGATAGAGCTCTGGTTCTCCAAAAACTTACTCTGAAGCAAGATGTGGAGGAAATCTGGTTTTTACTTGTGCAAGCAGCCTTGGCCAAATGTCTTCTCTTCCCTCCCCCTTCACGACTTCGCTAGAAATCCCCTTCATTACTCACACACAAACAAGGCTGTTGCCATAGAAGTCTTCTCGACTTGGTTAAAAAGTGATTCAAGAGGATCACCCGGTGGCTGAACCGGCTTATGCCGTGAGTAAGAGAGCAGAAAGCAGGCCCTCTCCGGTGGCGGGGGCTGCGGGGAGAGCCCCGACACTCCTGTCAGAGCTTGCCAATCTTCGTCTCTGGTTTTGCTCAGAAAGTGAAGCTGAACAGGAAATTATTGTGCTGCGTGACACAGAGCAGTGTATTATGCAGTATTAGGAGGATCATGTTTATGAAATGTTATTTTTCCACTTTAACACTTAAACCTTTGGACTTGTTTTCTTAACATAATTTTCATTTTCTGCAGTTATTTATGTTTCAGTGCTCTCCTCCTCCAAAGGACAGGATCCCCTCCTCTTGCACTAATGCATAAACTCTGTGTCTCCACGGCAGCCCTGGGGCCGAGGGAAGGGAAGGTGAGTCCTGACACACGCCAAGCATCTGGTGGAAATCATCCCCGTGTGCCGCTTCGCTACCGACCGATGCCAGAGCTGTGAGCCCTGCTGGGCACACGCGTGGCTTCAGGGACACAGAGCGAGGTGTGTGGGGGAGGCAAAAGGAAGGGGCTAAGTGGGCCCTTCCTCCAGTGGGGCAGTGATGTGGTCTCACCTCCTTTATCTTTCAGAAATGGTCTGTAGCAAAGTGCTGGCATTGCAAGGGGCCCTGTGACCCAGAGAGTGCAGTATAAAATAATTCATCCGTTTCCAAGAGTAAGGCTAAAATAAAATATACACTGCTCAGCTCACTGTAAACATGAACAATCTTCCTCGTAGCCTTTCTGATGAGCCTCCTCTAACTACTGCTATGTGCTGGAGCAGCAGTTTGGCATTGCCACTGCAGATATACACCCTTCCTGGAACATTCCCCAAGTTGAGGGTCCCTCTTGCCTCAGAGACCTTGCACTTCTCACAAGCTTGTTAGAGATAGAAGCTCCAGAGGTGCCACAGCAGTGAGCCTGCCCTGCTGCCCCAGACCTGTGCCACCACCGTGGCCACGCTGCTGCCCCAGACACTGAGCAGCAGCAGGCTGCCCCGTCATCCCTCTGTGCCTGGGCACACACTCCCTCCTGGGCTCCCAAATGCCCTTTGTCGACAGAGTGGCAAGGGGTGGGATGCAGCATCCCGCCTTTAATGTGAAGTGAAGGACGGAGAGAGATGGGTAGGGTCTGCCTTCAGGAAGGAAGGAAGGATGGCACAGAGGAAGGAGCCAGGTCTGTTGGGGTGGATGGGGATGTCTGGAGAAGGTGGGAGGGCAGCCACATCCTCACCAGCTCCCCCAGGTGATGGCAACCTGCTGCTGAGCTCCAGCTGCAGGGTCTGTGGGCTGACCAGCCTAGGCTTGGCAGGCTGCAGTGCCCAAGTCACTGGGTTATCCTCTGAGGAACAGGGTGAAGCCAACCTCTTGATGAGCTCTTGGTTAATTAACGGTAGCCTGGGTGAGACAGAGGTCCTACAGGAGATGTAGCATCTGGCTGTGCAACCAAAGGCTCTGCCACCGTGGAGGAGGTGAAACAAGGAGGCACAGGAGGGTAGTGCTCTTTCTTGACTGGGGGGCTTCGTTTGGTAGCTTCAATATTTAGTAGACATATTTTTGTGTTATTTTATATCTTAAAACACATCCTGAAGTTCAACACAAACCACTGTCACAGGCCTGAAGTTGAAAAGCAAGACAGGGATTATGGTGTATCATGCGTGCATGTGGATCTAATTATCGGGGGAGCATTAACAAAATAATCTCTCTCTGCTGAGGCTTACTAGGGCTCCCAAGACATCATCTGAGAGAAGCATTTGACATCTTTAGAGTGTTAAAGCTAAGGATTTTTCACATTTTTTTTAGAGCTAAACATGTGGGACGCATACAATATATTTTTTCATTCTAATTAGCATTTTCATTGGCTAAATTGTGCCTGGCCCTGATAGTTTTAAGAGACACACGGATTCCACACGCCACAGTGACCGCCGAGGAAAACAGATACGCAAAGACAGTGTAATTATGCAGGATTTTAAGCAGCTTCCACTTAAAGCAGTGAGTGGTGTAATACCAGTCTAAAAGCTTCAACCAGCCTTTGATGTAAAATTTAACTATGGAAAGAGAGAGATGGAGGAAGAGGGAGAAAGAGAAAAGAAAAAAATCCCTGAACAGACTTTGCAGTCTGGAGCTGCATAAACACCACTGATCAAACACTGATCAGCTGCGTGCCATGATTTGAACGGAAGAAGAGGAGAGGAGAGCTGAAACCTCGGCTTGAGAGTTGTTTCCTTCCCAGATGCGAACTCAAAAGATCACCCATCCGCTTGGTATTTAATTTGCAATATTGATGTGCTAAGCTGCTCACGCACACAGTAAATCAAGGAGCGAGGAGCAGAAGACAACTGCCAGCCCACACAGACAGTGACTCGCTTCATTTATTACCCAGGGAAGTGTGTCCATTTTGCAAAGAGAAGTGCCATTTTCCTCGCTCGGTGGCACTAAGTGTCTTATTACAGCAGGATTGCCAGGGCGAGAGACTTACAGACAGCTTGGGTTAAAAGTGCCAAGTGCTCCGTGACCCTAACTCAGTGAAAGCCAGCCTGATGCAGACGTGGCCACTCATATCTCTTTAAAGGACACAAATATGATGCAGTGATGCCAGAAGTTCTCAGGAGTTTTTTACCTGGGAAACAATGTGTCTGGAAGGGAAAATAAAAGCATTTTGACAAGCTGTCCACACCAAACGTGAAGTGCTTTGCTCTCTCCTGGAAGCAAGTGGGGTAAGCCTGAGGAGATACACCTTCCCAGGCCTGCTGGGACACAGCCGAGCTGTCAAACACAGCCTTTGCCTCTGCTAAAACAGGCCAGAAGCTCAAGAGCTCAAGAGACAAAAAGCAAGAGATACTTGTTCCATCACCCGCGACAGCACTTCCCCACTAGCAGCTTTCAAGCAGCTAATCAAAAAAGCAAGCACAGACTGGTGTAACGCTTGAAACGTGCCGTTGCCTTTGCATGTCCCTGTCATCCATCCTCGCGTGCTCCCAAGCCAGCGGTCTGGTTTTGAGGTGAGGCACTGAAAAGCTATTGCCTGTGAGGCTGAGGGGAGCATCGCGCAGTGATGCAGCCCTGTAGGATGGTGCTGCCTCTCGCAGGAGCAGGCCAGCAGCTTTGCACTGAGTTTGTAAGGCCTCAGAACTGAGGTTTTCAGGCTGTGCTTGGTCTGAACTTTTCTTGACCTGCTTCCAGCTTTGTTTTACTTTGTTTTGCTTCATTTAGCTGCGGCAGCAAGTTCTCTAAGTGACCGTGTGTGCAAAGCTGATTTGTTTTACTTTCGTGGATCTTTGCATGATACAGGCATATTTTATAGAGATAGCAGTTATTCTCTGCAGAATGAGACTTGTATGACTAATATAATAATGTAGAGGAGGACAGGTCTGATACAACAGCCGTTGAGAAGTGGAGACATGGGATGAGGTGCAGAGGAGCACAGGCATGGCATGGTGGCACTTCATGGGACACAATGGGGCACAGGTGATCCCACAACTATAAACAGCTCTCCCATAGTGAGTTCAATAAAAGTGGAGCTGGACAAAACTGGTTTTAGGGTAAAAAAGAGAACAAAGAAATAGTACCCAACATATGCCTCTGTACTCGGCACTGGTGAGGCCTCACCTTGAGTGCTGTGTTCAGTTCTGGGCCCCTCTGTACCAGAGGGACATTGAGGTGCTGCAGTGTGTCCAGAGGAGAGCTACCAAGCTGGTGAGGGGTCTGGAGACCAAGTCATATGAGGAGATGCCGAGCGAGCTGGACATGTTGAGTTTGGAGAAGAGGAGGCTGAGGGGAGACCTCATTGCCCTCTACAGCTACCTGAAAGGAGGGTGCAGAGAGGTGGGGGTTGGCCTCTTCTCCCAGGGGAATAATGACAGGACCAGAGGAAATGGTCTGAAGCTGTGGCAGTGGAGGTTTAGATTAGATATTAGGAAGAGTTACTTTACTGAAAGAGTGGTCAGGCACTGGAACAGCCTGCCCAGGGAGGTGGTTGAGTCACCATCCCTAGAGGTATTTAAGAAACATATAGATTTGGCACTTCAGGGCATGCTCTAGTGGCAGAGACTGTAGGGGTTTTTTTGTGTGTGTATGGTTGCACTCGATGATCTCAAAGGTCCTTTCCAACCATGAAGATTCTATGGTTCTGTGATTCTACGATATGTAAAAGGCACCACATATAGTAAGTTCCAATGAAACATGGAGCTGCAGACCAGTGGAGAAAGACGAAGGTGTAAAAAAACACTTTAGCAAACTTATGAAAATGACTCCAAGTGGATCCTAGATGGAGGAAGGAGACACCATCAACCTGACCATCACACTCCTCCCTGCAAAGCACTCCAGACGCCCCGACTCACTGCAACACTCCCAGCCCCACCAGACGGAGACCACCCACCTCAGGGCACAGAGGAGCAGGGAACGTGCGAGCCTGGCATCAGGAAAAGGGGTAAAAATTAAGTGTGTGTGAAACCATTTTAAATGCACTGTTGTTCTTTCTTTTTCTGTAACAATTAGATCTAGACTAGCAGTGACTCTTGAATTACTGTTAAGGTTTCAGTTAGTAGAAAGTGAGCTTCCTCTTCACCTGTAAACAAGAGATTTAATATAAATATTGCTGGAATTAATGGAACGTGATGACACCAAAATTATGGAGAGGTCATGGATAGGAAAGGAGTCTACTGGTCTTCTGCGGGTTTGCTCTGGCTGTCACAATTCCCATGCCTGAGCCATGGTACGGGATGACTTCTGGAGGTCAGAGGAGGCACGGCTGGGAGCTGCACAGCACAGCCTGTTCCTGGGCGAGGGACAGCTATTTCGGCAGAAAGTGGCCGCGGTGGCAAGCTTTCACCCACCATGAGGAAATCGTTGCCTTTCCCAGGAAAGGGAACACGAACGGATCCCACCAAGGAAACAAGAATCCTGGGACAGATGAGCTGCAACACACATTATTTATGTTAAAATACTAAAGATCAGGCCAGAAAATGCTATAGCCAAATTGATTTGGAAGGGCCAAGCTGGATTCATGAGGAGGAGGCTGGCGGAGGACGGTATGTGTATAATCTGTAACTTAACCCAGGCTGCAGTGATATGGAGACACCAGCTGTCATACCCTTCCACAGACACACAGAAAACATTTAACATGATTTAACAGGACTATCTGGACCACGTGACGTCGAAGTTTGTTTTCACAAGACCTTTGCTGATAGGGTTTCCTTTATGGACTTTCCCTTGCCAAATTGTCACAAAAACTCAGCAGAATGCAAATTCTTCTCCATTTTCCCTGGGAAAAGAAAAGCACTGCAGTTCAGTGGGACTAATCATACGAGCAGGTATTAAGTCTTCAACAGTCTTTAATCAAGTCCTTTTCTTTTTCTTTTTTTTTTTTTCCTTCACAAATGGGGAAAGGAGTATTTCCAGCTGCTAGGTTAAAGCACTTGGGAAACACCAACCGCAAAAAAATAGAGACTTGGGAGGCCTGGGAGGGCCAGTGTCCAATGCATTATCGTGCAAACTGCACCATGTAGAGCACCGACTACCAGTTCTGTAATCACAGCTTTAATGAACTCCAGGAGCTGCAATGTGCTTTGAAAACCTAGTTTTTGGATGGACATATCTGGATGCCGGATCCAAGTCAGCCTAACCAGCTCAGTGGAACGAAACTTATGGATATCATCAAGCTTTGGATCAATAGAAGCATAAGACTCTGGCAGCTCTTCAGATGGGCCAACATTTTCAAAGGTCATTGCCAATTTTGCAATACCAGATTTGTAGTCTAATGCTCAGACCTATGCCACCTGCTTTACAGATACACAGAAAAGCTGGTCTTTGCTCCAAAGACCTTACTTTCTAAACACATGGATCCCATACAGGCAAGGCTGCCGCTAGAATTAATAGTCTACTAATCATGTTAGCTTTTACTTTTCAGCATATGCTGATGCCATATTTCTGCAGCCAAGTTATCTATAACATGTTGGATAGTTTTGTCTGCTTCTAATTTTCAAATAATAGTGGGAAAATTTTAGATTTAATCAGAAGAACCTGACGTTATTCTATGGTTTTTTTCTTGGCATTGCTTTCACGATTCAAAAACACTCCCAGTGCCCGGCTTTCAAACTCTTAATAGAGATGGGGGTGGAAATACCCAAAATTTCCCATCTCCATCATTATGAGTGGGACACACTCAAGAGGTGAGCTGGTTTCCCATTACTTGCTGCAGAGCCTGGACCTCCTGTGTTGCCAGCCCAGCAGCCGCCCCATACCTTGCCCAGGGGCCACAGGGCAGGAGAGAGGATGCTGCTGGGGAATATCCCTCCTCGAGCCTTTCTGGAAAGCAGACTAACTGCAGGCCCTGCTGCAGTGCCCCACTGCCTTCCAAAGCAGCTGGCGGTGGGGAGGGCGGGCAGGGCTCTCCTGTACAAGTGGATGGAGGGGTCCAGAGGGTGTAGTACCCTGTGGCACTGCCACGGTCCTTGCCTGAGTTTGTCCGTGTGCTGTCAAAGGAAAGCCCTGGGGAATGTTTTGCTGTGGTATGTTCCTTTTCCCATCCTGGCAAGATAAGTCGTAGAGCTGGGCGCGTTCATTTTGTTCCATGTTTGTTGATCTAAGCGAGACAGAATGAACTAAGACTGATTTTATTTGGCTGGAAAAGGCTGAACAGCAGCTGATATTAAACACCTCTCATGTGAAGCAGGGACACTGGTACTGAAAGAATTATAATGACTTAATGTGAACATTAATAAAGTGTTCATGAATAATACATTTTAAATTATTACCTAGATATTGACTGGCTGGAGCTCCAACCTCAGCCCATATTTCTCTGGCGCTATTTAACCTTGTCACTAATTTAGGGAATTAGAGGCACTAGAAATCCTAGCTGTGGGGGAATATGGATAGATTTAATAGTATAATCCTTGTCCCATTCACACACTGTTTCCCTTTTGCTCCTGTAAAAGAGGGTAACAGATGAAATGAAGTCTATGGAGTCTACGTTGAGTCTATGGCCTCTCCACACAACGAGATGGGGCTTCCACCAACCCAGGCCATAAGGTGTCCATAGGAGCTCATCAGAAGCATGGGA
Organism: Larus michahellis; assembly: GCF_964199755.1. Taxonomy (NCBI): domain Eukaryota; kingdom Metazoa; phylum Chordata; class Aves; order Charadriiformes; family Laridae; genus Larus; species Larus michahellis. Next base: position 17,624,691 of record NC_133897.1, read on the forward strand.
GCCATTTTCCTGTGGGGCTGCAAGTGTCTCCATCAGGTCCCTGATAGTGCCACACGCTGTTGATGTGGCCAACTACTGTGTTGTGTCTGATGGAGCAGACAGCAAATTCACCCATCTCCTTTTGATTGCGAGAGTCATGATAGGATTCGTTTGGAAAACTTTCCACTAGCCAGAATTTTCCAAGCAATGGATGGAGGAGGCTTGTAAAGTAACACTTACACTGGACTTCTCTCCTCTTTCCCTGTTGGCTGCTCAAGGAGCTGTACCCATTTCCAATAGCCAGCACACCCCCGTGTACCTCCTGCACGGCTGCTTCTTGCAGCCACAAAACTGCACTTCTAGCAAGTGTATTCGTAACACAGGGTACAGGTACGCGAACAGGTTACCCTGAATGAAGTGGAGGTAAGGATTTACAGAGTCAGTGTAGCTGCCAGTGGGACCTTCTCAGAGGCAGCCTCTTGCCTTGGAGCAAATTTCCCTTTATGGTTAGGCAACTTTTCACTTACCACAGGCTGTGAATGGGACCTTGCTGTGGGAAACTTGATGTGATGTAAATGCACATCCCCACAGTCACTTGTTTGTATAGCTGTACCTTTAGAAATAAGAGTTGCAACCAGAGTAGAGCTTGAAAAGAGCCCTGCTGTTGTCCAAACAATGCTTTCAAAGGAGTTTCAAACACTGCTCATGTGGGATTTGTAAATTGTTTTGCTGTACGAATCACTGCGGCACCCGAGCCCATTTCAGCCTGGGTCTGAAGCATGGTTTATAGTTAAAAACACCGTGCAGCTGTAATACAATAACAAAGCAGTCCCTCTGACTAAAGCTGGCTGCAGTCCTAGGGGCTTTTCTCTTGCTTTCTCAGTCACACCCTTCCCTTAAATCCCCTCCTGGGTCATGCAGCTGAGCCCAAGTATGGGGCCTTTAATGGTTAGTCTAAACCAGCAAAATGATTTTCCAGACCAGAACATTTAGGGTTTGATATATAGCTAAAGTTTGAGCTTTAGTACTGTCTCATTTGTGACTCATGAGCAATGCCTGACCTTACTGATGTGCCCCCATCTGGTTTTCAGAAACTGAGCTACCAGGGGAAATATTCATCCTCGAATTCCCAAGCACCACAGGTGTCGTGTGGAAGCCACCAGAAGGCCATGCTGAATGCACACCCACATGCCTCTCCTCTGCCAAACCCCAAGCCCCTGTGGCCCTTCAGGAGCTTAAGCATCTGCAGCCTTCCCACCGCTCTTGGGTAGGCACATAGGTGACAGCTGACAGCTTTCCTCCACCAGTGTTAGCACCCGGAGAAGGTGGCCAGCACGGACCTGCATGCACTGCCAGGCACGGCCACCCCTCCCCAGCCAAGCGATGCTGTGCAGGACCGTGCTTTAATTCGGGATTGGGGTAGGGCTAAGCAGAAGGGACATTTTCTGCAGAATGTACCTGTTTTCATCAGAATCTTTTGGAAGATTGAATTAAAGTAAGGGAATGCACAGAAATATGTCTTTGCAGTAACCCAATTTGAAATTTTGCATTTTTGAATGTGATCCTTAACAAAAAAAAACTTTTTTTTTTGTAAAGAAAACCTCAAAATCTGCAGAGAAATATTCCCCTGATTTCTCCAAATTTTTTTCCAAACTGAAACTCCTGTCCAAGCCAGGCACTTTCACAGAAACAAAAGCAGTAACAACGCTGGATCATTAACATTGTGTAGAAGCCCAGTTTCAGCTGATTGTGTTGGAAACATTTACATTTTCAATATTTTTTTCTTCTTTACCAGTTCTAATAAACCACACAACTTAGGGGAAAGGGGATACTATAACACACCAAAAACTTAGTAGTTCTCCTCAGTGCTCAGTGATGTCTTTAGCAAGCCAGGTGCCTGGTTTTGTCATCAATCCAGACATCACCCCATCCTGCAGCCCACCTTGCAACACATGAGAGTGCCTATGTGCTGCATGAGCTCTGCTTAGACCAGCATCCACTTTCAGTGATGAAAGTCCACAGGACCAGGTGTCTCTTGGCCAAGCGTTCCAGTAAGTGAAATTTATTGTTTTAATACTCCTTTCTCCCATTTCTCCATCAAGGGATCTTCTATTGCTAAATCAACATGACTCAGCCTGCTGCAGGAAGACAGAAAACAGGACAAGCGTGCAGGCCATCTAAAAATAAAATGGAGCCAAAGTGGTCCTCTGCAATACTGAGTTTTACTACAGCACCAAGGTGACTCAAGAGAGCTAGTCTGTGAGGCCAATGGAAGAAGCAAGTAGCAAGAGAAGCTTGTAATTGGTGTCAATATGACAAGGATGGGTGAAAATCATATTGGTCTCCACATTAAAGATGGAACTCTGAGATCCTGCACAAAGCAGGAGCAGGGATTGGGTCACTCCAGCCCAGTGCCTTTATCATCACACTGGTCACAGCGGAGAGCAGGAAGGTTTGAGGGTGAGCATTTGCTTTGTGCTTTACCCCTTTCTCTGTGCCCAAGGCCAGAAGGATAAAAGTATGTCCTCTCTCAGTGTCCACTGGCAATTTCTCACTGCCAGAGAAGGGAAAACTGGGCTCCACAACACCCTGTCTCATGGATGGCCCAAATGTACCACCCAAGGGAGAGCAGAAATAGCATCTTCAGCCTTCCCACAGCAGCTGTCCATGTGGGAGCCACTAGATCTGCCCCTCCCCGTAAGCAGCCCATCCAGCTCCTACAGGATACCTGGAAGTGCTCTATTTCTAATAATGCTGAAGGAGAGTAGTCTCTGATGGTATGTAGTGCACAAAACCAGGGTAAAAATATGATCCAGAAGGTTTACAATCTAATTAAAGAGCTTAATTCTTTATACACACTGTAAAGCTGAAAATCCAGGGTAGGTCCATTTGAACACAAAGCAAACCAAATAAATGTGAGCTGTTTCACACTGGGCTATGGGTATATTTATGTGGAAGACTGAACAAATAAATTAGTGGGTTTTTTTCTGATAATGTAAATACTCCCAAGAACACTGGAGATCCCGGCGAAGTCATCCGGACGGGGATATAATGCAATGCAGATGTGAAAGTGCTTGAAGGGAAAGAGGGAGTGTCCAAGCCTTTCCCGAGACTCTCCTAACACCCTTATGACAGTGATCTGCCTCAGTGTTGTTGTTGGCATGGCTCGCTCAGCAGCCGTCACAGCCCAGCTTCATAATTGAAGCTACAGGCCCAATTCATTAAAAGAAGATTTACTGGTGTTAAGAGGGTTTCGTTATAGATCTTGTTTTCATAAATGGGGCTCTATCGTGCATTATGAGTGTGATTTACAGACGAAAGAAAAAACTTTGAATTACGGGGAGAAGTGCATGTGAGCAAGGCTCCTGGAGTGAGAGTAGTTTAGTATGGAAATGAGAGACGGATCTGGCGGAGAAGGAATTCAATCTCCTCCTATCTGCTGTTGCCCCAGGAGATGTCACAGCAAGACCCGACTGCACTGGGGTACACCACTCTGCTCCTGTTCCTGTTCTGTGCACTCCAGAAGCTCCAGGGGAGGTGGCAAAGGCATGCTAGACATCTGGGTACGGCATAATAAATAACGTTAAGCAAATAAAGACCTAGTCAACATGAGTAGTGAAGTCTTGGGCATGTCATGGCTCACCCTAAAATGGATGCCTAAAAAACATGCTCCCCAATTGCCCCCCTCTTTCCATCCACTACAAAGGGAGCCAGGGTGACTGGCCCCAGTCAAGATGAAATCCCTCCACAGGTCCCGATTTAAGCCTAATTGCCACTTTCAAATCCCAGTTGCCCACGTGGCAGAATACAAACAGCATGGCTATGTACAGTGCTACTTACAAGGCACAAGCGACACAATGGCTGGATCCAGATGGGGAAATCCTGAGGACAAAGCAAAACTCTTCTAGTCCCCTTTCCCCTCCCTTAAAACAGTTTATGCCTTTTAGCCTTTATGTCTAGAGTGCAAAACAATTGAGTAAAATATCCCATTCCTTTACTGAACCCTTTAGATTTGTTACTAAAAGAGCAGCTAAATTATTTTATCAAAAACCTGTGGAAGCTTCTAATTTTTATGGGTTTTGTCTCTCAAAATCCATAAAAGGAAATGAATGTAATTAAAAAACCTAATGAGTAACGCATAGCTTAGTATCACCCCTATCGGAGCTGCTCAAAATCCACGACACCGAGGAGTTAACAGACTTATAGTAGTCAACAAGGGAAATTGCTGTATGTTTTGATTTATGACATTATGTTATAGTTATTTTGCTCTTGCAATACCAGATATGCTGTAGTGACCTACAAGTGACACACAGCTCTTCCAGAGGGTGTCCTGTTCACAACAAAGCAATTTCCCTGGCCAGATCTTGTGCACACAAACCTTTCTCTGGAAACATTCATTCACATCTTTACAAGTGATTCACTCACTACAGGGATATCATCAAGGCCAAAAAAGTTTGTAGGCATTTTAATAAAAGGGAAGTGTGAGGTGAAGCATTTACTGCCTTTAATTTAAGTTGTTCATGTTTCCCCAGCAATCAGGAGCTAGTTTCCAGAGGCCCTGCAGGTGTTTGAGTACACATTGGATTTGACAGGGTCTATTGTTTGTGCCAAGCAGTAGATTTTTAAGCAACATTTGGAAATGTTCACAGAAAAGGGCAATTTTGGACTTGGACAATGGGAGTGATCGTGCAAAAAACCCGAAGCTAAGTTTCACTTGCCCCATGGGAGAACAAGGAGCAAAACCATCCTTATGAATCATGAATTCAGTCAACCCAGTGAGTGTCCAAATACTGCAAACTTCCAAAGAACTGTCTAGTGGAGAGGAAGATCCTGCATTTCAAATGCAAGCTGGCTGACAACAAGTGCTTAACTTGGACAATCCCCCAAGGGAACCACAGATGATGGCTTAAACCCATGGTTTTAGATCGATCATATCTGTCAACCCAATTTCAGGGCTGGGCTTTTTCCATGTTGGAACTTTAAAGTTAGATTAAGAAGCCTGCCTAATAATTGACATTCCAGCCTGTCAGAGTCATATTATCACACATAAAACTTCTATTGGCTGAAGAACCCAAAGGTTGCCAAGACAAGTATTCAAAAGCCAGGCAATACCAGGAATAAGGTTGTTACACCCTGGCTGAGCACTTTAAATGGCACAGCCATGTTATCCTTGTGTGGCAGTTATCACTGTAGTGTCTGTCCTCCACAGAAAACAATTATTATTTTCAAGACAGTGTGCGAGATTAGCATTTCTGTGAATGAAGACCCCATCCTGTACTCTCCCATATAAATCATGACAGCCAAAACCTGCCAGAAAATTGACTGTTCTGTTTGAAGCGTGTCTCACCTGATTTTTCAGGATTTTTAAGCACGGCACCTCATCTGCCCAAAGCACAGCTCCCACTGGCTTTCAGTGTCACTACCTACCTCTTCAAAGACTATTTGAACGATGTGTCCTGTGTTACCCGGGGACAGAGGGACAGGGAGGATCCAGCTTTCTGGAGTGGTACCGTCCTTCCTATCCCTGCGCTTCCTTGCTGCAATGCACGCTCCTCTTCTGTCTGTGCTCAAGAGAGGATGGATGATGGGGCGTACTAAAATGGCAGTCTGTAAATGAACCTTGAAGACTGCTCTGGTGTTTCAAAGGCTGTTCTTTTGGTCTGTGCTCTGTACTATTGCCGCTTCTTCAGCCCTTTCCAGAGAGTGAAAGAACCGTCACCCATCTCACCCTCACTCCCCACCCAGAAAAGGGCACTCAAAAATTTCAGGCCATGTCAAAAAAAGTGTTTTTCATCCTTAACTTGTATCTTGTAAGTAGCTCAAGCTGCATATTTGGCATGAAAAATCTCCTTGCCCAAACATTTTTAAATTTGGCAAAATCACAAGCAAGGAAGACTGGAGTCTTATAGCAGGGAAAACTGTTCAACCCAAATAATAAGTGGAGGTTCTAGACCTCTCCGTAATAGCACTTAATATAAGAGTTTCTCCACATACGGTTCAAAGCTATTAAGCCGAGGACTGGTGTTTTATAAAGACCTATAAGGACTGCAGAAACTTCTCTACATTTTCCTGTAGACGTTCCCTGAGATTAGACTGACACCAAGAGTTGTACTGAACTAAATCTGCAGCCAAAAAGTGATAGTGTCTCTTGATTAATGCGAGTAGCCAATCTGCTCAGACTGAAGCACTACATTTCTAACCTACACTAACAATCTGTAGGACTAACTCATGGACTAGAATTGATCCCTTATTAAATCAAGGTGACAACAAATATTCACACAAATCAGCTGCTTTTCTCCTACAAATCACTTCTTTAAACACATGATGGTTCATTTGCAGAAAGCCCTGTTTGGAAGAGAAAGGAAAAGCATTTGTTTGACACCAGCTCTCTCTGTGTGAGCATTGCCTCTCTTTACCTGCTTTTCTCTTTCTAAGGGCTAAAATGTGGGAACCTAAACAGTGATTCAGAAAAGGTTCTGATTTAGATACGTAACATGAGATAGATATGCTTGAACATTTATCATCCCAGATGCTGTTTTGGGTTTTCTGCTTTATGCTCATCTCTATTATTTTGGATTTTGTTTTCACTGTTACATGTTTTCCCAAAGGCCTCTTGCACTGCAGGAAAGAAGAGCTCCCTGAAGCGGGTTTGTGTAGATCTTTAAAATAATACTGGCTTACACATTAAAAGACAGACACAGCTGCAGTGAAGGGCACTAGACTTTTGGTCTTAAAAAAAGAAGAACCTGGGTTTAAAGAACATTCATTTTACGCAAATAAATCTGTGCAGAAAAACAGTGTAACAGAAATGCGTGCCCTTTAGAGATCGGCGAAAGCAGCTGGTCTGGCTCGGGCAGGAAGAAGCCTGCAGGTGCTGGGAACCGGCCAGAGGGTGAGATTCTCAGCTGCTAGGCTCAAACCTGGCCTTCGCCACAGCGGGAGCAGGAGGACGTGCTTGAAGAATCAGGGCTCTTGTGATAGCTGTCCCTGGAGAGATGTTCACCCCCTCCTGGCTCCAAGTGCCTGATGGGAGTTGCTGGGCTCTTTGTATCTATTGAATGCAGATACAGAACCATAGATGGTTCAGGTTAGAAGGGGCGTTAAAGATCATCTAGTTCTAACCCCCCTGCCATGGGCAGGGACACCTCCCGCTAGACCAGGTTGCTCAAAGCCCCATCCAGCCCGGCCTTGAACACTTCCACGGATGGGGCATCCACAACTATCTATCTGTATCTATCACGCTGGATGTTGTGTTTGCATTTTCTTGTGAAATAAAACTTAATTTGAGAACTGTTGGTGTAGAGGTGGTGGCTGGCAGGCATTTCCCTGTAGGGTAGCCTGAAAAAAGTCAGATAATGCTTCTGGAGAGCTGCAGAGGAGAGTCTGATCTATTACTTATTTGAAACAAGAGGAGTTTCAATTTGCAGGACTTGAAGACTTTTCTGTTTATTTCTCGTTATTTTGTCCTGCTGTCATGACTACGGATTTTCTCCCTCTTCAGTGTCTTTTACATGAGTAGCCTGCCTTATCATAGGCAGTATCAGAAGGTGAGGGGACAAGGGGAGACAAAAGGAGTAGAACTGCCATGTGTTTCTCCCTACCCAGGGAGATCTGAAGTACTTGGCTTTCATCTCCCTTCTATAGTCTGTAACACCAAAGGGATCATTATAGGTAAAAAATGTTATGCTGTGTTCTGTAACTTGGAAAGGGCTGGCAATTCCAAGGACTGTGTAATGAGCTGAGGCTGACACAGCACAGGTAATGTGACGGCACTGCCTGCCTTTTGTGTCACCACAGAAGATGAGATGGATCAAGGCATCTGCCCATCTCCTAGCCAAGACTGGGAAGAGAAGATGTGTAGAGTGATGGGAAAACAAACATTTTAAGCACAACAGAGGAGAAAGAATGGAAAAAACACTCATAAAGACATAGTGCTAGTACAACCTTTTCCTACCTGCAGATCCCAAAATGCTTCAACATTTTATAAGATGTAAAAGAAAAAAGGGCATTGCCAAGTTCATGGAACCCGTTTACATCAGAATAAAGGGTGAAAAATTAACTTAATGCTACTGCACTCTTGAAATGTTCCTCTTTCTTTGTCCCAGCTAATCCTATGACATGGTTCAACACAAATGTCCCCTTCCGCACAACAGAAGTTCACTGAGGTCAAAAGTTGGGAGAAAATCTAAGGTAAACTTGGGACTGAGACGAATTTCAGGAAAAATGGGGTTGATTTGGAAACATCTCTTTCAAACTTTGCGAAAAATGTATAAGGTTACAGAGCAGCTGGACAATTAATTGTTCAGATCAGTGGGTGTTCCCAGTCATCCTGGGACCCCAGCTCCCCATGAAAGAAATGCCAAGACACAGCTTTCCTCCTCCAGCATCAAGCTAACATGCCTAACCCCTTCCCATCTCAACACAATCAACAATGAAAAACAAAACCATAGACTTTCATTTTACTCACTGCCTTCAAGCTATTTTCCATACAAGTGTGAAATGTCAAATTTGCCTACACTGGGTCTGAAACCACAGGACCAGGATTGGACAATTCAGTTGTGGTATCGAAGTCAGATGCTATTATGTGTTACATATTTGGGACTGGAATATAGGATGGCTGGCATGAAAAGAGCTATGGAGTTCTGGCTGCTAGGATTTGGCAAGTGGGAAGAAACTGTGGTTAATCCAATTTTGAAAGCAGCCTCTTATTTCTTTACCTCCATGAAAACCATCACTGGAAGAAACCCCGGGTCTTTTGAAATATTCATTAAAAATAAAAGATCACCCTTTGCCAGAAGAGTCCAGCAGCATGGAGTATGCAAACCCAACCTCACAATCTGGGTATGTATCAGGTGGAGCGGAGAGTCTGGCTGCCATACATTGGGTTTTATTCTTTTTTGAGATTCTGGGTTACATGTCAGTCTCTCCTAAAACTATCCTGTTTTGTATAAATAATTGGATATTCAGTAAGTGTAGGAGAAATTGTATCTGTATATATAGGCCGTTAGTTGGAGTAAACTGATTACTAATTACTGGCATCCCAGTCTAGAAAGAGGAATTAAAAACAGAGGGTTTTGGACAGAGTGCAAGGCGTAAACGGGAACAAGCCAGACATGACACCAAGGGCAGGGAGGAAGGATGGCTATGGGAGGAAAGCAGGATGCTCTGGAGGGGTTTACTGAAGAGTCAAATGCTGATGATGCTGTTTGGCCAAAGTGGAACTAGAGGTACTGTGTTCAGAACCAAGAGCAGATGTCAGTAAGTACACAGATGTTTTAAAAGGTTGGTGGTAACCAGTGAGTGTTGTGACACTACTGACTAATTTCACATATGTTTTGTTGATCGCTTCCTAGTCCTGGGAAATCCTCTTATAGTGTAGTTGCAGGTCCCCACATCTGGGAAAGCTGCTAAAGCAGAACCCACTTGTCTCAGGGATGCTAGAAGGCCAAACTGGTTAATAGTAGCAGATGGACTGGCTACCTATGAAGAGCAGTGCTGAGCCATGGGGTGCAACAGGTGCCTTTACAGACCTGAAGGGAGCTCTGAGGTCAGGTACCTGCTCCCAGGTAGGCCTATCCTTCGTAAAGTCACAGTGAAAATGGCTTCAGGACAAATGTATATTGATATATGCCTCATAGGTAAATCCAAGGAAGTGTGAGCTCCAGTGGAAGGTTTTCTGAATTTTTTGTCTCTTTCCACGTCTGCCAAACCTGGAAACTGCCCCTAACAGTGTGTCACAGCCCCAGCGAGAGCAGCAAGCCACCACACCTCATCTACCTGGCCTCCCCACCTTCATCCACCACTGTCTCTTTCTGCCCCTTGTCCAGGCTCCGGTTCAACAGGACTCAGAGCCCACCAGCTCCCACCTATTCCACCTGTCTCCCACCCAACTCCAACCTGTCCCCAAATGCTGCTGCTAAATCCTATTGCCTACCACAGCCTGTTGGCGTTTCAGTTGTCTCTCAAGCCCCTTTAATCTTTGCTAAAAGGTGCCTGGTCAGCACACAACCCTCTCCCCACCACATTCTTCCCCGTCCCCCATGCTGCTCAGCCACCCCAGGGCCGGGATGAAGATGAGCAGGGTCAGGGTGGTGAATGGCCTCCCTGCCAGCTCGGCCTGTCGGGGCTGAGCACACTTGGGCAGGCTGGTCATGGCGGGCCTGGCAGCAGCTTTTCAAGGCCCACCCTGCTCCACCACAGGGCCAAGGTCCCTCCTCTGCCTGGTGCCAGGTCAGCTCCCCAGGGACTCTCAGGACTTCCTGCGCCCTCTGCTCACTGGTGTGCCTGGGAGGTGGAAACTGATCCCCAGCACCACGGTCCCTGAGAGCCCCTAGACCCCCGCGTGGGGCCTGCTGTCACCCCAGGGGCCTGGCCCCTCTCCTTGGGCCTCCCGCCGCGGCCCCACAGCCGCTGAGCCGCCCCCGGTCCCGGCCCGGCCCGGCAGGTGGCGCTGTTGCAATGGCTGCCGCCGGCGGGGGACGGCTCCGGGGAGCCGGCGGGAGGAGGGCAGCGAGCTCCGCCGGCCCGCCGCCGGCCTGGGGGAAGCGCCGCCGGTGGCAGCGGGGACGACGGGGTTCAGCGGCTCTGCCCGCCGGGGCTGTGGCGCGGTGTTTTGCAGGGCTGCGAGGAAGGGTTGAATTCACCTGTGTAAATTCCCCCTCTCTGATAAAGCCCCGTGATCTGAGGGACGCTGGGGCACCTCTGAGGAGGCTGTGCAGGGTGGGGTGGCACAGGCTGGGCAGTAGCCTCAAAGACTGTACAAACTTTTCGTCATGGTTTGCCTTAGATAAAGAACACCAATCAAACAAACAAACAAACAAACAAAAAACCAAAAAACAGAGTAATTTTTCACTGACGGACTTTCTTCTGTGGAAAACAACCAACCAGCCATGGCAGCAGCCCGAGGGCGGCCATCTCCACAAATGAGAGACCTGCAGCCTGCTGGTCTGTCAGCGTTGGCGCAAAATGGCACCTGCCCCAGCAGCGGCCCCGGGTGTGGGAAACCCTGGTGTTTCCTCACAGATTTTGGCTGAGGTTCAGGGCCCATCTCAGGAGGGACAGGGACAGTGTGGCAGTGATGGCAGCCAGTTCTGCAGGTTGCGGTGGCTTGGCCGCCATGGCCCAATAGCCGTGCCTCTGAGGGGGTTTGTGAGGAAGGGGCTGCAGTGCCTCCTTGTTGCCACATGGCTCCTCTGTGTGAGGGAGAAATGGAGAAGCAAGATTTGAGTGCTGCAGAGGGGTGCTGCGAGCTGGCTAGACAGGAGGGAAAAGGGCCAACTCGCTGACGGGCCACCAAGGCCCGTGAACAGTTGTCATGCTCTACTGTGTAGAAACAGGGTGGACACCAAAAGGGGGAACAAGTGCTTGACAAAGATGACCCAAAGTGAAGGGAGGCACATGTCACAACCATGTTTGTTGTCTCTGCTAACGTCTTTACTCTCTTCACACTCAAGCATGAAGAATTCTTTAGGAGGACATTGGGGAAGGAGGTCCACCACCACCTTCCCAGGAGTTTCCACTGAAGAGCACAGTCACACCCTTGTCAGACCAAGAGCTGTGGTTACTAACCACCTGTAAAGGGGAGCGCAAGCCAACAACCACCCTCCAGTGAGGTTCCTGGGCTGACAGGAGATCAGAGGTCAGCTGCAGCAGTTTTAAACTAGTGGCTCTCCTGAAAGGAGCTTGGCTTTTTTACTGCCCTGCCTGCATGTAATTGAGTTTTTTGTTTCCCTTCTCAGCTTGATCGCTTCGCTTTGCTTCGCTGCTCCACAGCTGTTATGAACCCCTTCAACTATTTATATGGTTCAAATGTACCGACACTGCCTAAAAAAATCCTTAAGGCAGAGTTTTAGGAAATTGGTCAGAAGTCTTAGAAACTGAGTCATTGGGGATGGGTTGAACTTTGCTTTTTTCTTCCAGCTGCCTGCTGTGTGTTTGTCAGATAGGGATTGAACTGAGAAAGGGTCCTGGAGTTCAAACGCCTTCCCTGCTGTAGCGAGGTGGAGAATGGCACAGGATGCAGCTTATCACAGATAACAGCTGTGTGCATCAGGGGTCTCCGCTTCCCTCTCCCATGCTGCTTGCTCGGCTCCCTGCCTCTCCCGCGCACGCTGCGTGGAGGGAGGCTGGGGTGGGATATGGTTTTCAGACCCATTCACAGCTCTTCAGCCAGATGAAGTCTGTGTCACAGGGCATATCCTGCAGATTCAGCAGTAGAGGGCAGTTCCTATCTCAGGGGGAAGGAGAATATAAGACATAAATAAATCTCTTTTGCCTTACGAGGCATGAGTTACACCTGTCAACCCTGGCTAGCGAAATGTGGACCTATATTACAAAATTCACTCACATAGTTAAAGCGGTATAATTTCTCAGCAGTCAACAAAACTGTACAGATGTACATGTAGACACCAACATCTAGCAAACAGTGAATTATAACGTCAGCTGGAATAGATATTCTGCTCCATAGAGCTGTGTGCACAGCAGGCTTTTGTGGTTGTGGTATGAAAAGTTGGGGGTGGAGGGAATCTGGACATGTAAGCAGATAAAAAAAAATTAAAAATACTTTTGTGGAGGGAAAAAAAGGGGTTTTCAAAGAGCATTTTAGGAAGTTTGAAATGAATCCACAATCGTTTCATTATTCCCACTTCCCTCAAGTCCTCTTTCTAAATCTGTTATCAAAAACATTACCCAGGGGTTATTAAAACACCAACACCGTAGCCAATAATCGTTTTATAATGAAAATGCAAAGTACACAGCAATAAAATGCACAATGTTCTCCATGAACATCCCCTTATTACGAGTTGACAACATCCATGAATTTTGTTTTTCACTTCTCCAGGGGAATAAAGGATGATTTTTACATAAGGAATGTTTCTGCTTAAGATCTGGCCCAGGAGCTTGGTGGCCTCTGTTTGACTGTCCTGACCCACCTCCCCGCAGCGACTGTGATTCCTGGGGGCAGGGGAAAGGGCCCTGTATTTTTGGCATGGTGCTGATATCCTTCAGGGGACCTTTGGCTGGACTGACCGATTTGTACGAGAGCTGCTTACGGTAAGGAGGGTGTTGCAGGAAGATGGAGGTGCGCCTGCACTGAGAGAGAGACGGAGATGAAAAGTAATGCAGAAGGAAAAAAAAGTTTTGTGGATTCTTTTCAGCCTCGGGCACTCAAGAGGAGACTGAGAAGGGAAGGAAATAAGAAAAGCAGCATATCACAAAGTGAGTAGAGCGATGACATTTTACAGCAGTTGAAGATCTCCACGGTGTTTGTACTGCTTTCATGTGGTGTTATCAGAGTTCTTTGCGAGGGTTTATTATCGTGTTCTCCCAGACAGAAAGCAGACAGCCATCCTGTGACCCACATCCTGAGTTTTACAGCCCTCCTTGTCCTGTGCCATCTGGGGTATTAATAGTGTGACCCACCACTGGGAGAGCAGAGGACTTCCTTTATACTCTAAACATTAATAATAATGAGAAACTGGGACAAATGACAAGCCTTCCTGCCCACAGAATGTCATAACCCTGCCACTTCAAATGACGCGAGCTGGCTAGGTCACTGTGCTGTTTGCTCAGCGGGTTTTAGGTTGCTGCTGTTGTTGCTACTACAGGGAGACTGAGGCTAAAGGCCGTACCTGGGGCAGCACACAGAAAGTAAGTCTAAATATTTTGCAGGCTAAATGGAGTAGGGAAGGGGTAAGAGGAGAAGCTGAAACTCACTGGTTAGGGCAGCATTTTTCCACCCAGCACTTCCCAGGAACTGGCTGTTAAATCAATGGCAAAGCGAAATACAGCAAACCCTTGAAGTACACCACTGCAGAGCAGTAGTATATCCCCTCAAGGAGATTTAACGACTTTTTTCCTATTTTCTTTTGGCAAACATTTGCCTTGATTTCAGTTATCATTACAAGAATTTTTCTTATTTTAAGGGGTAAAAGGAGGGAGTTGGCTTCCTTCCTTTCTGCATCACTCCCTGAGGTGTGACACTTCTGCAGGCTAGCATTAGCACCTCCCTACATAAATGGTGCAAAGAGACTCCCAGGGGGCTGTTTTTCTTTCCCCCAAGGAAGGGAAGATTCAAAGCAGAACAGACAGAGAGATAATATAGCTTTAATTGAACCTGGACATGCATACCGTTGTTACCCAGGAAAGGTCAAACGTGCTCTAGGGGTGTAAGAGGTCAGTGGGAGAGATAAAGAAGATGAGGTGTGCGTAGAGTAAGATAAGAGCTAAAGGTTTTATACAATTAGCCAAGGGTCAGGCGTGTGTGGGCTAGTGTGGCAAAGGGTGAGTGAGCTTGTGGCTCTGCAACTGGTGCTGGAGAGGGGGTGAAGGGGAGCCCTGCAGCTGGGAGTGTTCCTGGTTGGCTTAGCAAGAAACCTTCTGAGTGAGGGCTGAGCTGCATCCATTCATCCTTAGCTGCCCCCATGTTTCCCACTGACTTGCTTTGCAGTCCAGGGTGGGCCCGAGCACCTACAGATTTGGCTGGAGGGAGCATAGACTGTGTTGGCCAGCCCCGTCCCTGTCTGATGGCAGACAGCAGAACATCTGACCACCTGAAGCATGTCATGGGAGTGCTGGCCAGGTAACATCCAAGAGCAAAAGCAAGAGATGGCTCCCTGCTGGTGTCAGCCAGCATTAGTCTTGCTACAGCCACCCACCTCTTTGCAGAGAGGGTGGGTGCAGCTGGGTGGGAGCAAATGCAGAAAGGTCTCTGCCCTCATGCCTTCACCTTTCCTACTGGGCTGCATGTGTAGGCTCCCCAAGACATGTTCAGCCCCTCACTGTGAAGCATTAGGTCTTGGGGTAACAGGACAATTTGATCCCTAGGCGCTCTGGGGACTTCTTCCTGGTGTAGCTTATAGCAAACATGCCAATTCCATAGCCACGCATATGGCCGCTTCTGAAAAAAAAGTAATGAAGAGTATGTGTGTATTGACTTAGGGACCAAAACTAAGGCGAAGAGTAGGAACAAAACCCCCCCACCCATTACCAATTGGAAAGAACTGAATGCCTGCCTTCTCCTTCCGAATAGGAAAATTGGTTTCTACATTCAAATTGGCTGGAAGATAGGATTATGCTGGGCTGAGGTTGTTGTACTTCAAGAAGGTGGGGAAGTGAGATCAGATTGGCTGGATGGTGGAAAGAAAAAGAGAGCAAAACTGCCACTGTGATTTCCATTTCCCTGGGTCTGTCTGGTCTCTTGTTCCACAGGTCTGTTGGTGACAGGTAAGGAGTACCAGAATGAATCCATTGCTTTTCCACAGCATGACAGTAAGGTCTAACCTGCTTGTGAGCCAGTGACAAAAGACAGAGCTACACATTTTAGCCATGTGCAGCCCATGTTTTTGCCTGAAAAAAAAGGGGTTTTTTTATATTAACTTGATAACTTAGCTCTCTTGAAGTCCTATCAGCACAGATACAGAGCATGCCATTCTTTACTGCAATGTAGCCAAAGTAAACTATCCCAGTGCCATATCAACGTGTGCAAAGGGAGTGGAAAATACTCACATGGAGTGGAAAATGCTCTGACACCGTAGGTTCACCCAGTGCAGATGGCTGGTTGCCAGGCAGTAAAGGAGGAATTGACTCTCGCGCAGAGGCAGAATGTACCCTAAAGGTAGCAAACAAACAGAACACAACTTGGAAATGAGTGACCTACAGTCTGTGTGGGTCTGAGAAAGTGCAGATGTGGAAAGTAATTCTTTCAAGTAAACACAATTGCTCTACCTGATGGTGTAAGAGGCCAGTCACAACGTCAGGTTTTGAAATCGCAGGAGAACACTGCAGCCTTTTGACACTTCACCAGTACGTTTATCTTTCTCAAAGGTGATGCAAACATCAAAGCACATGCTCCATTTTGCCCGATGATGACAACATCAACACCATCCCAGAGGAGCGTATCCATGCAAAATCTTTATTTGGAGAACGTCTTCTCTTTAATAACATCACCCCTCCAGTTTACACATAAGCCCAAAACCACAGTATTTGCATTGTGCAGAAAAAAATACAAAGAAAATGCTAAAAACAGATTAATCTTCTGATATCATATAAATAGTATTTTAATTGCTTACTTCTATTTCCTCTCTTTTTATCCCTCTAAATCTGTCTTTGGGCTAGTTAGAGCAGAAAAACACGACAATGACATAGTATTAGTTTTGGAGATAGGCCACAGTATCTTGAAAGTCAGTGTGGAGAATTATCTGCATTGTGTAAGGACAAAGACACAAGGATACTGATATACTGTCTGGCACATATATCTCCTTGTTTTCCTTCCAGGTTAGGAATGGCTTTTGGAATGGTTCTGATTATTTTCTCTGCTGGTCCAGAGCTCAAAAGAAGGCTGAGATTGCTGCTGTTGAGGGTGGAAAGTTCCCCCTTCATTTCATAATCTGTATGTTATTGCGGTTTCTCTTGGCTGGGAAATGTAATTTTTATTTCTAATCTCAGCCATGTGTCGGTCAATTCTGACTTAAGTTCCCTTCACCCTCTCCCTGCTGTGCAGCTCTGAAAGCCATATTGCAAACATATTTTTCAGCATGGGTGGGAGGTAGCATTGCCGTTATGGGCTTTGCTATTGATATCAGGATTTCCCTTTTTCTTTGTTTGAAGCATTTTTTTCTTTAAAAATAGAGTTGATGGTAAACAGCTTTCATTTAATCCCCAGGGGGAGGTGCAATGAACATTTTCATATGAGTTTGAATAAGAATTAAATCACCATTTCCCAGCTTTTTGAATGAATTCAATGATATAGTCATCATCTCATGAAATCTTCAGCTTGCTCTTTTATTGTGATTATGCAGAAGAATAGAAGTTTAAACTTTGGAGACTCCACATGTAATTAAATCTCACTAAATTAGGGTTGCAGCATCATGTCTTATTGCCAGTGAAGGGAAATTAGGGGATCGTTTGATCCTCAACCAAGGAAATACCGATGTCCTCCAAAAGGACAGTGTTACAGAAAACGTTCAAAAGTCTGACAAGCTGTCAAGCCTTTCCATTCCTTTTAACACTGTTTTGTCTCTCTTCTTTCAGGTGATGGCTCCTGCCAAGTAAAAGTTCACTTCTCACATATACTTGCCTCTATCAGATCTTGAACCAGGACAAAAGTGCCCACTTTGAAATTGCAAGAACTTCTGCCATTTAAAATGCAAGAACATTTCACTTCTCTTCCAATCACTCCACTGTTTTTTCCTTTGAAAAGAGCCAATGAAGAAAATATCAACATTTTAACACAAAGAGAAGGTCGAGTACTGTAAAACTAACATTCAGCTGGCTGTCCATGTGGCAAAGGCAACAGAATGTTGGTCCTAGATATTAATATTGATTTATGATATTAAACAAACAGAAATATTTTGCTAATTTCTAATTACTTAGGTAAATAAGCTTGATGGGACTGGTTATTTTTGAAGGGTGAGTTATTAATTCTGTTACTTGACCATTTTAAGCATATGCTGTCCTTAATTTTTTTCGATAGTTATTGGATGTTTCAGTATATGGACTATTTGCTCCCAAGATCAGGAGCTGAGTCAAGGAAACTTGATGGGTTTGTTAAAGGATAGTTGGCAGTAATGACTAACCTGCCATAAAACCTGTAGCATGAAATGCAACCAAGGGGAGGTTTCTTGAGTTAGTAGGTGACAAGTGATGCTCGGTCAGGAATATCGCTGGGCATTTCAGTCACCGGCGATCCTGAGTCATTCAGAGGGATTTCCCTCCCGCATCCCACCCCCGTTTTAGCTGTGATGGCAGTGGGATTTGAAACACATACTTATCAGTTCTTCTCGGACCACACTTCTGTCTAGTTCAAAATGCCAGGAGGCCGGAGTGGGATCCGCAAACAGCGGTTGGCCGTGGCAGCAGCCTTCCCGCTGGTGCTGCGGGGAGCCGCAGGAGGGAGCGCTTTCCCCTCGGAACACCGCATCCCCCCGAACGCCCCTCCCGCAGCCGCCGCTCGGCGCCCCGGGGACTCGCCTGTGTCCGGCCGCATGGGCGAGTAAGGCGGGACTTCAGTAGCCCCGCAGCTCACGGGTGAGTCTGCTGTCTCAGGCAGAAGAGAAGAGCCTGAAACGTTGGGTTCGTTGTGTATCTTCCTGGCAACTTAGCACTGCCACCAAGGTGCTGTTACCATCGCTTGCCCCTTAGGCTGACTAACCATTCTGGATTTCAACGGGGTAAATGGAAGGAGACGGCAGGTCCTATTTAGCTATCCATCTCCTGGGGAATCTCCCCATTAAACATTTTTTAAATGTATAAACCAGGCACGGGTTTTTTTTGCATGATTTTCTGGGAATGCTCGTGAAACTGGTATCTTCCCAACCGAGCACTTTGATAACCTGTCATCCAACCCCAGCTTCCCTGGCTACACCAGTACAGCCACAGCACAAGCTGGATACTCAACAGCTTGTAACAACGTGATTTCTGAGGTTCTAGCTCTGCTTCTCGTCCTGAGAATAAACGCAGTTCTTCACTGCCGCTCTGCAGTCACACGCCTGCATTCCAGGAGGCACTGGAACCAGACGGCCACATCCTCCTCCTCTGAGCTCCTGCCGTTGCCATTACCAGTGACAGCTGTTGCCATGACAGTTTTATGCACCCATTGAGACAGGCACTGAAAGTCACCATTTACTGGTTTTTAACTACATCTGGTGTAAAAGGAGCTTGCTGTTTACTGCTGTTCTCAACTGGCAAAAGGCTTCTGGAAAGGTGCTCAGCTACGGTACCATCCAGCCCATTCCGAGAGCTGACATTTTAATTATGGCACAGGTACTGAAGAAACACTGAGCCACAACCATTCATAAAAATGTACTCCATGTATTTCCTAGCTGTGTGCATGACATGAAGCAGCCAGTGTGTTAGAGGAATACACTATTTTTAAAGCAGTACTAACTCTAGCCTGTCATCCACTGGTAAGTCACCTACTACTGCAAAACAAAGTTCACTAACTTTCTAGGTTTTAATTTCTGATTCTTAGACAATGAAACCCTCCCTGCAATACTGTTGCTTCCTATTTCTTTCTTTTTTCTTTTTTTTTTTTCATTTTTAAAATCTTGGTTGCTTATGTGCATTGGAAAAGTAATTACTTGTCATGACTGATGAAACAGACATCTTGCAGAACTAACCCCCTCCCCATCAGAAAATAAAATGCTCAGAAAACTCCTGTTCCACAGAGACGTGAACTGAAGGTAGCAGGACTGATTATATGGAACAATCTTCAGTTCTCCAGAAATCAAGGATAAATTAAAACTTTCAAGTTATTGCTAGGCATCTCAGCTTTACTGGTAAGTGGGATGATGAGAGCTGAAGCAGTTCTGTTTAAGAATTGTTTTTTTATGGGCAGAATTGGGACGGGTGGGGGGAGGCGGGTAAAACATGTTTTGTAGCTATTTACTAGTCCCTAGATGTCTTAGATGGTGATGAAGAAAGGTGGATACAGTAAGAGTGGTGGGAACAGTTTGTCAACAAGTATTGCTACATAGCATGCACAAGAGTTAATAAAATATATTATACACCACATTTTCTTTTCAAACGAGCTTTAAATAGTCCATATTTAACAGAATCATGTGTTACAGACAAGAAACTCTTGCTGCCAAAAAACAGGATGAGTGTTTTTCCCCATCGTTCTTTCCAAATTACAGGCTTAGGACAAAATATTTAAAGAAATTAGAAGATTTTTAAAAATAAAATTATGCTAAAACCCAGAAAAGGCCAGTAGATTAGACCAGTGAAGTACATGAACAAGTCATCAGAAGAATGTTAGTACACAGGTACTTACAAAAATACACACAGGAGTGGACAAAAAGGCTTTAAAAACACAGATACTATGCAGGCTAATTCAGTATCAAAGAGCAGAATGCATAGGCTTTATTATAAACTCTGTAATTCATGCATTTGTGTGTGCAGATAAAATATACTTAAAGCCATGTATTTAAATGCCATCAAGAAGACACCTGAACTCCTCCCCAGCAACATCAGTTGACTTCAGGGAAGAATTAAACCCAGTTTTGTTTATTTTTATACACTGGCCTAATCCAAACCCATAATCTGTAAAAGGGAACAAAGTAAAAGAAAGAAACCAGGTATTTTATCTGAGCCGCTCAGAGACACCGGGACAAAGATCCAAACCCACTTTTTGGTAGTCACCGTCACTGGAATGCAATGGCAGGAACACAACACCAGCCGGGACAGTTCTCAGCTGTGTTTCAGAAAGCGGCTCCAAGAAGAACGATCCAAGGGTTGAGTGGGGAAAAACAGAAATTAACCCTGTAGTACATACATACATACATACATACATACATAGATGGCTCTTTTCAGAACGAAATAAGGTAGCACTACTGAGTATGTGGCAATATGGAGTGTGCATTAAGATACACAAGTGAAATCTGCTTGGGGCACCTTCACTCAGAGGGGTAAGTCTTCTTAAAATATAATAATTATAATAATAATAATACTTCTTTATACTTGCCACTTGTTAGCAATTGTTTACATCGTAGAAAAATAGATAGTATTCTGTAACAAGAAATATAGTTACTTTGTTAAAATGGGCTATTTTAAACCAGCTACTATTCTTTCATATAAAGAATTTCTAAACAGGAAAACAAAAATAGGTAATACTGAGTGCAAAACAGCCAGTGGTATACTTTGCATTGGTTTGAAACACTAGTTGCCAGCTACTATAATTACAGGTTCTGTACACTGTACTACAAAAGTCTTCCATCTTTTAGAAGCTTTGGGGTTTTTGCTTTTCTTCTCTCTAGGTGGCAAGTAAGTATTTAATCCGAGTAAATTCATACTCTGGAAGTCAAAAATAATTTCACCATCAGTCTTTGCTACCATTCTCTCGCATTCCTTCCCCCACGTAGTGCAGCAGCACTTTCTACTTATGGCCAAAAATCCCTTAAGTTAAACAAAGTTTAGACTGTAGATACTTAGAAGTTTAGCTTATAAATTCACATTCTTTTAAAAATCATTTCACTAATCTCCCACATTTACATTTACACCAAAGAGAAAGCTCAAAAGCCTCACTTCATGCATTTCATCATCCCCGCTGAAGACTGAAATAGAGTTCAGATAAAAACTCTTTGCCAACAGTAGGTAGTAAGTCTTAACGCTACAAAGCCAGATGGTTCCAATGTAGAAGTCAGATTTTTCTGTAGTCTCCGCAACAGTTTCAGATACGAATAGCTAATTCCTAGTGGCAGTGGTAAAGGCATTATCAGTACACCATGAACACCACAAATGGAGGCAATTTCCAAGCATCAAAGAACAAAAGACAAACAAAAAGCACCCAGAAAAAAAAAATCAGTGAAACATTCTTAGTAGAGCGGAATTCTCTGTTCTCCTCTCTGTTCATCTTACACCTTTTCAACTTTGGTGGGGTCATATGTATCTGAAAACAAGACAAGAAGACACTATTAATAATGTATTGTGAAATCTATTCAATGTTGCTAGCTGCGGAAATAAGACATCTTTTCCCTAGGTTTTATTAAAAAAGAAGCAAATACTGGACTTTAAGCCTTAAAGATACATACTACATTCCTGACCCAAATTCTGTATTTACACTGATGTAATGCAGGAGCAACTTGGATCAAATGCATGGAGATATAATTTGGGAAATCTTGAGCAGGTAGGAACAAGCACGCTGACTGTTAAGTGATTATTTCTAGTTTTCAGATTAAGATAAGATTTGCTCCCCCTTGTACTGAACAAGTAAATGTTTTAAGTATCCTAGTAGGGCGTTTAAGGCTGGCTGAAGCAGCAATGATGCCATCCAGTCATCAGGGTCTCTTCATTCGATCGCAAATCCTTGGGTTCAGATTAATTCAACAGAATACAGGAAAGCACAGCTGCGTTGTATCACTATGGTTAGACTGTCTCACTTCAGTCTGCAAAACTGCAGCTCACATTTTGAACATTATTAACTCAAGCACTGAACTGGCTTACTAACATTGGTCTTCATTTTTAGCCTACCTCTTGTCAGTTCACAGGACAGACTACTCTTTGTTTTTCTTTTCCTGAAGCCCCAAGGACACTCTTCTATCATATTTTTTTTATTGGATTTATACCAACATTATCCATGAAGTGAGCAAATATGAGCCTTTTCCTTCACCCTTGTGACTCTGGGATAGGATTGTAATGAAACGGCTTTGCCTTGCGAGATCTGCCTGCCCTGTGCCATCATGCACATCCCTGACTTACCCTAGGCTCCTTGGGATGCACGGTCATGGCATGGAGGAACCAGGGCTACCTGTGGAGGTCATGCACACATCTGACTTACCCTAGGCTCCTTGGGATGCACGGTCATGGCGTGGAGGAACCAGGGCTACCTATGGAGGTCATGCACATGCCTGACTTGCCCTAGGCTCCTTGGGATGCACAGTCATGGTGTGGAGGAACCAGAGCTACCTATGGAGGTGTCTGTAGGCACAGAGGGGCCTGGACAAGCTGGCACTGCAGCTCGTGCTACCATGTGCTACTTGCTGCTCTTATGCAACCTGGATATCCGTGCTAACCTTAAGCATCCCTCCTGTAGGCTGCACTCCCACAGCACTCGCATTTAAACAGTTGAAAATAGTGAAAATAGTTGCATACACAAGTATCACACTTTGGAGTAAAACATTCACCCCCAGGACTTTTATGTTGATGTGAGTGAATGTCTTCATTAAAACAAGCATAAAAATCCACAGAGGGAAATTTTTACTCATGTGTGCCCGCGTCCATCTGCAGCATCCAGACTCATATCAAGGGGGGACTGACTAGGAAAGAACTTCTGGATTTGGCCCCAGTGGGTGGATTCCTGCTGCAGGATCCTTTATCACTTCTCTTGCCCACTCCCCTCGAATTGCTAGGCCAGCCAAGAAGGGAGTCTGTGCCAGCAACACCTATGTTTTCAGAACTGCTTATCAGTATTCAGACTCTTCTGGTATTTCCAAACTTCAAGCACAGACACCACATGAATGCAAAAAAATCAAGAGAAAAAAAGTCTTTGAGGACTAGTGCACTCCAGGGTAACGATGCATCTTTCTAGGCTTAATGCACTGATGGTGTGGGAAGATGCCTCTAAAGCAGTAACATTTTTTCAATTGTAAATTTGCCGCCTAAACTGCTAAAACATACAAAAATTCTAAACTGCTCTGTGTGAGGTTTACCTAAGAATAAAAATGGCTTCACATTTCAGAAGCCTGATTTTCCTGAAGCCAGGCACATTCACACCAATAGAGCTCCCCACAAAATTGCAGGTGCTCACTGTTGCAAGGAGTAGCGGAGGGTAAAAATCAGGCCACAAGACGTGGAGCCTCTGCGTGGCTCAGTTTATTCCTGGAAAGCTTACCCATACCCTGAGCACCTAAACCAAGGACAAAAAAGGGCCAGACCGGCAGGCTACGTCCCACTGCTGGGGGGACAAACATTGGAGTTCTAGCACTGATACAGAAATGTCTATTCAACATTTGGTTAAGCTCATTTGAAATGCTCTCTACAGAAGCAAAGCCAGACCAGCAGCCTCATGGAAGCAGTCTTCAAACAGCAAAGGAGAAAAGACATCCAGTGCATTTGGGAACATTTGGAGATACTCTTCTAATGGCAGTATTTGCATAGTAAGATCAGCTTCTTGCACTGAGTTTCGGCAGAGTTCTTACTCTGAGAGACGACTGTTCATCTGCCAAGCTGCATTATACATGTGAAAACCTGTTTCTGCAAAGGCCTCTAGCCTCTGCGACGGGCCCAGTCTGCAATTATAAGACTAACATCCCCCAACCTCGTTCCAAATAGAATGGCCTTTAGCAATATTTACTCTTTAAAAGCAACAAATACAATGGTTTTCCAGGATTCTCATTTTGGATTTCAATGGTACCAGCGAGCTAGTCTGGAAGTTGGGAGTGAGATTGACAGAGGAAGACACAACATCACGCCTTTCTACAAACAGGAGTCTTCAGTCCTGCCCCGTTAGGGTAAGGTGACGATCTTGTGGCCATCAGCAAATCAAGGTCTTTTCGGATGGGAAGAAGCCAGCCTTCCCGCCCCATGTGGTACTGGATGTGCGTGGCAGGAAGGGACACCCATGTTATCCAGACGTGGGGAGGGCTGTTACGTCTGTGAGGGAACTGCTGCAGTGGGAACACACTGTGGAATACAAGCCTGGCATTGTCAGCAAGAGGGATAATTTTAGACCTAATTTACTGCAGAATAACTCTCCAATAAAACACAGACAATCTGTTTTGATACATCCCTGAAGTCATGTCACCACAACAGTTATTTTCTTCACTCCAACAGAAACCCCAAGGGAGGAAAGCATATGAAATGCATGTGGGGCATACTAGACCTGATGGATACAAGGGAGCTAAATTAGCCTGTTTGGAAAATCTGGTCTAGAGAAACACAGCTCAGAGCAGAAAGAGACACAGAGCTGTGGGATACAGAAAAAGACATGAAGGGAAAGGCTGCAGGACTGCAGGAGTCAATCCTTAGAACTCATACAAATATTTCTCTTCAGATGGAAATACATAAATCCACTTTAAACTATGCTCCATTTAATTTCAGTCCCTCTGTACTGGAAAACTGTGAACAGATTTATATCGATGAGGTTTAATGAATAACCTGTGCAGATTTCAAGGTAGAACATCAGCTGTTACAGAGAGGATGGTAAAAGGAAGGAGGAGATTAATAGTAATTTAACAACTTTCACACCACACATTTGCTCACTCCAATTAATTTAATGGAGTAGACAGGTGGCCTGGGACATTTATCCCTTTACACAGATCTACGGCAACAACTGATTTTCAGTTGTTCAACACAATGCTGTATGAAAAGTGTTTTGGAGAGAGAACAGCTCATGTTACTCTTTGGGGATGCATATGGACTACACAAGTTTATACGCCTTTGAGAGATGAGGAACACCAAGAAAAAAGAAAAGGTGTTCACTGAAAAAGTCAACTTTCCATTTGACCTGGGGATAACAGTTATTCTCAACATCTGATCTGGAAAATATTCATGAGAGAGGGAGAGAGAATTTTCCAGGCCCCTTAACGCAGCCATTTCCCAGAGGCGTCACAGAAGAACATCAGATTTTTATTTTTAGTTTCTTCTGAACTCTGATATAGTATGTGTCTACTTAAGTATTAGAGAGGGAAAAAATGGGTATTCAAGGAGAGGTTATGATTAAATCACCACGTGTTCCCAAACACTGGCACTAGAGTGGCTATCTCTGAACTCTGCTGTTTGAAGCTGGCTGTTCCCTGAAACAATTAGACAGAGATGAGACCTCAGGGAGCGCTCCTGTCTCTGTGAATAAGTTTCGGTATCACAAATGAGTTTTACAGTAACTTCTCCTAAAATGGGATCAGAGAACACTCATGTTATCTCTTCCACAAGGAGAGCAAAGCGGGTGGCAACCAGACAGGGGCAGTACCACCTACAGCCTGTTACTATTTGAGCAGCGTTATGTGGGCATAAGCAAACCGATCATGCCCATTACCTAAGGAAACAGTACCCATTTGGATCTCCCACCACAGGGTCTTACCTAAAGAAAAATCTCTGTCGATCCTCTTCTTGTCCATTCCACCTAAATATCCGTTTTCACTGAGAGAGATAATACGCTTGGAAACAGCCCCTGAGCTTGCCAGTTTGTTTCCTCTCTCCTCTTGTACCCTCAACAGCTTCTCCTCGTCCACCTCCTCTCCCGAGTCTGCACTCTTAATGCTCAGACGTCTCATCCGGGACACAGAGTCAACTTCTTTCATTCGCACTAAGCGATCCATGGCAGTCCGGCTAGGTGGAGAAGTGAGCTTGCCTTGGAGTGTCTCTATCACTTTTGAGGTGCTTCTCACTCTCTTTTCTGAATGCTGATACACAGCTGACTTGCAAACCAAGTTTTGGTCCTCACCTTGGCTGGGACTCGCAGGTTGTTCAAGAACTTGCTCAGTTACCGGTGTTTTAGCGCTGGCTTCCTGGTGAGTGGTCTGGCCTTCATCAGGGTATAAAGATCGGCCTCCCACTCTGACAAAGAGAGCACTCTCTGTCCAGCCACACTTTCGTCTGCCTTCATAAGAACCCTCTTTTTTTCCTTCTTTTTCACTTACTGTGCTCCCCAGTGATGACTCAAAGTCCTGGGCACCATTTGCAGGGCTAGTGCCTGCATGGGACCCAACATGGTCATCTGGAAGGAGAGACTCCACTGCTATATCTATACCTAAAATTCTTGCAGCTCTGGCCTGCAATGACTCATTCACAGGGATTTCCACTGCATTTGCATTTGAAGAGTGATCGGAATTGTTAGCACCAGGTCCTGGGGCTACATCAAGTCCCACTGACCTCAAATCCGGCTCAGAGCGCCCTTGGTTCCTCTTCGTTAGTGACAAGCGTACTACTGAGCCTCTCTCTAATGCCGTATCATTCGTGGGAGTTACACCTTTGCTTAGTTTAACAAAGTCTAGGTAATTTTGGTCTTCGCTCATCTCCTGCAAGACAGGGTTATTGAAAGGATTACTGTGACATGAACTGCTTGGGCTACTGGACAAAACTCTCTTGAGAGGGCCCACACGAACTTGCTGCTTGCTTGTTCTGCTCTTGGCTTCCCCTGTCCTCATTTCTGTTATCAGACTTCCATCTGCTGGCCTGACTCCTTCACTGCTCCCTCCTGGCTGCGAGGCGCCTTGAGAGCCAACGCAGCCCGGCTCACCACCATGCTCTGTCCCCACACTCCAACTTTCAGACTTACTTTTAACTCTTCCTGGCTTAAATACAGGCACCTCTGAGACCACCATTTCTGATTTCCTACCGTATTTTGGCTCCTGGTTCAACTTCTCATTTCTGGATGCCCTCCTCTGTGTAAGGGCACCTGCCTGTGGAGAAGCTGCAGCACTTTCCAAATCTTCTTCACTGCTTGTGCTCTCCTCCTGCTCTTGCAGCTCCTTGTTAAAACTTTCTAGCTCACTTATTGCATCCCAGGGACGGCGACTGACAGGTTTCAACAGAAACTGCCCAAACAGCTCTTTACTGTTGCAGGGAGCGCCTGCTTCTCCCTTAACTATATCTCCCCGGGGAAAAAGGCCGGTTTCCCTCTCCTGGGCAGGCAAGGGCTGGCTCTGGTGGGCTTTTGGAGATGGGGCCTGAAGGACCGAGGTGGCGGTCCTGGAAAATGCACTGTTGCTAGACTGGCTGAGATGCATCTGACCCTTCATGCCGTAGGCGGTCTGTCTGCAGCTTCTCTCGTCAGAAGGCAACCCCGCCTGTTTTGACCCTGTGGTGGATGCTGTACATCCTGGGAGCTTTGGAGACAGCGTTTTGTTACTACTGGGCTGCCCAGGTTTTTTACCATGGAAAAATTGTGGGCTATTAGGTTCTTCAGTGAAACTGGTCTGTGTCTGCTGGTCTTTGTACTGATCACCTGGCCAGGAGCCAGAGTATTTGAGCTCTCTGTGTTTTGTAGGCTGAATAAATCTGAGGTCATTCATTTGTTTGAACTCTTCTGGTCTCCACAACTCTTGTTTTTGTAACTCATTTTTATTGGTCATGCTTCCTGTAAGCGCTTGTAACTCCAAGTCCGTTGAAGACATACTTAAGAGACTTTGTTCTTGCAAAGCCCCATTGTTATCAAACCCATTCTTATCAGGGCTCTGGGTTATGTTGTTGTTCCTATCTGTATCTGGCAGATTGGATTCTGATTTAACTGGGATAGAGACCAAACAAAATATAGTTTCATTCATTTTTTTCTTTGAACTCTTTTTGCTCTGCATCCCAGTTCCAGGTTCAAACTTTTTCACTTTCGTAACAGTCTCACAGGTGCTGTCCATATGTGAATTTCTTACAGAGGGTTTGCCTTTTGCGTACTCTATGCTGGCTTCATTACGGGGGCTGTGATTAGTTGTGCTACAACTATCTCTTTGGTCTGGCAAGGCACAATTTTCCTGATCTCGGATGGATGGTGCCAACCATCTGTTGCTATGGGTGGAGCTGTTGGAAGTTCTTTCTCCCTTTGCAGAATTGGTCAAGTTTGATGCATCCGAGAAGGCACTGTTGTACTGTACTTCAAGATCTCTCTCTTGCAAAGCACCAGAACGGGGACTACATGCATTTTCAGTGTATTTAGCGTTGTCCTGCAGACCTTCCGGTGGTGCAATTTTAATATGTCGTATTCGAGGATCGTCAAATGGAATATACTGAACAGAACGCAAGTAGTCAGCAGGGCGCCTCGCATGGCTTTGCTTCCCATGAGGAAGGTGGTTGTCTTTGCAAGGGTCGCCTCCCACTTCAAAAGTATTGGCAGCTGGTCGTTGGCAGGGGACAACCCGCTCCACAGGACCCTGATGATCACTGCTGGCATACGTGTCATTGTTAGGCACTTCATTGAGGGGATGTGGGGTCACATTTTGGTGAGTTGGGGATTTGTAAGATGGAGGAGGTACATAGACCGGGGGCTCCAAAGCAGAGTCTTGAATGCAAGCATCTTGCCTTGGCTCATTAACTTTGGCTAAGTAGGGGATGGGTTCATCTTTCTGGTAGTGGTCCTGGAAACCCACAGTTTCTGCAGGTGACCTTGTCTGCCGCTGCAGTTCGTAAGACGGAGGCTTCAGAGGTCTCCCGTACTTGGGTTTCACTAGGGGAAGGAAATGGCCTCCCGTTTCGTGGTGCTTGGCTGGTTCCACACTCAGTCTGTTTTGGGGATAGGAGGGGGTTTTAGTTACGCTGAGTGAGCTGTTGCTGTTGTTTAGGGAGGGCATTTCCACGCACCTCATACTCTCTGGTGAAAGGACCCTCGGCAAGGACTGTGATTTCCCCTTGTTGTGGGTGCTCAGTACGTTATCTCCCAGGGTGAGCGAATACAGCTCCTGAAGCAGCTTCTCCCTGTCACCCTCGGACATTTGCCTCCCTGCCTTTTTTGTCTGGTTCCAGCTTTCCATTCCCAGACTCTGCCATTTGCAGTCGCCGGGCACTTCGCAGCTTTCCTGCAAGCCGCTTCTTCTGGCATACCCTGCGCCCGTCCCCACCTTCAGCTGACTCTCCCTGGGGTGCCGGGGTGCCCCCGGGGCTGCAGACAGGCCTTTCATTTCCACGCCGCCTTTCTGGGAATAGCTCAGTAGCACACTGAAGTCCTGTCCTCGTCTTCTCCAGTAGGCGAGATCTTTATCAGTCCTGGGCTGGGAAGACCATGCTAATTGAGTCTTGTCATAAACCCTGAAAAAGAAACACAGTGTCACCAGGCAGTTTGCACAGATGTCCTTTCTTTCCCTTATGGGTAAGGCCATTAGGAGGTCAAATGTTGAGTTATGCCAATGGGGTTTGTGGAATTTATTTGCAACCAGATGACTTTATGATTTTAATGAGAGGATTTAAAAGTCAGTCATTAATATGAGTAAAGGAAGGGACTGATGCTCTGCTGGCATGTTGTTAGCTACGCAAAGCTGTTAGAAAGAGAAACAAATGCACACAGTTACGTGCTGTGCAAACATGCACAGCCCTCCTTGATGGACACCAGAAAACCAGAAATGATTGTGTTGAACTTATTTCTGCACTCTGCTACATCCAAATCTATAGACGTCAAGGGGACTACTGTGGTACGCAAGTTTAATAGGAATCGAAAGCTAAAAAGTAGAGCTGAGGAGAACAGGTAGGGGGCTATTTCATAAGATATATTCTGTAAGAAGCATGATTTGCATCCTAGTACAAGAGCTGAAATGCAACATGTCATTTCCACTGTTGATTTTTGTTTGTCTTTCAAAGGGAACAAATGTCTTCGAAGTGCTTTGGATGAAATGATACACGCCACAACAATGGTGATGTATCAGCGCAGTTCTGAATAAGACAGAACCAATATCTGAAATCTAAAATACCTCAAAAGAAGTATAACACTGTTAAATAAAAGAGGGATTAACTCCAGCATATGAAATATGAAAGACATTAGACATTTTATTGCAGATTAGAAATTCAGAACACAGATTTAAATGAACAGAATAGGTTCTTTGTGTGTTCTGAACAGACTGTAAACTATTTAATATATTACTGCTGAAGAAAATCGGTACCTTTCTATATAAATAATTAATCTTCTACTTGAACCGTGTTCTGCTATTCTTGTACCTAAGGTGTCCAACAATATAACTGCCTTTACACTATGTAGCTGCCACCAGCACAAGACTGGAAAGAAAAATCAAAATTGACAGAAATAGGACAAGTATGTAGATAGAACCCAAGAATTTCTTTCTTTTCTCTCCACCCCAAGGTATATAAACAGTGTCATCTGGGTCTTTTTTACTAAAACCAATGATCTATTCAAATAGCAGTTTGAGAAAACATAATACAATTCAAAATTTGGAATGAAAACTAAGCAATCCAGATCCACAGCAATTTTGTCGTATGTATGTTAACTTTGTCCTATGACTATAAAAGTTTAAAAACCAAACTGGGATAAGGAGCATCTTGTTCATATTTATTCAAGTGGATTAAGACTTAACATCTGAATAAAATGTTCTGCCTCTGAGGCACAAAGTACAGTTCGATCGATGAACCCTAGGAAGTAACAGACGTCTTCATTAATCAGTGAGATATACCAGGACACCTCCTATACTGGCGAGTTGATTGTTGTAACAATGAACATTTCCATGTGGAAACATGCAGCTGAACAAATGCTGCCTTCTTCTGAGATTATCAAATCTACCTTTTCATCTCACCCCCATGCTGCTACGGCACCATTTGTATCTGCATTTACAAAACGAGGTGAGAAACGGGGTCTAGCAACAATGAGGAGGGAATGGACAGATTGCTCTTTCTGTTTGGTTTTAACCATCATCGTAAAAGGGTCTACAGAAATCACAGGAAGTACAGAGTCATAGGTTCCAAGATCAGTAGAGACTGTTATGATTATTTAGTTTGACATCTTGCTCATCGCAGGCCATCAGACTTCCCCGAAATGATTCCTGCTTCAGTGGCCGCATGTCTTTTAGAAAAACATCTAAAAATCTTGATCTTTACATTTCCAGAGATGTTGTTGCATGGCTTAATTCACGATTAAAAAAAACCCCAAAGTGAACCCAAATTCTTATCAATCCAAATATAAAAACATTGGGGGAAGGACAACATCATTGGTAGACACTAATACTGAGATTTGCAACAATTGCAACTAACAGCACAAGAATGGCATGTGCTGGATGTTTAAAGGATGTAACAGGAAATCAGGAATAGGCAAGGAAGCACTACTCGACTCTTTCCTAGGAAACCCTAAACCAGAAGAGTTTTGCTTAGTTTGCTTTTTTAAAAGCAAACAAAACCCAAGCTCAGACGTTCATTAAAGTAAATTAGCCTAAGTTAGGACAGCTTCAATTAGAAAGGATGTTCCTCCATTTATTAAAAGCTGTTTAAAAGATTAAATTTATTTTTAAATATTAAAAGATTAATAACTAGGTTCCAGCAATAAATTTCTGAACATGATACAAACCTCTGTGACCTGTACTATGTCATCACTGCAACGTGAATGTAGAAAAGACATTTAAAAGGAGGTATTTACAGCATTTTAAACCTCATCTTTTCTGTGATCTAGTCACAAGGTGGACAATACCAGTCTTTCCAGCTCCTGGCTCAGGCGCTAAAGATGGCTACACAGACAACCTGTTTCCTGGGCCCTGAAAGCCTCTGGAGGGGATGGCACTCCACTGTGCAGTGGGAAGAGGATGCTCCACAGTCTCCCCATGGACCTTCCAGCTTAGCTCCAGCCTGAAGACTCTTTTGCTCCAAAAGATGGAGAGTGGCTCCTGCGCACCTGCAGGCAGCAGGCATGGCAGCAGGGCAGCAGAGCACAACCATGCTGCTTGTGGCTGCAGCTGCAGCAGAGTGGCTCCTTCCAGGCTATATGACACTTTTGGGTCTTACAGTCAAAAGAAGCTGTGAGAAAGGGAAGCATCCAAGAGCCACCCCAAGTTCAAAATGCTTCACTACAGCCTCAGCAATGCTACCTCTCTGGATGGTGAATGCCAGTCATGCTGCAGTCTTTGCGTCCATGATTCATTACCAATGAAGAGACCACACGATCCCTCTTAGCAGCAGCTAGTCTCTGACCATGCCACTATGCAATTATATTTCACTCCATGATGCAACGGCACTGACACATGAAGACATGCACACTCAGATACAGCAAGTGCTTCACAGCTGCAAGGGGTGCCAAGGAAGGAGCAGTCCCATGCGACCAACCGGGAAGATTTAAGTGCCAGGGACAGAGTGGTCCCATGGGACCAAGGAGTTAGATTTTAATATTACGAACTCTTTTCTAACAGACATCACATTTGCTGTCATAAAGTGCTTTGAATTGATTCTATATAAAATTAATCCAATGAAAACCATTTAAAAAAAAGAAATTTATATTGCTAGCTTTCTATGAATTTTAGGACTTTGCAAGAAAGGAGGCCATCAGTCCACCCTGCACCAGCTGCACAACTGCATTCCACTGAGCTGCCCCTCTCAGAGCAATGGGCTGAAGCTGACCGGTTCCCCCAGGGCAGTGCTGGACCAACAGGACCTTGCGTGACCCACAGAACGGGGCCAAAAGTGAAGGAGCATGGCACAGGCTATGAAGCCAAACCCCTGCAGAATGAGGCCACTGCAGGGCTATCTAGCAATACCGGGTGACCTCCTGTCCCTGTTTCTGGCTGCCAGCATGCAAGCCGTAGGCATTAGGCACCCAGCAGCTCAGGGTGGGTGGGCCACTGGCACCAGGACAGACTTTGTGCCCAACGAGGAGGCACCATTAAGAGATTTCCAGGATTTGTCAGCAAGGGGGAAAAAAATTCAGAGGGCTGCTTTTGCGCACTGGCAGCTTCTGTTCTATTATGGGATCCTGTCCTCACGTACGCTCTTCCAAGCCTCAACAGAGGGAAACACCAGTACACTTTCCTATTTTTTCCAGCAGGTAATCTCATTAATGATGCTATCTATTTATCTCTAAATTTGCTAGCTACCAACATAGTTCCTCCCACACAAACAGCTAAGCAAAGTGCCTCTTCTCTCCACTCACAAGAGAAGCAGGAGGGATTTCTCCTGTGAACCTTTCTCATCTCTACCCATAGGGTCAGCTTTCCCATTTTCTTTGCCTCATCTCCTCTTCCAAACCTTTACTGTGCAGCCTCCTAATGCTCAGTTAAGCAAGGACAGCCAGGACAGCCCTCCCACCATCTGCTCCTACGCGTTGCCTGAAGAACAATGGGATGGAGCAGAACATCAATTCCCTGCTCCGTTGGGGCGTCACTCTCCCCTTGCAAGCAGCAGCGGCGGGCGGTGTGATGTGCCCACCTGCAGTTGCTATGAAGCATCTCACCTCCTCCTCCTCCTCAGCAAGGTCTGATCAGCAGAACAATCCCAATGAGTGGAGACAACAGCATCATCCCCCGCTGCCATGAAACACCCTTAGCCCTGCAAACCTGTTTGAGAAGGCAGAGATGAGGCGGGCAACATCACTCACTTCTGTGGCGTTTGGAGGGTGACTAGCTCTTCTACATCAGTGGTCTGAGCCTGAGTGTGGTGTAGATAATTCCCTGGCAGAGGAGCCTGAGTCACGCTCCAAATTGCCGTGGAGCTGGTCAAGGTCTGTGAAGGTAGTTGGGACACACACGGCCTCTTCTGGCCCGCTCCTCCCGCTGTGCTGCACTGGGAAGGCAGCATCAGGAGGTGACTACAGGCAGCCTGTGATGCCCAAAGAGCAGTGTCTTCCTGCTGGACCTTGCTGGGTGGTTGTCCCCTCTTCGGGCCCAAATGGTCCCCAAGTCTCAGCAGTGTGCCTTTCTGGCCCAGCTTGAGAACCGGGAATCTATGTCCTGTGACAGTCCAGAAACCAGACAGCAAGACCAAAGTTCACTATGGCCCGCCCTCAACAGGCCCAAACACCCCAAAGCGGGCCCGTACAAAGCCTGTTTTAAAGCAGCTCATGTTTTGTGGCTAGCCCCGCGCCTCAGATGCTCCCCCAGGGGGACTGTCACCCTGGAGCTCAGCAACTGAAACGCGGGTGCTCCAGCGACGACGCTGCAGAGACCTTCCCTGGATCTGGCCCAGGCAGCTCCCTGCTCCCTCCCCGTCCCAGCAGGACAGCGGCGGTGTCACGCTCTGCACCAGAGGTCCTCTGCCCACCCAGGGGACGGCTGATACAAAGGTTTTCCCTTGTTCCTAGCTGGTACTGCCTTGTAAGAGGCTCACTAGGAATCAGAGTTTGCTGTAACAATAATAGTAAGAAAAGAGTTCTATTTTTGTGAAAGTGTGACAAAACCATTTCCAGGGCTGTGCTCCCTATTTTATGGGGAAAAGCCACTTTTTAAAACCAGGATGGAATATTTAACTATGCTGCAGACTGACGGGTTCCACCCCTTGCATTTTGAGATGTCAGAAAGAGGCATTTAAAAAGTCAGAGAGCATTATTTTGTATTTAGCTGACACCTGCAGCTACAGATACCGCTGCCATGTCCGAGACGTGGGGCAGACACACGGTCCCCCGCAGAAGCCCCCGGCGAGGTCGGAGGCAGGGATGCAGCAGTACTCCTACACTCCCGGGCACCCGTGCAGGCTGTGCTGAGGTCTCTTCCAGCCTTGCACAGCCGTATCTGCTACATACCAGTTTTTCTCCACGTTGTAAAGTTATCTCCAAGGCCAAGCGCCGCCTTCCTTGACACCCCTCACACTCTCTTCCCCTGCTCTGAAGCCTTTTCAGTATCTTTCCTCACTTTATTGCTGTCCAGGTTACTTCGCCCAAAACGCACCACGAAGGATCCTCCTTATTACCTTTAAATCTGTGTCCTTCATTCTCCAGAAGGGATGGTTCCACCTGGGGACCTTCACCACAGCTGGGACTTGCTGCCCCAGAACTGCTTCACAGGGCTGACATCTCTTCCTGCCCGTTATCCTAGCTGGCAGCCAGGAGCCATTCCTGCTCCAGGCAAACAGGCTTGCAAGGGGAAGAGACACGAAGGGAAAGAGCAGACGAGCCCAGCAGTCAGGGGACACGTGCCTTTGCCACATGTTACTGAAGGTCTTCGTAGGAGGACAAGCTCCCAAGGCGGCAGCGTTTTGCCCTGCTTTCAGTTTCAAGCCCGTTCGTCAGGAGGAAGGGGCTTTTCCTCCTAAACTATCGTCACGCTTGGGCTGGCTTCCAGTCCTGCTCTAGCCCCCTTCCTTTGTTCGTCTGCAGCACTCAAATAGCCGCAGAACAATGGCCGAGCGGCGGTGTGTACACATAGCTCTTCCTGCCCAGCCTGCCCCAGCCCCGGCACGCACGTACTCCGCGCCCAGCAAGCCACTGTTGTACAGGCACATTTTATGGAGTGACGACAAGAGCTTCCACTGGCTTTGAGCTGTTTTAAGAAGAAAGAAACAGGCACCTTCTCATGTTTATTCCACGAGAGCGGCCTTAAAAAAACACGAGAGTGCCCGGTGCACGTTGGAACACCCACCGAGAGCTGCACATGGCTGAATCTACAGCAAAACCCAGGGGGTGTATGTGGCAGTATGGTTCATTTTTTTAGAACTGAAGAAAAGGAAGAGCTTCTGCCCCATTTTTTTTTACTGTACTTGGACTGAGCTTCTCTAAGCCCATCAAAAAGGCCTTTCTGACACAGACCATATTAGTAAATGACATTTTCCCACACTTGGCCACTTCCCATCACCCCAATATTCTCAAAGGCCTCGCTCTAGCAGAAGGTGAATAGATGTGCTACTGCTTTGTGTGGACTTGCAGTGCATGGCATTGGTCACTAGTATGGGAGCAGGAAAGGATCACAGGAAGGTGGTGTCAAGGGTTAGGGTCATGCTTAGTTATCTGTCAGGACCAAAAGGAAGAGAAAGCAAAGCCATGGCATGATGCTGAAACTTACCCCCCTTCTGAAGTATGAAAAGTGGACAAACCCTGAAGGTCATGGTGGCAACCAGGACCCGCTTGCCTCCCTTGGCTCCCATGGCTGCTTTCAGTGCTGCTCGAGTTGGTTTTCACCAGAGGTTTCTTGCTGTATGCCCCGGCTCTTGATTCTGCCTCAAACCCATTCAGCGTTCTCTGAGCAGATCTGTTCCCTGTGACTTCATGCCGGTATCCATCATATCTGTTCTCATATGAAACAGGGGGATTTTTTGACAATTTGTATCCATGAGAAATCAGGAGGTCCTCAACACTGAACATATTGTGCTGGTTTCACTCACAGCTGTGCCATCAGAAAGCTCTTTCCAGCAGGACCCATCACTGGAAAACAAAACCGAAAACAAACAGAAGGCTGTTTGAAACAAGGAAAGATACCTTTGATCGGCTGGTAGGCTGCCGAAACTAAGAGTCTCATCCCCTGGCCTCAGCCTTCCACCCTTATAATGAAATAGATGAAGCAAAGTGCATGCAGATGCTGATGAATCATGTGCTGACCTTCCCCAGACAATACACCTCCATGCACTCAGCCAAGCAGCAGATGCCGCGCTGCTGCTGACTCAGTCCGTTTCACTGAAGAATTCACTGGTGATTCCAGCTTTCAGATTTCACTAAGTGATCTCAAAAAAAATCTTTGCACCGGAGGTAGGCCCGCAATCTGAGTCAGGCGTTTCCTTAAAAAACAAATTTTTTCCAGTCACGGAGAGGTGTGCTCTGTTACGTTTTAAGTGGCTGCAGGAGGAGGGCGCGGATTGCAGGGCAATATGCCTCTCCCTACAGCTCTGCATATTCCAATTAAGAAAAAATGTTCACATGAACAAGGACAAAATATGCATGAGAACAAAAATAAATTATGCAACCACATGAGAAACCCAGGTAATATCATGCAATACCCCAGCTAAACAGTCCTTTTTACAGATTACTTTCTTTTTGGCCTGCGTCGGCCTGCTGGAAATCAGTGATCCTCAAGTAGAATAATACAAAACCTAAGATTTCAAGTACGCAGCACACTTCCACTGCATAAAATGACTGGAAACAACCTGAGATGCCCATGTCTATCGTGTCTCAATGATCTCCAAGACATGGGACAGTTAAGATTTTTCTTCCCAGTGGCCACCCTCAATTCTGCACTGTCTAGAGCAAAGATCCAGCCAACTAAATTAGTTGTCTGGAAACAATCTCTATTGTCTATACCCCTGTCGCAGCTTATTATGGCAATTACAGAATACCTATTCTTCCAGAGTTTTAAAACAAGTGGAAGGTAATGATCTGTTCTGTAGGTTGTGCACAATGGACCCATTCTGATACATTCCTCCTTGCTTGAACTGTGTTACCAGAAGAAAGAAAGGAAAAAAAAGGTGGATGAAGAAGAAATTAAACACACAGAAATAGATTTTTTGTGTAAAACATAAAACACTCAAGATGATTTTCGCTGCATGAAGAGTTCATTTAACACGCCTGGTGAGTAGTGTGTGTCCTTAGTAGCAGTAGCAGAGCTACCTGAGGGACAGGAGCCCAGCATTGGCAGCTGCTCAAAAGGAGATTGTCTCTGCAAAGATCATGAAAGGCAAGTGCATTTTCTACATCAGGCTCTAATGTTCTCTTAGGCAAGAAGAAAGGGAGAACTTTATTCACTGCTGTTTACAATAATTTACTTTAGATGGAGTAACTACGGAGATGGCTGCTGCACATTCATTAGTACTAAATCTCTCAGGCTACGTATACGCAGGATTTGATGAGTTGGCTTAGAATATAAACCAGTTTCTGTGGTGCAGCACTCTATATATTATGGCCACTTTGTGCCTATCCAGCGCCCCATCCATTTTCTGTTCCCACCCTGTCTCCTGGATACTCCTGCAGACTGCGGAGCCGGTTGGGCCGGCTGCTCTGGGCCAGCCCGGCGTGCGGCTCCTGGGCACGCACGGACCCTCTGGCCGCCTCTGCCCTGCACTGCCCACAGCTTGCCCGAGGACAGCCCGTGGTGTGGAAAAACAGGCACAATTTTTATGCAGAGCCGCAATTTAACTGGTGAACTGGAAGACTGCAGAAGTGGCTTTTCAAAAGCCTGAGAGCCTGCTGAGCACTTAAACCGGTTTGTCTCTAGAGCTTAATGAATCTCTTCCCTTTTCACACATGTAATACTACACACCCCTTAAAAACGGAGAAATAAAGCTCTGTGCCGAAGATATTTTAGGAGTATCCCTTGCTAGAACAGGCCTCCAAATTCCAAGTAAGTGCTCTGAGTAAGCGAGCCAGCAGTAAGTACAAGCAGGCAGAAAGCAGGGAGGAGCGGGACCCTTCCCTCTTGGAAGGACGGGAAGGCTTCATGTGTTATTTTTGAATGCTGACCTAAAAGGCTAATTTTCCATCCACCCGCCACCCTGGACTGAGCAAAGGAGCCAGGTACGAGCAAAGCAAGGAGAACAGCTGGCTGCTAGAGCTGTTCAGCTTCTAACAAGAGAAAGATCCGATGTGACTACCATAAACAGCAGAAAGCCCATCGGAGTGCTTGCAGGTGCAAGGAAGAAATGTGCTTTTCCTGCTATTATTGTCAGCCTGGCTTGGAGCGCGGCTTAACCCTCTCTCTGCCGCCCGCTGCAGCCATGGGGCCATCAGAGAGGCAAAGGCAAGTGGGCAAGAAACCTCCGGCCCGTGGGGTTTACTCTGCTCCTCCTTTTGGCACCAGTGGTGAAGAGCAACGTGGTGGAAATGCACGGTGAGGAACTGGTGCGACCATCTCCTCCTGTTCTGCAAACTTAGCACGTGTGGAAGGGAAAACCCCGCAGTGCTACGGGCGGTGGGAAGGCCTGGCGGGGAGTGGGATGCTGTCACTGTGCCCATCACAGCTCCGCAATGGGAACGAATAAGACGGAGAAGCCTGCACCCCTCTGCCTGTGTGGTGCCCTGGGCACCAAACCCCCCAACAAGCTGTCCTCAGACCTACCACATGGCAAAAGGCTTTGTGCCCATTGCAGCGGTGGCAAGTGGCTGCTAGCCAGGACACTGTCGGAACACGTGCCTCAAAGGGCTGAGCAGAAGTCACGGGGAGGTACCATCCCCCCACATCGGACCTGGCAGGGGACAGGGGAGCCGGAGGCCCTGCCTGAGCAAAGCCTGCAGGACATCAACCATGTCAGCACCCAACGTCCGCAAGGATACTGGCCAGCTTTCCAAACCTGGCTGCAGTACTGGGACGCTCTTCCCATCCTCCCTTAGATAAATAAATCTAAAACATAAAATCAAAGGAATTGGATTGGCAGGAGTAACAAAACCGTTGCGGCAGCACTGTCTCGCAAATAATCTGTCAGACTGGGCCAAAGAGTAAAGGCTGTGCAGAGCTTCTAATTTGAGGGAAGATCAACAACGCTGGAAAACAGTTTGTTTTTCCAGCGCTCATTTGTTTTGTTTGCCAATGACATCAGTAGTTTCTGATAGGGTTTGCTTCCTGAGGATGCCTGCTATCTTGCCAGCGTTTCCGACTTGTCCCCGTCAGCCAGTACAACTCCACATTACACTGGAAACAGGGGCCAAGCTTTTCTCTGGAAACTTCTCAGCAGCACTCTCAGATGCAAAGAAACAAGCGCAGGCTGAACGGCGGAAACCGGCATCAGCCCCCCTGTACGCGGACACAATGGGGACCCGCAGCCTCGGCGAGCGGGACACAATGGGACCACCAGACGGAAACGTCATCAGAGCACCTCGGCTCGGGGTGCTCTGCCCCAGAGCAGGGACCTCACTGCTGGCCCTGAGAAAAGCCCAAAGCGCTCCTGAAAGATACCCTGAAGAAATCTGGTGCTAGAGTTTCCTCTGCGCTGCTTCTGGACTCCATCATCAGTGGGGGAAACGCATTGGTTTCTATTGATGGTCTGCATTTATCTGCAGTTTTTTTCAGCGGCAGAGGTTCCCAAACCTTTTTGGAGGGGTACCACCACCACCTGTAGGATGATCAGTACCAGCAATGATGAATGACAACACTTGAAGCAGTGGCAGAAGCAGCTCCACGCTCTGAAATGTCTGGCACGCCGCTGAATCCTCCCTGCATGGTGTTTCGAGCAGCCCATTGCCGTGCTCCTTCCTTTAGCCCTGGCTCCAGAGAGCGTCCTGGCGCAGCACCCACGTATGGGTGGGAGACCAGAAGTGGCAGAGAATTTATCTTTGGCTGCCCTCTGTCACATCTCTCCTGCCCTTGAAAAACTTGCTACTTGAAATAAAGTGGAGGGTGGCAACCTTTATGCTGTTTGAATACGACCCCTGAAGTCCTTGCGCATGATTCACCCTGCCCACCTCTGCCAGAACTGTTTGTAACATTTTTGTAAGTGATTCTGCACAACTTTACAGAAAAGAAAACACTGAAGGAACACGACCCGTATTGCAAAATGAAGCATACAAACATCATGAATTGCCAAAATTAAGGCACCTTGAATGGCCGCACAAGTTCCTGCAGGCTGTAATTAACATGACTTCAGGCTACTGAATTCTGCAGGACTGCACCCTGGGTTGCTGTGCAGCCTAGGTGATGGTAGTCTGCCCAGGCTTTATCTACAGCAGCTATCCAAACGCTGTTCTGAAGACGGAGTTACTAACAGGCATCTGAATTACAAAGCGTATTATCTAGATGGGTCGCACATTAAGCTAGCTTATCTTCACTCATGTCTGGGTGACATTATTCCCATTTCATATCAGACATGTACCAGACAGAAGTATTTATACAGACAGACTAAAGTGAAAACAATCCTCTCCATTTTAGGCGCCTAGTCTGAAGTGCCTACAACATGATTTTTTAAAGCATATAGCCTTAAAAGTGAACTAGGTATGTTCAAAGCAACTGCTGCAAGAACCTAGTGCCTCTGCACATCAACTCGAGTGTGGAAAGTCAGCTGTCCACACAATGAAGGCATGGGATGAGCCAAAAAATTGGTTGCAGAAATTTGTCTACCACACTGT
The DNA here is from genome assembly GCF_964199755.1 of Larus michahellis. NCBI lineage: Eukaryota > Metazoa > Chordata > Aves > Charadriiformes > Laridae > Larus > Larus michahellis. The sequence continues at coordinate 17,665,474 of NC_133897.1, forward strand.
CCTCCATCCCTCTGCCCATCTAATCCAGCACCATCACTTTTGTCCAGGCAGTGTCATATCCCTCCCACCTCTGTTAACTCCTCACCACTGTGCGCCCCACTGCCTTCATGTCCCACTTCCCACACCCACCTGTCCTTCTTGCCACCCCCCACCACCCCCCACCATCCCTTCCCTGCCTTCCCGTCTCCTGATGCCACCAGTCTGGCCACTCTTCCTGCACTGCCCACCACCCTGCCATCCTGCACCCCTTACAGCTTCTCCTGAGGAGTCCTCAGTTCGCGTCCATCACCCCCATTTTCTCCTTCCCCTCCTGATGACTACCTTCTGTCACATCTACATTTCCAGCAGAAGCACCTCTGTGCCTGCTCTCTTTTCCCAGGTCTGAGACCCTGTCTCACCTGGAAAAAGCAGGAGCTGTCATTATGGGGACAATCCAGCTCCACCGCCGCAGTCCTGGGCATGCTCTGCTTGCCCATCGGTTGGAACGGTCAGAGAATGAGCACCATCCCTGCACAGGGCTGGGCTGCTGGGCACCAGAGGGATGAGAGGGAAAAATGATGGACGGGAGAAATCTTTGGAAAATGGAGCGTCTAGAACCAGAGACGAGTCTGCCAAGAACATGAGCAGACGTCTCCGAGCCTTGTCACCACAGATCCTGTTCCCGATCATGATGGCACCGCAGGTCTCAATCAAACAGCTGGAGGATTTCTTTTCTTTGCCCTTTTTAATGTGGGCAAAACAACATTCCTTCTCCCCTCCCTCCTCCCCCCTAGTTTTTCTTGGAAATGGTTGAATTGGTTTAGCTGACGATATTAAAATAAATTTAGCCTGAGAGAGAGACACAACCTGAAAGGCTCAGATCAAGTGATAAAAGCCTGACAGACTACAGCAATGGAAAACAGGTTCTTGTAGTAGAAGTTTTAATACTAGATGGTACCACTCGCTCAGTCTAAATATAACCCTGAGCAACATCCCAGGAGAATATCTAAGTCTTTGGCCATTGTAATTGCTCCTGTTTTCTCACTCTGGTTTTGCATAGGTGCATAGGAGACAGCATATCAAAAATAAAGACATTCAATAAGGTTTTGCCTTCATCATTTCATCTTTTCGGGGACGATAAAAGTCAGATGGGACTGTAAATGGTAGGCTACTGTGCGTGCAGCCGCCCCGGCGCGCCGTGCCCCTGCCCCTGCCTTCCGCTGCGGAAACAACCACCACCACATTCGCTGGCTGGCAGGCACGCGCTCCATCGGGAAAGATCAAATCCACGTGCTTGAAGAGCCTTCAACAACAATGTTCACTATGATCAAGTATTAGATATTTAATGCAAAGATAGTCTAGAACACAGGAAAAAGAGATTAGAGAATATTAACGTAAGTTGGATGTATTCAAGTTGGCAGCGCTTAATTAAGCGTAGGCTAGGAGTAAGGAAGGAGTAGGGAACGAGCCAGGGCAGCCCCCGAGCCATGAGTAAATACCTCCTAGAAATTCTCAAAGGATAGGCGAAGGGCAAACATATTATCTAACTTCAAACAAAGGGGGGAAGGAGACAGATCTGAGGTTCCACAGAACAAACAGCCCGGCTTTGATATCAACTCAGACAAATTATTATTCAACCCACTTGTAAATACTTATAACAGGTGTCAATTTATCGTGGAGCGGGAGGGAGCGAGTATGCGATCCAGGAGGAGCAGCAGCGTTTCCAGCTCCCTGCTTCCCGCCCTGCACCGCAGCTGCATCCACTCCCACAAGATAAAGTCATGAGAAAACAGAAAACACAGACTTGTCAAGAACAAATTAAGTCTAATCAATTTAATTTTCTTCTTTGACGGAGCTGGGAGCATAGTGACTAGGGAGGAAAAGACAGTAGAAGTCGCACACTGGAACGAGGAAAGCTTTTGATGGATGCATGTGATATATGCAAATCAGGTGAATACAATTTAGGTATAATTTACTCTAGGTGGGTATACAAATGTTTCAAATCTGTACTCAAGGAATAGTTAGTAAATTCAATGTCAACCTGAAAAGGTCTGAGCCTGGGGTCTTGCTCTATTCGGTATTTCCATTAATGACTTGTAAATTAGAATAAAGATTACAATTCCAAATCTGTAGGGAGTGCTGCGAGCATTTTCAGGGATTACAATTAGAATAAAATCTTAATAAATTAGAGACGCAGTCTGAAATGAGTGACTGACACTCAATATGGGCAGGTGTAAAGCACTGTGCTGAAGAAGAAGGGAGCAATGCACAAGTGCAAAAAGGAGTCTCGGGGGCTGGAGCCGTGAAGAGAGAAGACATCAAGAGTAGCGTGGGGCTTGGTTCACACAGGTGAATGTGCTCGGAGATATACTGAGAGCAGCACCACATGTCAGGCTCTTTACTCCTCTCAGCCTCAGACCCAGTTCTGGGCCCTACCTCAAGCGAGACGCTGCTCCCTGCCACTTGCTCACAAGCAGTTTAGGAAGTGTGAGCCCTTGAGAAGAGGGTACAAGAAGTGGGCTTGTTTAGCTGAAAGAAAAGGGAGGAGGAATGAGGGTGAGAGAATGAGAGATGATAACAAGTTTCAAATATGTCAGGCTGCTAAAAGGCAGTGATAATCTTATCCGGCTCCCTGCGGATGTGGAAAACTGAAGGGACTGGCTTAGCATGCAGCAAGGGAGATTTCGGTTAGATATTAAGGGGAACCGTCTTGCCATGATGATAGTTAACCACTGGTTAGGCAGGGAGGCTGCCAATCTCCATCAGCAGAGGTTTTCAAGAGCAGGCTAAACGAAGCTCTATCAGGAATGGTGCAGATGAAGCAGATCCTGCCTCAGAACCAAGGGATTTGGGATGGACACTAAACACATTGACATTTCTCCGCTGCCTCCCCCCCAAAAAGGTATCGTTTTGTTGTTGTGCCCCACACATTTCTGAGAAAATCAAAATGCTTCTGTACAAGATTCCTAGTCCTATAAATAGCCACCTTACCTGAATTACAATGTGCCTTTCCCCCACGGCTACGACTGTCCGAAGTAGAACAGCCACTTTATCACAAAATGCCACCAATGACCTACTTTGCAACCCCCTTTCCTGACAGCCTCTGCCCTTTGGGGAGGAGTGAGGGGGTGCCAAGGGCAGGCAGGCCTGGCAGGGTGGCAAACACCACGCAGTAGGAACAGAAACTTTGCCTTTCCTCCAGGGATGGGAGGGATAGGGAGTCTGAGACACAAGAGACACACCACACGTTGCAGGATCTTGAGCAGAAAAGAGGCAGTAGATGTGCTGAGTGGAAGTACAAGAACAGGGTCCTGACCAAAGGACTCATATCAGATCACGGACACACACCAGGCAAAACTTCAAGAAAATTCCCATTACAGCCAACACCACACTGAGGGCTTCAAAGCCACTAGTGCTAAATGCACAATCATCTCTGCTGACGACATGGGAAGATGTGCCAAAGTCATTGCTGGAAGATAAGCCAACTCTACGTTGGCTCTGCATGTCTTCCCAGGCCAGTCTCTCCCATTCATCTCACAGAAATTAAAAAGAAATCTGTGAATTTTTGTGTTTAACCCTCATTACCTGTGAGCAGGAGGGTTCACATTTTTTCACTAACACAGGGATTCACAGACAGAGGAAATTACAGCTCACATTCTCTTTGCATTCCCTGAGCAAAAAGTCCTCACTGAAATCACCGAGGAACTGTGCCAGAGAATGAATTAATGAAACGGTGTGTCTCCAATAAAATTAGGAAGTGGGGAGGAGGAGCGAGTCTCGAAGAGTTTGTTTAACTCTCAGACGGTAGTTATTCCTGTCTTCTATCTCACCGGTGCAGATGCATCAGCAAACCCACTGTGGCATCAGAGAGAGAGCAGAGCATCTCCTGGGGGAGACCTTAACGAGTGTCGGCTGCTCTCCAGGGGTTGACAGCCCCGTTCGTTAGGAGGTTCCAGGTCGTATTTCAAAGTTTGCCTTCTCAGATTTGCCAAGAAAAAATGGAAGAGAGTTAGATTCTCTTTTTTTTTTTTTTTAAGTAATATGGGTGTTTGAGTACTGGGTTTGCAAAATGATGAAATAAGTGTCTGATGGCACATGGATGGGAGTTTGTATCCGTAATAAGGTTGATTTTTAAATTTGCCATGGACCAATCCAGCCCCGACTGAACACTGATTCGCTGAGGCTCGTAAGCATCCAAATAGAAGTAAACGCATAAAGGGAGAGAGGAAACGTCCACGCATGCACAGATACCGCTGCTCGCATTAGCTGGTTTTCAAAATGTCAACAGCTCGCTTCCCCCGATGACAGAGCGGCACACTACTCCACTGAAATCGGTCCAGATTTTTTTCAGAGAAGGAGCAATTGTTAAAGAGCACTCAGTGCTACTCTGCGCTCCAGATACAACCAGTCCTTCGACCAATTGGCAGCATATGGTGTATTTCCTCAAATGACAGCTTTTGTTTGTCACAACAGGAGAACAAAATAGTACATTTATTAAACAAAGCATAATTAGCCAACTCTTTCCCTCCCAAAAAGGAACTGCAGAAGAGGGTATTTTTTAGGACTTGGACGAATGTTTCCATGCTGTTTATGACACTTTTGGACAGAGCAATCCATTGTGGTGGAACAAAGCACATGGAATCACATTTGTTGTTCACATCTTAAAATCAAGATGTTAAGGGCTAATCATCCCACCTAAAATACCTATGGCAGAGTGCTAATAAGCTACTCCCACACTAGGACTATATGGACCATTATTATTGTTTGCATGTTTTTTAACAGAAAAGCTCTCCATCTGCACAAACCAAAAAAAAGCCCCAAATCTCAGTAATGACCATATTAAATGTTTCGAAGTACAAATTTTTAATAAGGGATCCATCACATAGTTGAACTTCTTTGAGGTGACAGTGACGTGACTTATAGAGCCTGGGCTCTGTGATCAAAAGGATTACACACATTAGCATCCTACTAATCACAGCAGGACGGGCCAGCCCATCAGGCCAGGACTCACGGAGGAGAGATCCGTAAACAAACACTTTCTCCTGCTCACAAACGTGGCTGGGAGAGGAGGCGCTCCAAAGTTGGTGTGGTCTTCTCCTCTTTCAAAGAGATAAGGATTGTGTCTGCTGGAGTAAATAAATTCTCAGCATAGTCTTATGCATCTGTTTGTTTACTCATTTTCAGACATTGCCATCCTCTCCTGTGTTGTTATCCCTTTTATATTACCCTTGTACGTATAATCAAATGCCCTCTCTTCTGGATTGACCCTCTGCTTCTTCCTGTATTATAGACGCCTTTGATCTTTCTTTCTTGCATCTGTGTGTCCTGCCTTGTAGTCTCAGCAGGATTTCCCCCCGACCCCTTGCACTGCCAGAAAATAAATGCCAAAGCAGCATTTGTATGCTTTAGCGCAGAAAAAAAAAATGAGAGAGACGCTGGAAGAGCCTACAGGCAGGCTCCGCTGGGTGTGCTGGGCAGAGCTGCCCACCGGTGGGGGAGGTGAGCCCAGGCTGGTGAAAGGTGGCCCAGCTCCTGAGCCCCCCTGGACCAACAAGGTGAGCAGCTATCACTGTGACGGGGGAAGAGGGACCATCCTAAAATTTCAGAAATGGCTTTTTTTTTTTCAGAAATGGCCCCCCTTTGTCACACACTTGGTGACTTGCACTTTCAAGAAGCAAAACTCAGCCTTTAACTTTTTTTTTCTTTTTTGCGACTAGCTCAGATTTCAAAACCCCGTCCCTTGCCCCACCATTTGAGATGGTCCGAGTTAGGGCTGACAAATTCTATTAATATCCTAGCTGTAATACACTTGGGCGACGAAGAGGCTGCTGTTGATTTTTGTTCTCTGCAGGCACTGCCAGTACCAGCAGAACTGAGGGTTATCTCTAGGTAGATGTGAAAAGATGCCATCAGTTCACACAGAGACCTTAAGGATCGCATCAAGACTGCTGAAAGGCTGACCAACCCCTTCCTTCATAGCTGGAACTGGTGAGTAAGCTTCCCCAGCAAGCCCGAGTCCACTGGCTCTTCAAACAAAGCACAATAACAAGGTTGCAGAAAGTGAGATAACCCTTTCCACTCAAGAAGTGGAAAACAACATCTGTTAAAAACCAAATAAACGGGTGTAATGGCTTCAGCAAGAGACCCAGAGGATTTTAGGGATGCAGCTCGTGGCTTGGTCAACACATTGTGAACAGCAAATTACAAGAGAACAATTGTTTCATACCAAGCTCTCCCACCCCTGAACTCCCTCAAGGTTAATTAGGATGGCCTCTGGCCAAATTAATTAGAAGAGACGATTTGGGCAGGACTTTGCTATACACTCGGAACTAGTTCCAAGGTGACCGAGAAGTTCAGAAATGCCTCACCTTCCAAATAAAGCCTGCTTGGCAAAAAAATGAGCTCACGTGTGCCATGTCATTTCTCTGACAATCAGGAGAAACACTTAAAAGTAATCTTTCCCTAACAAACGGCAAAGGCAGAAGAATTTTCTGTATCCTTCCCACTGAACAATATGCCCTTGTTTATTTTCTGTGTGCTTTTTGGGTCGTAAGAGGCCAGTGAAATTATGCATCTAAAGAACAATATACTACTGTAATATGCCACTTGATACACACAACCCAGCAGACTCTCAAAGATCCGTCTTTTCCAAGAGCTGGCGAGTACATGTTGCAGCATGGAGAAATCCTGCACATCACCATAGGAAGGGAGGATGCAGAAGCGGGCCCAGCTTTTGAAACAACAGGCTAAATTGGTATTTTAGTGGGTATTATAACATGCCCCAGTGGCACAGCTTAGGAGAGCATCCTGCCTTGAGGGTGACAGCCCTGCCCAGCTTCTCTACCCGGCGGCAGCAACCTGCCTTGACCTCCTCCGGACTCCTGATGCCCTCAGCATCTTTGGCAAAGGGAATAGCTGGCAGGACCACACTTTTTTCCTCCAAGTGGTACCACAGTGAGTGGTAGAACCGCAAGAGCGTAGCAGGGTAGGGCAGATCTAGCTTCTGTGATTACAAGCTAAGCGCTGGCACAAATTGAGGCTCTCGCAGTGGCTGCATCTCTGAACTGCAAAGCCCTTCTCTGTCATTAATCTGATATTCTTTAGTTTGAAGCCGGAAGGTTGCTATTTTCCATGTGTTTGTTACCCACAAACAGCAACAGCGTTTCTGGGCAGAATCAGAACTTTTAAAGTGACAAAGAGAAAAAGCTTCAGCTCATGCAAAGAAGTGGAGCTGAATACTTTTCGGCAGGACACAATTCTCATTGTCACTAGCCAAGATTTAATGCCTTGACTGTGCGGATCAGACCGACTACTCAGAACAGTTACATGGTATTTTCACTTAAAGACAGGGGCTGGAGTAACTTAATGTGTAGGGTCCATGCCACAAAAAAGGCATTATTCTCAACTCTTGACACACAAAAAAAGGAAAAAAAAAAAAAACAACCAAACCCAAACCCTTAATAGATGCAAGAGTCCTTTGGCGCAGATCCAGCAGCAGACTAAGGCCATAATTTGTAATTCTGAGGCAATTATGAAATGACATAACAGCACAGACCTCCTTCTGACATAACAGCTTTTTTTTTTTTTTCATCTCCTTTGCAACAGTACATGGTTTAAAACAACCCCCAGAAAGGAAATAACCCCAAGGATCTATTTGACTGCTGGGTAAATATCGGGAATAAGCACCGAGAGGGGCGGCGGGTGATGTTTCAGACATCCTGCTCGGTGTCAACGGGACCCAGCACCGAACGGCAGCCGGCGCCCGGGTGGCGACGGGGTGGGGGGACGGCAGCGACCGGCGCTGAATGAAGGTGAGCGGCACCGACTAACTTCCCTGGGACTCCTGCTCCAGGGGGAGCTGGGCCCTAAAAGGGAGGGGGGGGGGGTGTGATGGGGAGGGGGGGGGGACACGGGTAAAGAGAAGAACGAGCAGGTGCAAAGCGGCCGGAGGAGGGATGGGGATACCGAGGGGATGTCTCTCCCCGCGCCTCCCGGGTACCGCGCATCGCCGCCCGCCTTCGGACCAGTCCGACCCTTTCCCCCCACCACCACCACCCCCCCCCCGACACCCCCCGCCCTTCCCAACTCCTCACTAACCCTTTTCCACGACCTGCCGGGAACTCACCTCTCCGGGCGATCACCGCAGGACCCTCCGGTGGCGGCTGGGGCCGCCGCGCTCAGCGGCCGCGGCAGCCGGGAGGCGCCGAGCGCGGGGCGGGGCGGGGGGGGGGGGGGGGGGGCGGGATGGGGCGGGGCGGGGGGCGGGCGGGGACCCGCCCGCCCCCCGCCCCGCCCCATCCCGTCCCCCCCCCCCCCCCCCCCGCCCCGCCGGAGGCTCTTGGAGCATCACGGCGTCGTTTAACCTGGAGAAAAGGAGGTTGAAGGGAGACCTTATCGCTCCCTACAGACTATCTGGAAGGAGGTTGTAGCGAGGTGTGTGTGCGTGGGGGGGGAGGGTGTCGGTCTTTTCTCCCGAGGAACAAGTGATGGGATGAGAGGAAACAGCCCCAAGTTCATCGAATCGTAGAATCGCCTGGGTTGGAAGGGACCTTTCAGATCATCAAGTCTAACCATCAACCTAGCTCTGACAAAAACCGCCGCTAAACCATATCTCTAAGCGCTACGTCTGCCCGTCTTTTAAATACCTCCGGGGGTGGCGACTCAGCCACTTCCCTGGGCAGCCTGTTCCAATGCTTAATAACCCTTTCCGCGTAAAAATTTTTCCCAACCTCCAATCTAAACCTCCCCCGGTGCAACTTGAAGCCATTTCCTCTTGTCCTATCGCCCGTCACTTGGGAGAAGAGACCGACCCCCACCTCACTACACCCTCCTCTCAGGTAGCTGTAGAGAGCGATAAGGTCTCCCCTCAGCCTCCTTTTCTCCAGGCTGAACAACCCCAGTTCCCTCAGCCTCTCCTTATAACACTTGTGCTCCAGACCCCTCACCAGCTTTATTGCCCTTCTCTGGACACACTGCAGCACCTCAATGTCTTTCTTGTAGTGAGGGGCCCAAAACTGGGCACTGTACTTGAGTTGGGGCCTCACCAGTGCCGAGTACACGGAGACGATCACTTCCCTAGTCCTACTCATCACAAGCTGTGCGAGGGGAGGTTTGGATTGGATATTCGGAAAAATTTCTTCACCAAAAGGGTTGTCAAACATCAGACCAGGCTGCCCAGGGAAGGGGTGGAATCACCATCCCTGGAGGTATTTAAAGGACAGGCAGACGTGGTGCTGAGGGACGTGGTTTAGTGGTGGTTTTGGCAGTGTTATTACGTTGATGGTTGGATTCAATGATCTTAAGGGCCCCTTCCAACCTAGACTATTCTATGATTCTACGATTCTATTGCTGTAACAGCCAAGGTCAGCTAACTTCATTATTTTGCCCCGTTGGAGAGTCGGAAGCAAAAAAGCGTAGAAGGTCACACCTGTGGGGAGGAGCAGACAGGACAGGTGACCCAAAACCAGCAGGATATTCTATCCCATCTGCATGCTCAGTATGAAAGCTGAGGGATCAAAGGGTCAGGCCTCTTCCTTCAATGCCCAGCATCCGAGGAGGATTCTCTCTGTTCACCTGCCTTTGACCCGGATCTGTGTGTTCCTCAGTCCAGATCTGGAATCCAGTTCCCATCCCTCGCTGAGTCCAGTCTGGGACTTTCCCAGTGCCTGACAGTGACGTGATCGTCATCCTGGGAGCTTGATGTGGTTTTGCATATATTGTAAATATGTCATTATTTTCTTTTTATTTTATTATTAATATTTCATTAAATTAGTTCAGTTCCTTCTAAACTCATAAATTTCTTTCTCTCTCTCCCTCCTCTCCTTGGAGAGACAGGTCGGGGAGAGCATCTGTTGTGCATTTCAGTGGCCAGTCCGGCCCAAACCACTTTTCTCCACTGAAGAGATGTTGTGGGATTTTTTTTGTTCTTGCTTTCTCTCTCAGCCCACAGCTTCACTGAGAAGACATCGACTTTGTCAGCACAAGGAAAATCTGCAGATGGGGTCCATCAAGGATGGAGAGGGACCAGAAGAGACCCTTTCAAAGTGCGCTGTGCCTGCCAGCACCCAAAGGGCTTGTTCTCACCATGGATTTCACAGTGACATTGTGATGGTTTAACCCCAGACAACAACCAGGACAATACAGCCACTTGCTCACTCCCTCCAGCTGAGATGAGGGAGAGAATCAGAAAAGTGAGAAAAAATTCATGGGTTGAGATAAGGACAGTTTAATAAGTAGAGCAAAAGCCACACATGCAAGCAAAGCAAAACAAGGAATTCCTTTACTACTTCCCATCGTTGGGCCATCTCGGGCCATCTCCAGGAAAGCAGGGCTCCATCACACATAATGGTGACTTGGGAAGAAAAATGCCATAACTCCAAATGTCCTCCCCTTCCTCCTTCTTCCCCAGCTTTATATACTGAGCATGACACCACATGGTGTGGAATATCCCTTTGGTCAGTTGGGGTCAGCTGTCCCATCTGTGTCTCCTCCCAACTTTTTGTGCACTCCCAGTCTACCCTCTGGCGGGGCAGTGTGAGGAGCAGAAAAGGTCTCGAGAGCTTAGCAACAACCAAAACCGCCAGTGTGCTCTCAACACCATTTCTCATCCCAAATCCAAAACATAACACTACACCAGCTGCTAGAAAGACAGTTAACTCCATCCCAGCTGAAACCATGACAGACATCCGCAAGTATTTTTAAAGCACTGCTCGTTGCCTGCTTCCCCACCTCTCCCTTCCCCGTCATTTATTCAGCCTCTAGAAACAGGTGAATAGTTTGCAAATCTGTTTTGGTTTAAAGCCACTCTTGAAACAGTATGTTTGTGAATCATTTACTTCAGCAATTGCTTGGGCCCATCAACTGCTTGCCGTGTCTTAATTGACTTTTACCCTAGGCTATCAAAGTGCTTTACACTTGTTCATAAATTGAGTCCTGTTCAATACCTGCTCTAGTTAACAGCGAGAAAACAAGGGCAGTGAAGTTACATGATGAGTCCAAGGTCACGGGAGAAGTCTGCAGAAGAGCCCAGAACTGAGTACAGGTTTCCCAGTGCCCTGGTTTCGTAGGGAGCTGGAAGGAATCGTCATTGACCTGCTTTTCTATGGACATCTCCTTTTGTCTTCCAGCAGTGAGGCTCTGAGCCTGCAGCTGCTGACACATGAAGTATCCACCAAGGGTAATGCCACCGGCAGCAGGAGGACCTCCAGCAGGACCCCGCGCAGGCACCTTACGCCCCATCCCTGCAGGGTACCTGGGGAGTTCTCTGTGGCTTTGCTGGTTGGCAAACCCACGTATTTTCCCACGGTAAAGCCTTGTAGCTGACACAGTCAATCACTAGAAAGTTTAGGTTTTGTCACAGAGCAGCTTCTTGTGGGTGTGACGGCAGCGCAGGTTTCCATCAAGGAAGCCATGCTGGCACAAGTTACCATTTATTATTTAAATATCTCGACTCTGACAGGCAAATTGGGACTTGTGGGTTTTTTAAATACCTGTCTCTACTGTCTTGTACGAAAAAAAAATTCCAGGATGATTTTCTCATCTGCATGGCTGCAGCTCTGAGCTTTTCGCTCTCCTTGGTTGTAGGAGACAGTCCTGTTTATATCCCTTCTTCCCAAACAAAAAAGCTTTTGCTCCCTGTGGGTAGTTACGGTGCACCACACAGAGCAGGTCCTCACTGCTGGAGCTCTCTGCTCTCCGTTGGGAAAGCTGCTGTGGCACTGGCTTTAGGGGATGGGAAGGAGGGGGGGGCACAGGCTGAAGCTTCCACTCCATGGAAGGAAATCTGGATCATTTGCTGAACAATGTCAAGGTGAAGGGAAGGGACATCTTTATGTCGTCAGGAGGTCACAGCCTGTGGAGAGTACGACAAAAGTGCAGAGGACAGAGACACCTCAGAGCTGCCTCTCTGCACCTGGGGGCATTTTTTGTTACACCTCTTCTGAGAATACTTCGTGGGCTGTAAAGGGAGGCACAGCCCATGGAAGGAGGCAGTTCGGCAGATTTGTTTGGAGTCCTGCAGTCACTGAAGATTTCCCCCGAGTGAAGTCAAAGGGCCTCGAGTGGAGAAACAGAGCTTTCCTCCTAAAAAAGGAAAACAGCCACCCGTGCTTCTAGCTCTCCTGTTGCAGTGAAAAGCCTGAAAACCTGAGCTGAACATAACTCGATGGTCAGACACCAGAAAGCAAATTGCATGATTTTTGAGAGAATCTGAGGGATCTGTTGGGCTGGATTCACAATTAACGACTGATGACGGCTGGCAGCCCCAAGTCGTGTCCAAGTGGGATTGCCCAGAGGGCTGGTGTAACGCACAAAGCCATTCGTCTGCGGTTTGGGAAGTCTGAGTGCTGCACTCCTCAGCAGCATCGCAGCTTTCAGGGACTCCCTTTGCTCCTGCTGCATCTTGCCCTCCGCCTCTCAGAGATCAAACTCTTTGGCCAGATGTCGCTTCTGGTTTTGCCTTAGCTCATTGCCCAGATCAATGGGGTTGCGGTCTCAGGTGGCTACTGCAACGCAGATCGTGACTGCCAGAAGCAGGGCAAAGATGAAGAAAAGCAGAGCAGACAGGAAAGCAATTCTGCTTTTTGATGGCCAGAGTAAATGTATACAACTGATGGAGCATTGCTCCCCCACAAAGCCCATGGTCCTGCAGCCACCTGGGGAGATCTCCCTCTCCTGGCTCTTTCCAGGGAAGGGGACCATAGTTGGACATTCTTCAGTTTAGAGCTCCAGCCTCGAAAAGGCTGGAAGAACTAAATGTGGCTGTGAGAGAAGCATACAAATGGGGTTTTCAGAAGGGAAAAGGGCGCTAAAGCCTCTGCCCTGCCACAGAGGACTCCTGAGATGGGTGAAAATCAGTGTGGAGGGGCAGGGTGACACAATGGGGCAACAGAGCAGAGAGCTGTTACTGCCCCTCTGCTTTGCATGGCTCGCAGGGGGCAAGAAGAAAGGCAAAGACACCATGAACCCGATGCCAGCGGTGGCTGTGCGCAGCAAAGGCGGGTATCTGGGCAGCAGCATGGAGGGGCTGCACGAACCCAGCAAGCAATAAGCTGTCCCCTTTGTCACAGTGGCCAGGTTCAGATCAGCGTCCCGTGGGACACGGTAGAGTGGGTCCATGTGCCGGGGCAGGCAGGGAACACCAGGGCTCGGTTCCTCGGGAGACCAAGAGCAGCGCCTGCAAGTCTGAGTGAGTGGCCGTTACAGACAGAAATGGTGGAAAACAGAAACACACAAACACGAGAGAGACAGGCCAGATGGGGGAAATACAGATGAATTAATGCACAGGGAAAGGAAAAGGAAAAACACACAGGCATGCTGCACGCCAGCCAGCTCTTCAGCAAGAGCACTGCTGCGTGCCATTGCTCTGATGAGTGAATGGGAAGTGCTGCTCTGCTTGGTGCAAGTTATTGCTGCTTTATGCCTTTATAATTCTCTTTGGCCTCAAAACCTCCCTGATCGGGAGTCCTCTGCTTATGTTTTATGTCCGATCATCAGCGTTGCTGCTCGGGGCCAGAGCTTTCCTGCCATTCCTACCCAGTTTGTTGCAGGCTTGGAGCCTCATTTCTGGAGGTGACCCTGCATTAGTGGTTTTTACATCGAAATCAAGCAGATTTCTTCATAATTTGGTGTGGTTTGAAGTGACTAGATCCATTAATTATTCCCTGAAAGACTGTAACAGTTTTTGTCTTAGATCCAGTTGCTGGGAATGTATTTAGGAGCATACGCTGAAATCACCACATACCTGAAGTTTACCATAACTAACTAGCCACAGATGTGCTATTAAACCCGTGCTTATTTTTTCCTCCTGTCTGTCCTATATGGCATGTTACAGCCATGATATATTAAACTTTCTTATAACAGATGCTAGTCATAAACAAAGCAGCTATTACCCTTTTGCAAGAAAACATGTCACATTACCCATCCCGCCAGTAATCACCTGTTTATAGAACTGGCACCTCTTTTTAGTTTGGAACAGAAGAGCTTCAGATATTTTATTGCTACATCAAGGGAAACACTAAGCACCGCCACGGAGAGGGGATGTTTTCATTTGACAGTTCTTTGGTGCTTCTTAAGCTGTATTTTGACCTGGTATTCGGGGATTCGTTCCTTGAACTACTTTATCGCTTCCTAAGCATCCCAAAGAAGCAGGTGGGATGGGTGTGTATTGAATAGAGGGAAATATTTCACGATGCCGGGCGGTGACTATTCTGCAAGGACGATTTACCACCCAGCCGTCAGCGTCTGTGCAAGGTGTTGGGCCACAGGCTGCTGGGGGGGAGAGACAGTGCACTGATGGAGAATATTTTCCTTTAGATGTAAGGACTGAGCTATCGTGTCTGTTAGATATACCTCAGAGTCTTAAAGTATGACACACAAATGTGTGCTGGAGGGAGGAAAAAATGGGGAAAAAAAAGCTAAAAAATAAAAGGCCAGTTAACACAGAGGAAATGTATAGCCATGTATACCGTGTGTGCTCCTGAACATTGTGAAGACTGCTGAAAAGGCTCAGAGGTGTGGCGCACAGGAATTACCCTTCAGAATTTAGCTGGTTTACATTTGCGAAAATTAGGTAGTGCTTCCAAAACTTTTGAAGTGCTAAATATTGTTAAAATAATCCTTACAGCTCTTTCATTCAAGGACTTGGCTCAGGGTACTCAGCAAATATTAATGAGTTTCTCATCATAACACCCAGGAGAGACGGGAAGTTACCACAGTAATTACCCCCGTCGCCCAGCTGAGGAACAGAACAGTTAGGCCTCCTTTTTCAGGAGAGTTTCCTGACCAAAATATTTGTACAGTCATTCATCTGGAAAGCTCTCGAGAAGGGTTAGGAGCTCCAGCTGGCCCCCCAGCAAGGTTTCGAGATTGGGGAAGCAGAGGGTCATCCCCAAAGGTAGGGGAAGATGAAAGAGGAATAGTTATGCAGTAGCAAAGCATGTTGGATCTATCCTATTTTTCTGGCTTAAAATTTGAATGCTTATTGCTCTAGAGAAGGCTAACCCCTGCGTTCGCTTAATAAAGTAATGTAGATTTGATGCATTACGTACAAGGGTACACGAATGGTACAATACAGATGTTATTGCAGCTCCATTAGTCTCCATGAGGGCAGATATGGAGGCTGAGCTGTGACGGCCACATCGTCATTCCTGCTAGTGATGTGAGCACCACTTGTTAAGGAGCGAAGCCTCACAGGCACTGGGAAGTAGAGGACATGGCTGAGAGGTGTGCAGCCAGGAACTGGTCTTTTTCCAAGCACAGGCAAGTTTCTAGCTTCATTTCTCAAATCAAAAAGAAGGAGTTAGCAAGAGCTGTGGATCCCATTAACATCACTGGCCTAGTGTGGACTAGTGCTGGTGGAAAACATACTTCAAATAAGGTAAAAGAAGAGCAGGCCCTGGTCCGACATCATATATAATCACAAGATGTTGATGGTCTCCAGGGAAATGCCCACTTTGCCGTTACTTGTGAGTGCTCAGCAGCTCCCAGACAACACTCAGCAGCCCATTGGGTCATGTCTGATATCCAATGTACATCTAGTCAAGCAGCAGGAGCCACCCTGTCCTCCCACCAAACTTCTAGCTACACCTCAGCACTGTCCAACTGTGACTCCAGATTTACTGTGGCAAGTTCAGATACTGACCTGTTGGAGTTACAGTGAGGGATGAGAGCAAACTCAGGTTGCCCGCAGGCATTAGCTAAAAAGTCTTCGCCTTTTTCATGAAACAAATTGCAAATTCACTTTAAAACCAAACAACAAAAAACAACTTCATCTTCAAAACAGCTGCAAACATATTCTTAGCAATATAGATAGCTTAACGCGCAAACACATAGTGTGTGCTGAGCAGCTCTTTATCTGGGAGAAGAGAGTCTGAAATAGTAGGGCACCTGGGGGAGGAGGTGCACAAGGGGCAGGGTGATAAAGGTATGTGAAGTAATGCAGAAACAGAAGAGGTGGTTTGAGAATGTCTCCTCCCATTCCTGAACATATATTTATAAGCAATTAGCTGGAAGATGGCAAATACGGTACTGATAAAAGGATTCTTATTTATTTCCACTGATACAGCTAGGCCGTGTAAATCACTGCTGTGAGATACAACTGAAGCCCTGAGGTTTACAAGGAACAAAGAAAAATATAGACCGAAGGCAAAAGAACCTATAGTTACAGCAGTAAATATCAAGAAACAGAGTCTGCAGGGGTTACACTCTTCAGAGCTTTGGGCAGACTGTAATTATTGGTAAAAAAAGGAAACTTGCCCTCGGGCAGGTTACCCCCCCCCCCATCCCCAGCCCCGGCCACTGCCACTTAGAGAGACATGGAGGTGCTGAGGGACCCGTGCACAGCCAGGCAGGGGCAGGCAGCGGGATGGGGAGTCAGACCGGCAGCTCTAGGCTGTGGGCCAGCTGTTGGCATGATAGTCCTCCTGCTTGCCTTTAGAAGGCAGGAGATAAACACAGCTTCAGAACTGGGAGACCACCCTTCCCACAGCGCTTGCTGTGCTTTGAGCAGCGGGGCTTTGGGTACCAGCTTTGGGTACCGCTCGCACTGAGCCGCTGCAGCAAGCGCTTCCTTGGGGAGCTCCCGTTCACCCGGCATCGCTGAGGGGAGCATCGCTGAAATGGTGTGCTTTAATGCAAAACCACAGCACACAGCGAAAAGGCTCTTTTTATAAATGCTCTGTGACATAGTTCCTATTAGTTCCATAAGGACTTAAGTAATAGCTATTTAAGTTTAACTCACCAGTTTCAGCTTTTGACTATAGTAACATTAATTTTTTAAATCTTACGTTTCAAAAGGCAGCACTGTCCTTTCTGAAATACTGCCTCCCCCCTATAGATCTATGCGAGCTGGTTTTTATGAGATCAAGGGCCGAAAGCTATCTATAGTAGGTTGTTCAGTTTTTTTTCGTAAGAGAAGTTGAGCACAGTAGCAAGGGCAGAGCGTGAAGAAAGGCTTGTCTGTAACAGGATACTTAAAAAGTTCAACAAGAGTTTGCAAGACCCCTTCATGCCAGTGTGTTCCCACAAAAAGCCTCACCCAAAAAGCTGAAATTACAGTCCTTCCTTCTCTGTTAAAGAGAGAAAATGTGAGAATGGCTTGTAATTTTTGAACCAGAAAAGCTATGTTTATCTTCCAAAGAACAGCCCCTTGAAGATGTGACTGTCATCCAGGGCTAAAGAGCAGGCAGAAAGCCCCCGGAGGGACAGGCCCTCGGCGGCTCAACACCCGGCACCAGGCATCTGTCTCCTGGGGCGGGGGGATGCTCCTGTTATCTCACTGATATATACCAGAGTGTTGCAGCTTTCCGTATCCAAACACATCTTGACACTGGAGATTACACAGATCCCGGAGCCCTGGAGTGAGGCCAGGGAGGTGTACCCGCCCCGGAGCAGCTCCCGGCCACGGGAGTGGGCAGAGGCAGCGTGGAGAAGCTCTATCAGAGAGCAATGACATGTCACGGCCGTCTTGAGCGGGCCAGCGGGTCAAAGGATTATGGCTCAAATCCATTCTTCCTAGAAAAAAATCTTTTCCAAATCCCTGACTTAATGCTATGGAATCACACAGGGAGAGTGCTGTTATCTGTGGGGGTGGTGCGGACCCACCTCTGCTTCAAGTGGGAAATCCAAAAAAAGAAAAAGTATAGGTGTGCAGAGCATCCCCCTTGCACAGAGTCACGCTCGCCAAGCTGCTTTCCTCCCCCCTCACACCCGCTGCTGGATGGGTTTTGAGGAGCGAGGGGGGATGTGTCTTTAGACCCACAGTAATAAACTTGCCTTGTGCATGTATATTTTAGGCTTGAATTTAACTGTTATTTGCTCTCATATTATTTTGCAACAGGGCATGCACTTCTACGGGTACTGTTGGCACCCCCAACAGGTTTCCTACCTGCTCTCCACTGGAATTGATTTTGGAGGGACTGGAGAGGAGACACTTCTTTGGAAAATACTTTTGCCAAGAGCTTATCTGAGCAGCATTACGGAAGCGTGGTTTAGCTCGATAACCTTTCAAGTTTTAGCAACTGTGCAAAGGACTGCAGCACCAACACCAGAATGTCAGCCTGCACCATAAAGGTTTGCAGGTCTGTAGGGATCGTATTTGGGTTTGAAAGTCATTGAAATCTATTAATTATCTTGTAGAAGTTGATACTGACATTACAAAGAAATCTTGCTTGGAAGGCAGAGAAATCCAAGCTCTCATACCACAATGCTTTTCTTGTCAAGCCGAAATCTTCCATTTCCTTCTTTCTATCCAGGACCAGAGGGAAAATGGAACCAAGCACCAAAATAATAAAAGATTTTTATTAGGCAAAACCTCAATCAGTTTAATCAGAAGGCATCCATGTGCGTTTTACTAGGTTATTTTGGTCTGAGGCCACCTTCTGTAAATTTATGCAGCCCCTGATTCACTAGAGGGCTTTCAGACTCATCAGTGGAAATTACACCTCCGCCTCACCACATTTTCTGTGCTTCGGATCAGAAACAGCCACCACGGAAGCCCTAATTTATCACAACTTTTCTTTCACTGGCTCAAGCTTCACCCCTGGTATTTGGGCATATTGCAGCGTTGTGATACAGAAGTGTCACACAGACTGTTTAAAGACGCAGCCTGCCCGAATCCAGTCATCCCCATGGGCAAGTCCCTACCCTGGAGGGTCTCACATCCACCTCCCAAGGTTGGGGGCGACCTCCCAAGGCCTCCTTTCACCTCAGAAAGACCTGAACCTCGAAGGAGATCCTTCGTCCAAGCTGTTTTGGAACACCTTCTCTGTCCTCAGGAAGGTTCTGGGAGAAGAGCAGCCAGCCAGCCTCCAAATGAGCTGCTGTTTGAAAGCAGATGAAACCCTCCCCTGCACATGCAGCTTAGTCGGGCAGGCAACATCAGAGAAGCTGAGCTGTATCCACTCCAAGGAGAAAGTTAAAATAGAAACGGGTTTTCTTACTTCAGCTCTGCCTTTTGTTGTGCCCTGCAGGCAGCGTACACCTGCGACCGTGTATCCTCCAAAGTCAGAGTGCACTTGCCCAGAGTGAAAAACGGCACATGCAGCCTTACGTTTAATTCCCATCATTTCTAGACAAGCCTCTGTTCTTCTTCTATTGAACATGACCTTAGCGGTCATAAGCAGCACCACAAACCATGTAGGTACTTGACACGTCTCAGAAGGGAAGCTGAAGAGCGAGTTGCAAAACTCAGAGTATAGCTCAGATCCTTACAAGTGGCTGCTCCATATTTAAGGAAAGGAGCAAATGATCACTACAGAAATAACGATACTGTTGTAAGATGCTGTCCTCCTCTACCCGCCAGGAGCCATCTTCCTCTCTAACAAGGTCAGAGGCATGCATGGTGGGAGCTGCAAATCTTCTACACCATCAGTGGTACTAGCCTGGATAGTTTTCTGGAGAGCACTAGGCTGATGGTTTTGCAGTGAAGTCAGTGAGGAAAGCTCTGCTGAGGGGTGTTTCCTTGTAGAAATGATGAAGGAAACAGCTTGGGGCAATGACACTATAACCCAGTACAGCTGTTTCTGCAGCGATCATTTGTTCACATCCGAGGATGCATTAAAAGAGCAGCTTGGAGCATTTCTGTTGCTGCTTATCCTCTGTCTGGGCTGTTGTTAATGCAACACTCACTCAATGAAGTGTTTGGGATGAGGTCCAAAAAAGCACTTAGGTGCCTAAATCCGAGGCAGCAATTCACAGCTGCCTAAGGACTTAGGTTCCCCCTTTTGTACACCCCTTCCCAGAACCTCTTTAAAAACTTGGACTTCTGCAATGGGGGTGACTCTAGGTGCTGCCATCTTAGCTGGGCTTGGCCACTGGAGCCTGCCTCCTGCCGTTCTTCCATCCAGCCCTGTAGACCAGGTGACCATGTTTGGGGCCACTCAGATGCTCTGCAGCTGTGCCCTGGGCTTTGAATTCAGCAGCTGGAGCTGCTCTTGCTCAAACCATGGCTGGTGCTGCTCTTCCCCATCAGTATAGATGCCATAGGAGAGTGGTGCTGGCTGGCTCTTTGCAGCCAGAGACTCATGGTGAGCATGGTGACAAGGGTGACAAGGGAAGAGGCTGCCACTAACCTGTCTTGGGTATATTTTCTCCCATATAGCACTCCCCTTCTCCCACTCCCTAAGAGGGATCCAGGATAGAAGTGATGAATGTACCCATCACAGAAAACAGTTATTCCCTCTTCCATCGCCCTTGCTACTGATGGCCTGATAGGGAAGGGTGGAGCCAGGTGGACTCTGCAGTCTGGCGGCTGCTGCATGTGTGGAAGCTGGATGGCTCATGGGACACCAGGCTCAAAGCCACTCATACTGCCACCCATCAATAGAGCTGTACAAGTCTGCTTAAAGCCATTCCTAACGCAGTATAAATTTCGTCCATTAACCAATTCTTCTACTACATTACAGAGCCTGTCTGTCCTTGTGCCTCTTTCCTCAAGATAGAGCTCAAAATAGCTACAGAGATCTGGTTATCAAACTCCTGTGACTTAGAGGGAGCCAGAGAAAGCATAGTTGCTCTTCTACTACAGCTTGTTCACTTTGCTCCTGAAGAAGCCAATTACTTCCAAGGAAGCTCTCCGGGTAGACGACGAGCTGAGGCGCATATGCTGGGAGTGCCTTAGTTGGGATGGCAGCACCCCTCCCCGCAGCCTCAGTATCTGCTTAGGTGATCTGACAGACATCTCTCAACCACGTTCATGTGTCTTGCCACGAGAGCTTAAGCTTTGCCAGGTTTCTCCTCTCGCCTGATGAAGCAGTTAGGGGTCCGTGTAACAGACACTTGCACTTTTCAAGTGTATGTCTCAGGTAGGGCTCTACACGCGCAGGCTGTTTTTCTCATTAAGCCCTTCAGTTACTGCAGTTTACCTAAATCCACGCTGGACTGTAAAAGGCTTAATCGATGTAACACTCACTCCTGATGATGTCAAGGAGCCACTATACCAATCCAACGGATGAGCTGATCTGATAGCCAGTAAATGAGGGATGACAAGCAGGGTTTATCATGTTAAACCAGATGCCATCAGCACCCTTCAGTCCTGCAAAAATGCTTTAATTCTTCATAAAGCTATTACAGAGACATGTAAGCAAAACATGAGATCTGAGCTCCTTCCTGCTCCAGCCTTCTGCCACTGGAACCTCTTCCTACAATCAGGAAAAGACCCTGATGTGGAGGCATGTTTCTGAAATGATTTCAAAGATCAGATTTGGTGTCTTCTCTGCCTACATGTGTCCTCAGCAGGAAAACTGCAGAGCAGCAGAAGAGGGAACACGAGGGCTACTGTGGGATGGAAAATGAATCGTCTGTAGATCTGTCCATGCATGTGTATCTGGCTGGGCCCCACACTCCAGCCATGCTGCAATCCGTATTTCAAAGGGACCATCATTTCTTCTCCAATTACTGGTGCTGGCAGAGCAGCAGAGCTGGCAAGAGAGCTTTCAGGAATGTCTTTATCCTTCACAATCCATATGAAATAAGTCCAAGTAGTAATATTCTCGGAGAGCCAGATACACAGATTTTGCAAAGGTTGGGAGCAGCAAAGCACACTATTAATAAAACAGTCACAGTGCTCTTGGTTTTGTTCTGCTTGTTATAATTGTAAGCAGAAGTTTTCTTTTGTCTAGGTCAAAGTCTCTGTTGCTTCAAATTTAGAGATGTCAGAGGCAGCTGAGCAAGAGGGCTTCATTCAATGGGCAGCAGTACTCGATCCAGCAATCAGTATCCAGGCCTTCAGTCTACTTTGGTGAGTTCAGTGGAAGAGTGGAGAGGAGAGCTTGTCTGAGGACCCTCTCTCCCCTCCACTGTTAACACTATTGCAGCTCAGAGTAACTTGACACAGGTGTCCTGGCTTAGAGAAAAAAAAGGATTTTTCTGGATCTGTACAAGCATATCCATGACCATATAAAATGGTAAAAGCTAGTATGACATTAATTTTCGTATTTATTATTTTATTAATGCTGGCTTATTTTAACAGGGTACCTTCAACAGGGAGAAATAAAGGACATACATACTCTCCAAATACTGGGAACCAGATACAAAAAAGAAGCTCCTCGTAAGTGCTCTTTTTTAGCCTCAACCAAATGTTATGAAACAAAGTTGGTGCCTTCTGGCAGTATGAGCCTGCTTAGGAGGGGAGGTTTTGTTCGGGTAGTCCACAAACTTTCCCTACACGTTTTCAAGAGGTAAGCCTCAATAGCTACCGTTAATACTCCAAGTCTTCATTCTCAAGAGGCCAAAGCACCCACCATTTCACCTCATTTGCAATTTAACAGGTTTATCATCTACACGATGGCATCTCTTTTAAAGGAAATCCCAGTGGAATTAACCAATATTAGATTTCAGGTGCAGCAGGAAAATGTGCAGCGAAGCATATTTATGCTAGAGACAGACTTTTGTGCCTAGGTATGCTGCAGTGGATATTGCTGAAAGGGGCAGCTTTTCTGTAAAGTTCTGTTAGATTCTCTCAGCAGGAAACAATTACCTGTAATACCAATTTCCCGCAGAATTTCGCAAATCCTTCCCTACAGGGATTTCACCTTTCATTGTTTCCCCTGCACAGGACTGAAAATCTAACTGCTGTGGTACAAAATCAGATCTGAGTCATATTTTTTTCAGCCTCTGGCAGCTGAAGGGAATAATCTCATCTTTGACGAGAAGGAGATGGGCAAACAGGGTAAGGGCTGGTGACCTGAGTCCCAAGATGACCTCTGGAGATCCCTTCCCACTACACCCATTTCGTGGTCTGATGCCCAGAAGGAGAGTGGCGGAGGGTGCAGCGGTGGGGGTTCATGCTTCAGGGGCTCTCATGCTTTGGCAGCAGCAGGAGGTACAAATCTGAGCGCTCCAGGGCCCCGAGACATCTGTGGGAATGAGCACTGCCACAAGCGGTATCTGCCAGGAGGAGCCTCCTGCAGCACTCGCCATCCTCCCCATGGGTCCTCTGAAGACCACAGCGTGCCCATGGCAGAGACTCTGGCTGCCTTGAACCACCTTCCCTTTGTCTTTCAGTGGCCGTGATGCGGGTTTACGAGGAGGAATATAGCCATGGCAACCAGGAGTCACATTTTCAGTGCCTGTTCTGTATTTTTTGCATTTGTCCCTGTCCCCTCTCCCAAAGCGAGGTGTCTCACTGTGCGGTATCCTGACAGCGTGGGCACAGCCCTGCCTGCGCAGGCAGCCCCAGAAATAACCCACAGCATGTGTGGGGGTCTGCCTTCTTCCCCAACATTGGAAAGAAACTCTGGGCCCAGTGTGGGGGTGCTCAGACCCCATACCAGGCAGCATGTCCCCAGGGAAAGAGGATTTGTGGGACACTCTAAGGAGATGGGCATAGAGCCAGAGCAGGGACTTCTCTCTTGGAACAGTTCAGCATGTTCAGAACTACCATATGCCAAGGTTTCCTTGCAGAATCCACCCGTTTCCACCTCTAGAGACATTTCTGAGGGAAGAGGGAAACAAGGACTTTGTCTATGTGCTTAGGGATGCAGGTTGGATGACCCCAGGAATGCAAGACAGTCCATTTTGGTGTCCCCAGTACCTGGCAGCCCAGCAGCAGCAGGACCTGGTCTGCGGGGTGACAGGTACAAATGACTGGTTAGATGTTTCAGCTTCATTTCCCACCGAGTTGCGCTCTATGACCATCTGCCCCTGGCAGTGTGTGGCTCTGCCAGCCACTTTCACCCAGTCCTGATGGGGGAGGCATTTCAAGGCCATGAAGTCCCAACAGGTCTGGGACATGCAACGAGTTGGGGCCATCCTCAGCACTGGTGACCCTTTGCCCAGGCAAGCCCTGGACACCAGGGAGGGCAGGGATCGGATTCGGCAGGAAACCAACCTCACAGGCTCCTATGAGCAACTCCATGGCTGTTTGCCCCCATCCGTCCCGAGCAGTTTATTAACTCCGGCCCAGATGACCTGACATTTCAGGTAAGCCGGATCTGATTTTCCGGCTGAGGGAGCCCTCAGATCTTTACCGTTTCCAACCAGATTTGCTCATGAAAAGCACATTACCCTCTGAGGCCTGATCTTCAGTGCCAACAGCAGAAAGCACCAAGTGTCTCCAGCTGACGGCAAAAGGGAACTCAGACCTTCTTTGCTAAGCCCTGGCTGCAAAATGGGAGCGGTGCCAGTGCTGGGGGTCCAACTTGGTGTCCCCATCAGTGCAGTGCAGCTTGTGTCCTGCACTCAGGAGATGCTCACCGCTCTCCAAAACGCAGGCTGTGCTGGGGGGACAATGATGGTGAGGCCCTGGTGCCACTCAGGACCTCACCATTTGGCAAGGCATGTGGGAAAGGCAGGAGGCACCCAGGGAGCTGCGGAGGGTTTTGGGGGTAAAAGAGATGGAGAAACAAGGGGGGAAAACCCTCTGGTATTTTTCAAGTTGGTGGGTCTGGTACTAGAGGTGGAAAAATGAAATCCAAACTTCTCAAGGTATTTTGTTTTCAAAAAGTGGAAACTTAAACTACAGGTGTCATTTTTTAAATCCACTGGAAAAAAGCTTGTCCAAAAGCGACGTTTTCCTGCATCAAATGACTTAAAAATCATCAACAAAATCCCGTATTTTTGGAGGAATGGTTTTAAGTTACTGAAGTCCAAGTAGCGTCCCCACTGCAGATGCTTTAACACATGCCCACAGCACGTATATGGAGCTGTAATTTGCTCTCCTTTGGAGCGTCTTCGTTGTTGGCCTTGAAGCTGCAGGAGAGCTGCCTTGTTACCCCTCAGCAGAAGGGGATACAAAGTACGATGCCACTGTCCAAGAAGTGCAAGCACAACTGTGAAGGCACGCAGACCTGCAACACTGAAAGCTATGGAGCAATTCTGCAGTGCTGTTAATATCATTTGACGTTCATCTCTAATCATCCATTTGTATTCATGGTCTTTTTACTTGCTAGAATCCTCTGGCAATCTTTAATCAAAAAATAAAATTCATTTCCCACTTGAGATCTCGGAGAAACAAGGTAAAAATGTAATTTGCGTGATAATCAAGGTCTCCTTCAAGGAAAGCGTAGGATCTGGATAAATTAGCCACAACCTGGCAAGGGTAAGAATATCCATCAAATGTTTGCCTGCTTAATTCCAGAGCCCAGGTGATTACAAAATAGTTGTTCTGTAGAAGCCAGGAGAGCAACAGCCGAAGGGAGAAGCTTTGTTCTGGTGAGTTCTGCACACCGGGAAGCCCTGATGAAGTGGTCACAGGGGAAAAAATGAGAATAATCACGGTCTGCCCTCCCTGCTACTTCAGTGTGGCAATGAGGCAGTCGAGGGGGGCAGTGGGGCAGGCTGTGGGGGACTGCGAACAGGTTTGACAAGCCCCGGGGGGACCACGTGGAGCCTGCCTGGGAGAGGGGGAGAAGCCAGTGACCCTCCCCAGGCTGCAGCTCTCCAAGAGGAGATACCCTTGCCCTCACCCCAGTGAAGTCTGGGAAGGAGGTTCGTGGCACCAGGTCTCAGCGCCTTTATAGGCGATTTCTATTTTTCAGTCTCAGTGTCTAGTTCTTATTTTAAGTTGGACCTTTTTTATTCAGTTGCAGGGTAGCCGTGATGTCCCATGACATGCCACAACGCTTACAAAAACCCTCAACAGTCCAAGGGCAAACAGTGACTTCGTTGACTAGGAACACTCCTGGTTATTTCCGAGTGCAATGGGAGATCCTGGCCTTCCTCCATGATATGTCCTTGAGGAGGATGTAATTACTGAATTGGGTTTTGTAGTCTTTTTGCTGGGCGCGCTCTGACTGACAGCCCGGGCCAACCCGCGCTTCTCTCCTTCATAATAGTGGAAGCTTATCTGCCTGCAGTGCCAATAAAAATAAATCATCTGGTTGCCTTATGCTCCGTGCAGATGAAAACAGAGTCATCAGTGGTCTGTGTACTTCTGTGCTAACTTTACGCCCACAGCATTCTTTTTTTTTTAAATCAAATTGCAGGATTTTGAAGAGACTACTATGTACTGGAGAAGAACGGAGGGCTGAGGCTCAGTGTGTGAGAATGATGAGGTTACAATACATTCATTGTTCAGTTTAAATAATGGTTTTTCAAATTAGGCTTGCATGTATGAATGTAATGGTCTCATTGACTAGAGCAACGCACAATAGGCCACCCACAATTTGGGAGAGCGCTATGAGTTTGTCCCTCTGTGGGCAGGCATCACTTAGTTTTCCATCCCCATTCTGTCAATATATCTTCAGCCCAGCCTTAATCTTTCCTTCTAGATGAGCTGGAAGCATATCTGGATCACATAATTTTCCATGGTGGCCTCATGTGCAGTTAAAAGATGTTTTCAAGTTGAGAGTCCTCAAAGCCTGGAGAGTTGAGACCTGAACCACTCATCCAAAATCCAGCTTCAGCATTTTCCACTCATTCATTGTGGGAGTAAATCAGGATTTATTCTTCTGAAGTCAGGGATTTATATCATTTTAAAGCAGGAATAAGCGAACATGCCTCAACTGTCAAGGGGGAACCACATAGCAGGTAAATTTTTTTACCATGTACTGCGAGTCTCAGCTTCTTTGCAGTAGTTTCGTCATCGTCCCTATTACCAGTTCCCCTACTTTCATAGAAAAGTAAGTGTGCAAGCAGCCAAACACGATGCAGCTTGTGGAGGAATCATTCCACTCAGGTCCCATTGAGATAAAATTGTATAACTCAAAGCCACCAAGGGCACAACCCCCAGCTGTATTTCCATCTGGAACATATGTCCTTCCCCCAGCACTTTTAGGGGAGATGCCTGGACAGGTTGTTATTTATGTCGGTGCAAACTGGTGGTACCAGGCATGTCTCCGCGGTAGTGAAGTATTAGTGTCGGCATCGTTGCGCAGCATATATATGTGATGAGATAATAGACATCTGGCGCTGAGTGGCTACTGGAGCTCTGTAAATCCCTTGTTTTGTAGTTTTGTGCAGAAAAGCTACCTCCAGCACAGTATATGATTGTATAGTCTGGAGTAATAAATTAAAGATTGTTGTGGTCCTTACAAAGCTCTGAGCTGTGTAATGCTGCTTTTGGGACCCCAGCTTAACACTTGTGTCCGGATACCCCTAGGATGTTGGTGCCTAGAGAAGGACCCAGGGAGTCCTTAGGTGTCTGTGGGATTGCTTGTAAATCCCTAAGGTTTGCTTGCTTCCTCACATTCTAGCATTTTGGCTGGCCCAAGCAGCTCAGCGTCTTGCCCTTGGGCTGGATGTCTCCCACCTGAGACACCTGGCTGAGTCTTCACAGAATCATTGAATGGTTCGGATTGGAAGGGACCTTAAAGATCACCCAGTTCCAACCCCCCTGCCATGGGCAGGGACACCTCCCACTAGACCAGGCTGCTCAAAGCCCCATCCAGCCTGGCCTTGAACACTTCCAGGGATGGGGCATCCACCACCTCCCTGGGCAACGTTTGCCAGTGCCTCACCACCCTCACAGTAAAGAATTTCTTCCTGATATCCAATCTAAATCTACCCTCTTTCAGTTTGAAACCGTTACCCCTTGTCCTATCACTCCACTCCCTCATCAAGAGTCCCTCCCCATCCTTCCTGTAGGCCCCCTTTAGGTACTGGAAGGCTGCTATAAGGTCTCCCCGGAGCCTTCTCTTCTCCAGGCTGAACGACCCCAACTCTCTCAGCCTGTCCTCACAGGAGAGGTGCTCCAGCCTCTGATCATCTTTGTGGCCCTGCACTGGACCCATTCCAACAGGTCCATGTCCTTCTTGTGCTGAGGACTCCAGAGCTGGACACAGTATTCCAGGTGGGGTCTCACCAGAGCGGAGCAGAGGGGCTCAAGTGCCTGCAGTCACAGTCCAGGCACCCCGTGTCACTTCCCTGTCCCACATCACTGCTGGCAACTCACTGTCCAGGATGAGGGAAGTGCTCACTGTTTTCTGGGCCCAAACAGACGCGAATGCCACATGTCCCGCTTCTGGGACAGGAGAGATGAGCGTTCAAGTCCCTCCTCCAGGCACAGGCTGTGCATTGCATCCAACTGCTGTTTAGGATACACATCCTAAAAACTTATGTTATTAACTCAAGGTTAACAAATAATTAACCTTATTCCAAATTAAGGAGATTAGAAATGCCATTAACATTTACCATTGTTGAGAAGCACGAGAGTAAACACCTCATTAGAGAGCGCTGTGACTATGGCGAACCCGCTGCAGGCCATACAGCACGTTCAATTCTGTGACGGGGCATTGCCAGCTCAAAATCCCTCGGGATGGGTACGGGACCAAATTCAACTCTCTCTTGCACTGCCCTACAGCTAAACTGACTTCAGTTTGCATCCCTCTGGCTTTATGTGGTAAACTGGTGGGATATTTGATCTTCAGTACCAAGAATAGGAATAAAGTGTCTGATTCCAGTGCATGATATTCTGCAAATATCTATTTGAGTAGCCGCGTCTGAGTAAAAAAAGAAATCAAATAGAGGGATGTGGAAAAATATCTTTATGCCTATAAAAGGATCACTTCAAAACCGCAGGATTTTGTATA
This sequence comes from Larus michahellis, assembly GCF_964199755.1. Taxonomy (NCBI): domain Eukaryota; kingdom Metazoa; phylum Chordata; class Aves; order Charadriiformes; family Laridae; genus Larus; species Larus michahellis. Next base: position 17,693,919 of record NC_133897.1, read on the forward strand.
GGAACCTTTTTCCTTAAATAGTAGAAACAGTCGCCGGGTGCATTCCATCAGTGTAAAAAATGGGGGTTAGAGGGGAGCTGCCGTGTCCGGCGGCAGTTTCCTCTCCTTCCGTCTCTCCCTTTCCTCCCCCCACCACACGTGTACCTTCTCCTAGCCCCAGAAACGACTTGTAGGAAGCATGAAAACAGTATAATTACAATATATATATTTATACGCATAGATATATTCAAACCCATATACATATATGCCGCGCAGTTAGAGAGGAACTGCACGGTGGGATTTTTGTGCGTTGTTCAGGAAACACCTTTCTGTCCCATTTTCCCACCAAGATAAACAAAACCTGGCGGTGGATTTTGCTGGGCGGCTGAAACCCCGGCGCAGGCTGCTGCTGCGGGCTCACATCTGCAGCCTCCTGCCGGCCGCTGGCCACCAGGCAGGGGAATGAAACCCCAACGCTCTTCGGCAGTGCCCCTTCGAGGGCAGTGGGCCAAATCCTGCCACGCAAAACCCTGCTGACATCACGGGGATTAGACAGGCTGCTAATCAGGACAGCGGGATTTGTGTCAATCTTTTACTTAGGATGCGATACCGAGCGCCCCAGCGGCCAGCGTGGGGTGGCTGGTGCTGCGAAGGGACCGGGTCTCCCTGGGGGTGAGCAGCCGTGGGAGGTGGCGCTGGGATTTGGGGTGCCCTGCATGTGCTGCCGTGGGGAGGAGCAGGAATGTGGGACCGGCTCTCCCAGGGCATGGGACCCCAGTGGCTCTCAGGGCAAGGGTCCTGCTGCTGCCCTTTCCATCTCGGGGCTCCCAGGCCAGCAGAGAAGAGGAGGGAGAAGATTTCTGTGGCTTTGGGGCTCACTGGCCCTTTTGCAGCCCATTTGTCTGAGGGTGGGATGGGGAAAGGAGTCAAAAGTTTTCCATCTTCAAACTGGAGATGGGCTCAGTTGAGACCAAAACCTTTCCTGGAGGCTGTTCAGAAACCAGGGTGATGTTTTTAGTACTTTATAAGAGGAAGCCCAAATGTTCACATTAATATGATGAAAATGTCATGCAGAAGGGTCCCCGGGGTCTCAAGCTGGCTCCAGTCCCTCCCTCCACCCCGTGCCTAGGTCAGTCCTTACGGATGTCTGGATAACCTGTTCTTAAAAATCTCTAAGAACAGAACCGCCACAGTCTCCAGAGACAAAGTATTTCAGCGTTTTACTACTCTTACTGTTAGAAACATTTCTTAAATCTGTCTTAAATCTTTCTTAACTCCTTCCCGACCAGACCCTGTACACACCCTCATTGAAATTTTAGCACATGGCTGCTATCTACAGCAGGAACAGAGAGCAGTTTATTTACTTTCTTTTCGCTCAGCCTCTTATGTGCCTGAAAGCCATTATTTCTCCCTTCAGACATCTGTTCTTTAATCAAACCCAGTTTCTTTAGCCTACCTTCCTGCACATACATCTTTCTTGAGGAATAGCATCCCCATCCACAAAAAAGTCTCTAGGCGAAGTCTCACACCAACAGGGGCAGCTGAGCAGAGGGAAGGGGGATGTCCTACATGCTGTATTTCTATTTATATACTCTGCAGTGGAGTTTGGGGGTCTTTTTTGCAAGGGTATGACATTACAGGTATTCAGTCAGCTCTTGACCCATCATGACCTGCAGGTCCTTGGAGCCGATCGGCAGCCCGGGCAGTCAGCCCCAGTCTGGCTCAGGGACACCAGGGAGAGGTGCGCATTCATCCCTCCCAAACCGCATCTTAGGGCTTTTTAGTCCCTATCTCCAGTTTGTCGTTCCTGCAACCTACAGCGAGCCCAACACCCGCCGCAGCTGCAACAAGCACATTGCTCTACTGTTCCATTTCCCAAGCTCTCAAGGACAATGTCGGTTAGCTCTGGGACAAAGGGAGACCCTCAGGGTCCCATTCAAGGCACCCCCCTAGTCAACAGGGATGTATTGACACCTTCCACACACAACTTTGCAATGGCTTCACCCTTCCCATAATAGTTTCACTTCAACCCTATTTTTGCTGCTTGCTCATGGAAAGGGATGGTACTGTCAGGGTTTGTAGAAACCTGGAGGAATATGTGCTGGGGTGAAAGTGCACCCACTTACCCGGCAGGCGAAGGCTCGGGTGGCAGAGCCAGTAGCACCCATAGGATGGGGACTGTGGGAGCCACAGGCTGCACCGCACCCCACCGAGCAGAGAGAGGGGGGAGAAGCCGCTCAGAGCATGGGCCCTGCTGTGGGAAAGCTTCGTAGACCCCAGTCTTGGGGTGTCACGAGGACAGGCAGGGGCTGGCAGAGTCAGGGCTTCAAACGGGGCAGGGGCTCTGCTGCGGAAGGACAAAACACGTGAGGGGCTGGAGAGCTTGGATGAGGAGCAAGGTGCCTGCCTTTCGGTGTATACAGCTCAGTTCTGCCACTGTGATAAATATTAGCAGCCTCACAGCGGTAAGAGCTGTGCATACAGCTGGTCACCTCCAGAATGGCTGTTTCTGCTTCATGGACCCTTGCACCTTTTGCCACGTCCTACCCTCTGCAGAGGGCACAGGCCTTGTGCTGCACATGCACAAGTTTCTAGTAAAGTTGTTAGTGCAATTACAAAAGGATAAAAAGTACCTGTGCTGCAATTGTTCAACTCCCTTTTCAAAGAGCAGCACATACAGCCGGAGACACGCTGCTGGAGAAAGCACGCTCCACGTACTGGTCTAGCAAACACCTCCTGAACATTTTTTAATGTGACCTGGCAGCAGTCCAGGGTAAATGGCATGTTCTTTTTCCAGTGCTTTGGCCCAAAGGGTGTATTTCAGAGCCTTAAAAGAACAGTCAGTCAATTAAATGTGATAAACGAGGCCATTTGTCACCAGCATTTTAGCTTTTCTTTTAAAGTATAAAACGAGATAATGAGCAGGGCTTGAAGAAATCCTTTGCGGTGTTGGGAGCCAAGGGCACATGATATACAGAACGGATTTTCTGCCTCTCCCATCATGAGAATGCGATCTGACAATACTCCCCCTCATGACACAGAAATCAGAGACAATGTTAAGAAGGAAAAAAATCACTAATAGATGAAAAACCAGTGACATGTTGCAATGAAGATAAGAAAAGAAATGCACTTAGTTAAGGGCAAATCTACCCCCATTGCAAACTTCCCATTGTAGATGCTGGTGAGTAGGAGCACTAATACAGAGACAGCTGCACAGTATCTTTAGCTTACAAAAAAACACCTCAAGTAGCATAGCTGCCGACACATCAGCTAGTCAGAAAGAAGCCAGCAGGGTATGAATCCAGGGGCAGGCGGTGACTGATGGAAAATGTGGCTCACGCCTCCCCTTCCCCCAGCACGGGAGAGGGGACATGACTGTGATGGGCTGTGTGAGCTGGGGCGTCCTGCACAACGTGGGGGTCCCAGGGCTCTGGGGCTCCGGGTGGTGGGAGGATATTCCCCCTGTAATGTCCACAGTTACACACAGCACACCCGGACACGCTGTTCACTAACAGCCACGTAGGCAATGCAATACGGGTGTGTAGTCCACAAGAGTGGTAGCCCTTAGGTGGTGTCCAAATTAGGGTAGGTTTGTATCCACGGCTGGAGGATAGAGCTGGATCCAGAGCCGGAATGTTTCCGGCTCTCTTTTTAAAAGTTGCACCTTTCTTTCTGGCACATTCCCTGAATGTGTTTCTCTCTACTCACTGTCCTTCTCTGTCATGTGTGTCTAGGAATTAGAAAACATTTACTCCAATGTGTGAAACCTCTCCGCAGCTGCGGGACATGAACAGACTGACTGTATTGACTGCATTTCACATTGGCGTCAGCGCCACCAGGACGGTGCTGCTGCTGCACCCTTTTCCCACCTCCCCTCTGCATCTACCCACTGGTACTACCCCAGTAAGAAATTACTCTTTTCTTCTAACTTGTTTTCTCAATCAATCATCAGTTTATACTGAATACATTGAGGCAAGAGCGACAGTAAGCAAGGTTGTGCACAAACATGAACAGATATTTGAGATGAGAACCACTGACAGTTTGTCTCTACAACCTATGTTTTATTTATGTCTGCACTGTGCTGTCTTGGCAGGATTTTATTTAGTCCTGGGATGAAAACCCTGCCTTCCTGCAAACATGGACAGCCTCACACATGCCTCTGACATTAAATAAGTAATATACACAGTGCACAGGCGCATATATTTTAAGAAAACTACCCAGATGCGCCAGCAGCAGGAGGCATCAAGGTAACTCAAAAGACAAAGAATTAAAATCTTGTTAAAGGAATTGCATGAAAGGAAGTCCCAGTGAGGTACCAAATGAGTAAACGCCAAACACGCATTTGGGCCAATGACTCAGCATGGGGTTAGCTGCAAGTCAATGAGTTTTCAGCTGATAACGAACTTTGCGCGTGGCCTTCGATGGGGCTCTGGGTGGAGAACAGCCTCCCCAGCACCCCAGCGACCCCGCGGCCGCAGTGTGCAGCCAGCTGCGCCCACCCCGACGTTGCCATTCATGGTGGCTACCACATTAGCGACGTCTGCACCCGAGGGGATTTTTCAGATGAGGCTTCAAACAACAGGACCAGACCCTGTGCTGTGTAAAACTGCTGGTAAGAGTGGTCTGTCTGTCTCCGCCTCCCCTGGAAGCAGGCTCAGCCCCAGCCCATGGGTTGCTCCGGCTAAGGCTTGCTGAAAGGGTGGGATAATCCTGCCGAAGCCCTTGGTGGGCTGCCCAGTTCCTCTCCTTCTGACTCGCTTGCTTCCAAAACAAATTCTTGTTGCAAAGGCTCAGGCCCTTTTAACTCCACATTCCTGCTTGTAACAGGATCCCTTTTGAAAAGGAGGTGAGCTGGTACAACTCAGTGAGCTCGAAAGGAAAAAGATCCCAAATAATTGTTGGAAATGATTGGAAAGAGATATCTCATAGAACAACATCCTAAACCAAACAAAGGGCCAAATGGTTCAGAAGCATTTAGCTGTGAAATGGTGTGTTTTCAAAAACACAGGGACTTACCACGGGCAGGCAATGAGGTGTGGGAGTCAACGCCAACGCCTTTCCCTTCCTCGTGCGGAAAGCCCGTGGTGCTGCTGCCTGCCCCTCCAGGCGGCTGCGTAAAGGTACGACCATCACCCACCTTCACCAACAGTGGGAGAGACCCACCGCTGTGGTCTCTCGCCATGGCCCAAGGAACGAATGGTCCGTCCCTTCTGCAGCAGAGGTTTGCTGGCATCCACCTCATCTGTCTGGGTTAAGCGAGGAGGAGGTGGAGAAGGAGGGGGAGGCTCTGACTCCCAATTTACAGCTTTACAGCTTCAGGAAGATAGTTTCTTTGCAAACGGTTTCCCTGGTTTTCTTTCTCCTGTTAGCTCTACAGAACGTTGAGCATCTTTAAAACTGCATTAGCTTCCCTAAGGGAGGCTTGTTTTCAGATCCTGTCTCAACCCGATTTGGAGCAGGGACATCAAAGGCAAGGCAAGTCTGGTCCCCTGTTAACCTGGATCCATTTGGAGCTGGTCTGGGCAGTTGGAGCTTGCTGTGGTGATCACAGTCTTTCGAAATATTTACTTATCTGACTGACAAGAGAGTTATTTAATAAGTTATGAGGTCTGCAGTTTTGTGTATACAATTTACAGTGCTATGATTGATGCTGGTTGCTGTTTGGAGAGAAGCGAGGCTGATTGTATATACTGGGCTTCGTTTTGGGGATTTCAGCCCCAGGACTGGGCAGTGTTGTACCTAATATATAACAACAGTTAATCATTTGGACTCACATTGTTTCAGTGTTCATAAAGCCACACAAACATGGCCAAATTAAACCAATGCGTCTTTGAGCAGACCTTGGCCATGCAAACATCAGGGGTCTCTGCCCGGTACAGCGGTCACAGTGCCCGTCTCTGCTCTTGCCCCGTGCCTATGCTGCCCACAGCCCTCCAGCTCTTACTGGGCAGAAAGAAATATCTGGTTTTCTGGGTGAATACCTTCTATTACAAGTGTGCAGGATCACGAGAAAAGCCTATTCCTTGGTGGAAGAGGTCTTCCCACCTCCAGTGAAGCAATACAGGAGTGATTGCTGCGGCTCATGGGTGCGTGCAGCCCAGCTGGTGGGCCAGAGCTACTGTAGATGAGCACAAGGCCCCAGGAGACACTAGAGCAGAAAAGAGAGGGCATGGACTAATGTTAAAATGAGAGGGAGTCAGAGGCTTTGGTTCAGTTCATACTGGAAACAAGTTGTTTCAGTTCTGAACCATCAAAATGTTTTGTTTCTGGAATTACGTGACCTGTACATATCTGAAACAACGTTTTCAGGACCATGCAGCTCCCTCAATTTTTCTGCAATTTGACTTACTGACCTGATTGTGCACAAAGACAAGGGTATGACTCTCAGGAAACACGGGGGCCAGTGCAGTCATGTGCAATGCAGGAGCTATGCAAGAGCTACTACTGGAAGGCAAAGCTTGGAAGGAGAGGAAGAGAGAGCCCTTTCATGCTACCAAGCAGCTGTCCAGATTGACTAGTACAGGCAATAAATTAAAAAAAAAAAAAAAAAGAGTTAAGAACTTTATTCTGGAAATATTCTTTCAGACACATTCACCGTCAAAGGTCTACACCAGATGCTGTGAATAAAGAACGGGAGGAAATTAAAAGGAGGGAATTGACCCTGACCCTGAGACGAGGTGGCTGGGTGAATGTCAGCTGGATGAAGGCTCCACATACCCACGCAGCGAAAAATGTGCCTCCTCTGAACAGAGCAAAGTAATGAAGTATTGCTTTGAAATTATTGAACTGTGATACTACATCCACGTTGCTAACGATGGCCTTGTCTGATGGAGAGAAAAGCACAAGGAGGTCTTCCCAATTCAGACTGGAAAAAGGAAAAGGATGTCTGAGGCAGACTTTCCACATATTGCATTCACCATGGAAGGAAAGTAAAACTCAATGCCCTCCTGATGTTCAAAACTGTTTCTGCAATCATCTTCAGCCACCAGAAAAGGCTAATTGATCCCCCAGCTTCACCAACAGCATTTGCTCTTGAAAGGATATATCTTTTCATTTAGTCTGTTCGAATTTACACTTAGAACAAGAAGGATCTTAAGCAAAACGCAGCCTGCCGCTTCCTCCCAAGAGACCCTCCGGAGATGCACTGCACTTAGAAAAGTAAGTGAAGGTTTCAAGGGGACCAGAGGGATAGCAGGCTGATGGCACCACTCTCAGTCTCCATGGAAATGTGCCTTGATGTAATTAATGATAAAAAAACGGGACAAGAATAAAAATGATTCAGAGAAGCTCTGGTACTTCTCCCCTGTTTAGGTCCCGTGATTAAACCCACATAGAGCCTAGAATGGGGAGATGAGGTTCAATTATAGCTAAGAATAACAAATTATCTCCTTTGCACTTCTTTTGCTGATGAGTAATCCAATTCCTACCCAAAGTAATGTTGACTATGGAGATTTTGCCAATATCTGATTCATAAAGTTGCTGGAAGAGTGTGGGATTAGAAATGCAGAAGAAGGACAGTAGCTCTGTACCACTTATTCTTAAACACTGATAATTTCGGGCAAACTTTTTAACAGGTAACAAGAACACAACCAAATACTTCAGTGAAAGTCCACCTTTAGCTAAAATGAAATACAAATGGCCTGCTAAGTGAAGGGTTTGAATCTTCTCTTTTATGTACAATATAAATATCTTTTTACTTTGCATGATGAGGATTTGAGGACTTCAACCAAAGAGTTCAGAGCATGTTTTATGTGTCTTGAAGGTTGTTTGCTCAGAAAATACCCAGAACTGCAGGTTCTGAAGTTATAATTTGAACACTATTGAAAGGCATCAGCAGCCTCAGCCTCACACCCCCGGCCGTTGAGAGTCACAGGGGGTTGGCATCCCCGTGTTTCCAGCCCCAGCCGTTGTGTGTGGGTACCATTAGGAAGAGACGTCTCTCTGCAGCTTTCCTGTGTCTGAAAGGAACGTATTCCTGGAAGTTACGGGGTTGTTGAGTTCCTGGGACAGAAACAATATGACTGCTGAAACTCTGCCTTGCAACTCTGGGAGATGCTGGCACGATTTGAGGGCTGGGTGTGCGAGCCAGGCACCGGCTTTCTGGGCGACGGGAGCTGCAACGCCGGCAGAAGGAGATGGTGGCCCACAGCGCGGCGGTGAGGTGGGAAAGCAGTTCAAATACATTTAAAAAAAAAAAAAAAGGCTGGGGTCTTTTATGAAAGGCAGTCTTGTACAGCAATTTATAAAGAGCTCAAGGGATGTTATTGTTTAAATAAATATTTAAGGGAGATTCCTCTCAATTTAAACAGAGCGAGCTGTAGCATGTGGAAAGCAGCAGCGTTTGATTACATACATGCAAGAGGCCAAAGCAAACCGTTATGAACAAAGGTGGCGGAGGAGGAGGAAGAAAATTCATTTGATTCTGTTTCTCTGAGACAGTCTATTGACACCACCTTTTCTGCTTAGTGCCAGAGTGCAGCAGGGGTCCAAGCCCTGGCAGTCCCAGCAGCGGATGTGCCAGGCAAGAAAGCCATTCGGCAAGCCCCGGTGGTGTTTTGTCGGATGAGATGGCTGGGGATAGAATCTAGCGCAGGTAAAACCCTGCCCGGACTAGTGGCCTGACATGCAGCAGCAGGACTGCGTGCCCGAGGAGAAGGGGACAAAGGTGGGTATGGCTGACCATGTGTGGCCCATCTTGTGTGTTGGCCCGTCTTTGACAGGTGCACAATCACAGCCTTGATACCAGAGGGCTGCGCGTTGCAGCACGGGTTCACCTTAAAACCCGTCTTGGTTTGGTTGTTACAGAGCTGGAGTGGCCTTGTGGGGTGAGCTCGGCACAGCCAAAGCTCAACGCCGTGCGCTGTCAGAGGCTTGATACAAGGAGGTGCTTTCTGTCCTGCAGGTAGAATATGCCAAAGGCCTAAACATCCAACCGGCGGCAGCAGAAAAGACGAGAAAACAAGAGAAATTCACAGCTGAGGGACAAGACATCTAAATAAAAGTGAAAACATGCTAAAAGGCCATAAGCAGTTAAAAAACCCTCAGTGAGTTTGAGGTTATTAGGAACTTCCATATGTCATGTCTCATACATAGATTTGGACTATGGGATTCATAAAGGTGCTATAAATGAATTGACAGAAAAGGACTTAGGGGAACCCATGACACTTGCCTCAGGGTGGGAAATCTGAATTTATGTCTGGGTAGGGGTTTCCCAAATGGTCTTCACTCTAGTGCAAAAGGCTGAAATGCTCATCTTCCTCACCTTCTTTTGAAAAAGGTAAGGCCTTTGCCTTATCGGAAATAAGCTTTTCTTCTCTGATATAACTGTGTGTTCACTCTCCTTCTGAATTTAAGTCACAAGCCAATAGAGCACCAAATAAATCACTTTTCCAAAGCCACTTTTCCTGAAACTGGAGGATTCTGTAAAGGTCATGCAGCCCAGATGACACATATTTCATGGATGTATCTGAAGACATGGCAGATCCACTGTACAAAGTAGGACATGATTTACTGTTTGGATTATCAAGATGGTTGATACAAGAATAGTCAGCCAGGGCTGTATCTTGGTAGGAGGCAAAATCTGTGCACCCATTCATGAACAAACTTCTTTGATATTTCACCCTATCCCATGTCACCGGACAGCAGAATAATACGAAGAGAAATCTTTATCTGTGGTGCAACTGCAGGAAGGTAGCAAGCTTCTCTCGGGGCTGGGATCAACCTCGTTCTCTCCAGCCACGGGATCTGGGGACCTCAATGTTACTGTACAACCATCTTCAGATACCCAAGGCCCTGGCACGGCTCAGGACAGAAGACCTGGCCCACACCATCTGTGGAGACACGGGAGTCTGCAGAGCAGGTCAAGGCAAATCATTTGGAAAAGAAAGCATTAATTTCCAAGACAAAATAGTTCCTGATTCATGACTGTTTGGAAACAAATGAGAAATAAGAATTACAAAAAAAGCCCCATTTTGTTCTTTGAGGAACCACAGAATTAACTGCTTGTACATTAGTTTCCAGCAAGTACTAAGTCCCAAGGCACAGTGCTGTGATTGTTGAACTAGTCATGTCACACATACTGGTTTAATTTAGACGAAAACAGTAGGAAGAGTATGATGGGATATAGCCAGTAGCTAGCTGGGAATAAAGGTGGGATAGCAGCAGGGTCTTAGTCTCAAGTATGTCAAGCAATTCATCAAGCAGTGATGGTTTTGCGTTAGCACCCATGAGGTGACCTCACTTTTTCCCTGGGCTGTGTGCAGTGAAAGGAACCGTCTGGACCAGCCAGGATTGCAGATTAGGGGACAGCAGCTCTTCCAGAGCTGTACAAGAAACCTTAAACACAGACCTGACTGCTTCATTCGTGATGTTGCTCCCCACTTGTAATCATCACATCAAAGTGGTAACAGCAACGGCTTCCTGGATTTATTTCTTTTGTGGCAACTTCCACAAGGACATCCCCAATAAATATCTCCAGTCCTTGGACTGTCAGTCTCCACTCCGCCCATCCACTCTCATCCAGCATCAAAGTTTAGGGCACTGTTTGCCACAACGTCCAGGCAAGCACTTTCTTGTTTTCTTCCATGATACTTGGGGCAGCTGCCCATAAGCATCCACCACTCCTTTTCCTTTTCTGTTTCAGTTCTCCAGTGAATCCCTGCTTAAAACTCCTCCTTGTGATGTCCTTGACAAAGGTGAGACTGTTGGTTTGCAGTGAGCAGTGCCTGTCATGCTGGCCAACGCTATCTCACAGCTTCTTAGCACTCCTTCATCTCTTGGTAGCTGTCTGTAGGTGGCTCTGGTCTTCTCACATTGTCAGCTCCTGTGGAGCAGTGGCTATTCTTCTGGTCTTTATTTCTACACTGTCTCACACAGCTGAGGGTGCATGGGGCTTCCAGGAGCTAATGAGGATTATGAAGTTTCACTGCCTGGCTTTGTGGAAGAAGAGCCATATGGGATGCTCCATAGCCTGTAGCCATAAAAGAAGTGAAGGAAACCACCTCTCCCTGCCGCTCCATCAGGAGCAGAAACAAGCCGACCGCAGCTCCCTACCTTTCAATGTGGAAATCACGTCAAGTGGCAAAATGGAAACCCTGACATTTCACCATCTGTCTGCGAATGCTGCATATGTGTTGCATACAAAAATAGGCTATGAGAATACTGTTAAAACTGAAAAACCCATGAGGCAAGAGATGCCAGAATTAGGCCTTGTGCTACGTGTTATGATACACTTGTTAATTAGATGATCGCACAGTATTTTGCCAGAGGTCTCAGCTTTATCCCATGGTACAGGATGGACTGTCTTCACTGGAGAAGATGTTATACAGAATTTTGTTTTTTCCTTAGTGTTTTTTCCTTTTTCCTTTCCTCTCCTAAGACCAAGCCTAGCCTGTGGTCCTAGGCTTTATTTACTACCCAAGTTCTCCTCTGAATAAAAATGACTGACTTTCCCACACTGGGCAAATTGCAGTGGCCCACCTGCCTGTAGTATCCGGGTACTTCACAAGTGTCTCTGAGCTCTAGTACCTCTGTCAGAGGTGTGGTGGTGCTTTAGACACTTGAACAAAATGGAAACAGAGGGAAGACAAGTAATACAAGCAACCAGCTTGATCACATCAGGCACCAATTTATCAGTGGTCTGGCTTGGTCACCCATCCCAGCTGTCACCCACCACTGTCACCTTCCCTACAGGAAGACCCATGCCCACATCCACCCTTGCAGGCTTCACAGGTCCCGCAGCCCAGTGCTTCAAGGTCATGAGCTGAGACCAAGGGGTGGCCAACAGCCATAGCTGGGGACGGGGCTATTCAAGGGTGTTCAGTGTCAGGTGGCACTGGACATGCTAGGGGCAGACCTCCCATCAACTCCTACCCCAGGAGTGGTCATTCAGTGGTGGGGTCTCATGGCATGTGCAGACAGGGGAGCACACCCCACAGCTGCTGACTGCGGACTGGGGAAAGCCTCAGTGCAACCCAGCACAAAAGACCCTGCAGGGAGAGCAGGGCTGAAGCCAGTTCTGCCAGACAGTGCTCTTCTTCCCAAGAAGGGACCATGGATGGAGCAGCTCTGGTTTCACATCAGGCTCTGGCATGTTGAGACTCTCCCTATGGCTCACACCTTGACACAGATCTCTCTGCCACACACCCAAGCCCTCCAAGCCCCTGGCTCCTCACTTGCACCATGTAGTCCCCATCTCAGTCTCATGCCATCCTTCAGTTTATCACCCCTTTAGTACCAGACCTTCCATTAGTCCAGCATCGCCAGGGTCCCTGGCCCCTGGCTGTGCAGGAAAGGTGTCAGGAGTGCCGTTCCCTGCCTGCCTTTCCATTGCCAAACCACTCTGCCCTAAGCAGCATTGCAGGGAGAGCCCAGGCTCATCCTGCTCCTAGGACTGGGGATGGCTTTTGGGCTGCAGAGGGGGGACACAGGTATCCTGGTCCCTGCAGAGCTGTGGGGAGGCAGCAGGAGCAGCGGGAACTTGGTAGCACCAACTGGGTGCACAGGAGCACTGGGGTCGGCACTGGGAGCTGCCAGGATGCTGGGCTGAGCTCGCTCACGTGGGAAGAAATCTCAGCAGTTTTTCACTACTCAGCCCCAGCACATCCCTAATAAGTTGCTATTTTTTCCCTTCAAAGCCTATCACTAAGCCAAATTGGAGCATATTTACAAAGTAAAAAAAAATAGAAAAATCACAGTCCTGACCCAAAGCTGCCAAATTTCAGATCTCTACTCCAAAGCACAGAGGGATAAGAACTATCCAAGGAAAGGATCACCAGGTTCCCCCCTCCTGTTTCTTCCTTTCTTTTTTTTCCAGTTGGACAACAATGCGTTTTTCCCTATGCTCATTCTTGGAAATGGCTGGACAGTTTTGGCTGAAATTTTCCAGAAAAGAACTTAGCCCGAGGCAGATAATCAAGTTGGAAGAACTCAGTCTGAACGGTTCAAGTCTGGTAAAGTTATAAGCAACTGTGAATGTGGTCTTATAGCAGGACACATACGAGTAACCTTAATCATAGAAGCTGCATGCAATCCCACCTTTGATGCATTCAAAGTTATAATAGCTAATGATGCTGTTCCATTCAGACGCATCTTATCACGATTCAGATATGTCACCAGGAAGAAAGCTTTACTCAGTCATCCCACTGAGCCTTCCCACACCCCTTCCTACTCGAGCAGCTCTTCCCATCTAACAACTGGTGGTACAAAAAAACCCACAGTTCCCTCGCCTCCAATATTTGCATTTGAGCTTCTGCGTCTTGGATAGAGGCAGCTGATGCTAAAATGGGATTGCTCTCTGAACTAATGTATTCAAAATTAATAAAAGAAATAAAGCAACACACTCCTCTGGCAGGTTCCCATGCATATTTTCCATAAAAGTTCATTTTTCCACATGAACAAATTGTGAGTATGTGGGGGATTTGCACTGAATCTTGATACGGAGCTTAGAATTCTTGGCACTGCTTGGGACATTAAAATGACATCAGCTCTGCTTTCTATATTGAAGTTTTATAGTTGCTGCCTGACCCCATTGCTTTGTTCTGCGCATATTCTCTCTCCTGCGAGCTGCCTCTCTGCCACGGTGTGAGAGCATCATGACAAGCTGTGTGTTTGTAGTACTTCTAGCCCTGCCCGCCTCTCCCTGTGCCGGGCACCCGAGTGATAAAGCTGCATTTCTTCCCCCAGGACAAAGCAGCATTGTGGGTTCAAGGGACGAGGGCACCTTTGCCAGCCGAGAGGCTCCCCGACAGCGTGGCAGCTCTGTGCTGAGGGACCTGGCGTGCCGAGCAGGGTCCCCCTCTTTTCTCTGGAGGAGCAGGGGAGTGGAGTGCGCGCTGCTGGGGTGACAGGGTGACAGGGACCAGGGGAGGTCAGTTCTTGCAGGCAGGACACTGTGAAACCACCCTGCCTTGCTCAGGGAAGGGAAGGCGGGAGTGCAAAGAAGGGGAAGAGAAAAGGGATCATCCCTAGGTGGGAGACAGGACTTTCTCCAGCACTGGCAAGGTAGCACCTGGAGCAGCGTTTGTTCAGCGCCGCCTTGGCGGATGGAAAGCACAGGTGCCCCCCCAACACACACTCTCCCGCATGCCAAGGGAAGCGGCAGGCAGTGGCAGCACTTTTTAAAATTAAAACACAAGATCTGAGTAACAGTGTTTCTGTGTCATCCAGCAGCATGAGCCACTGTGTTTGAACACCATGGGGCAGGAGGATTTGGTACCCCGGCTCCCCCGTGAATCGCGATGCGGGGAGAAGCGGGAGTGTCGGGGCAGGGAGAGTTAACAGAGTCCCGGCACTGGGAGTACAGCTCCACAGGCATTAGCACGGACATCACACTTGTTTCCTGGATTTCAAATAAAAGAAGGTTTCAAGGAAAAGATGATGCTTTCCTACATCCCCTGTGACTTGGAAAGCAGTAAGAGCAAATAAAGACAGTTAATTATCTGGCACGCCACATCCAAACATTTCTGAGAGCACTGCTCTGCCGTTACTGTAAGAGTCACGCTGGAAGAGCATTAGCATATACTCTGTAAACAGACCCAGTGCCATCCTCCAGCACAGCCCCAGCCTCCCGCAGCGGGATTACAGCAGCTGGACAAACCCAGCAGGGACTATACCTGACAGTCAACAAAATGCCAGCTTTGCTTTACTCTTCCTTGATCGCAATAGTACCTGGGTTTGTTATTGCCTACATTGCCTACGTGCTCAGCCTCTCTAGCGAGTGACGGAGAATCACTGCTGCGTGCTTCTCTGTGCCAGATTATCATTTTATCATTTCATCATTTCACTGCTGTATGGAAATAGCCACAAAACCAGATTAACAGTTAAAGATTGTGAAGCCATTTGCCAAATGCTTCTTGTTCTATAAGCAACAACATTTTTACAATTGCATTTGCAACAGCAGTTTTGCAATCCCATTTATACTCCCCTTTACAAGCCCATGCAGCCGTATACGGAACGCAGAAAATCCTTACCTTGCGTGCCCAGAGGAGAGAGCCTGGTTTCCTCTCATGGATCAGAAGCAGGATGAAAAACAAACCCGAGAAAGCCCCTTGAACAGGCTCATCTGCTGAGAGTTGTCTAAATCCCAAGCCTGCTCCCGCTAGCAGCTCTAAGTTTGTGCTCTGAATAGAGGCTGTGTTATTTTAACCACAGGATTTCTAGTCATGGGGGAGGAGAGATGGATTAAGTACGTTTGCAATCTAATGCTTCACATTTACCTCAGCTGAAATGAACTACTTTAAGCCTGATGTAAATAAGTACTGCTAAGATATAAATTTCAAGAGCCCACTAACCAATTATGCTTAAACTAACAGGCTAAATAACTGTGGAAAATTCCAGAGGAATAAGATAACATACTTTTGTGTTCTTTCCTAAATAAAAGGCATGTGTGGAATTTCACGCTAGATACTACGACAAGTGAGCGGCAGCAGACGAACTGTTCAAACCAACCTATGTAAGGTGCTGTACCTCGTAAAACAAAATTCCCAACACCTGTTAGCGTGGATTTCAGCAGGCATCCCAGCAATGTGGGGGTTTGTGGCGTGTAAAAAGTACAGATATGAGGGATTTGAATCTAATATTTCAAAAGAGCAAATAAAGCTCTTTAAGGTAAGAAGGCAAGATTTTAAAAGGCCACGAGGTCTGTAGTTCTGCGGGAGCACAGACGTTATCCCGCTGCACAAGTGCCGCCTCCAACAGGGATATAAGCTTGATACACTCCCTGCAGCTCGGGGATTGCTACGGAGGTTGTTAAACGCAGAAAAAATATTGTGCCCAGGACACTGGTTTGGGTTTTTTGTTGTTTAATCCAGCTCAAACTCTGCCTTCATTTCCTGGATTGTAACACTTTGGTGCCGCAGCTGCTGCGGTTGCAAAGCATGGCTCCAGTCCAGGCTTCCAGGGCCACCTCACAGCTGATGGAAAAGAGATCTATTCACTTTGTGTGAGGTACAATTTGTAAATAAAATCCATTCTTAAACTTTGGGCTGAACGGAGGAAAACAATTTGGAGGCAAAACACTAGAGGAAAGGGGATAAATCCAAATTTGTCTTTGACAGCAGAGGCTTCAGGAACACAAGTTTAATTCCGTTTTGAATAAAACCTGGGTCTATAAATAACATTATCGTACACTTACATAACCCTCTTCATCCCAAAGCGTTCCCGGGTGCTTTGCAGATGCAATCATCTTGTCTGAAAACCGCCGGCGGACCTCCCGCCCCGGAGAGGAGGGTGGTGCCGTCCGGCAGTGCTGGGCAGGAGGGAGGCAGCCGAGCATCCCGCCGCAGCTCGGCCGGCTCCCCTCCTTCCGCAGGGACTGGCAGCCGGCCCCGGACTCACAGACAGGGCCCTGCTCGTGGGATGCTGGCCAGGAGCATGGGGCATCAGCTTCTTGGGTCACCCGGGTACTGGAGCCGGCTCTGATGTACAGGTCTGGTGTCTTTAACCACCAGCAGTAGTTACGAGCGGTTCCCAGAACAGACTGGGGCATCTCCGGAGATGTCAGCCTACTTCCCAGAGCTCAGGCTGAGCTGGCTGAGCTCCCCCCGATGCCTGGCTCAGCCTGGCTCAGCTGGGCTCAACTGAGCTTGGGTTTTTGCAGGGAAGGCAACTTGGATCCCAAGCGTCTGTGCCACCAGCCAGGCAAGGATGTGCACCCGAGCTAGAAGGAAAATGTCCCCAAACCTCCCACCAACATGCCTCTGGTCCGTCAACCACTTTCTCCTTCCACCAACAAAGCGGCTTGCTCCACCCCATCTGGCTCTCTTTGGCATTGCTGTAATCACCATAAGATCAACCCCACTGATGTTTCGGGGATCTTATCAACGCTTACAAATACCTAAAGGGTGGGTGTCAGGAGGATGGGGCCAGGCTCTTTTCAGTGGTGCCCGGGGACAGGACAAGAGGTAATGGGCACAAACTTGAGCATAGGAAATGCCACCTAAACATGAGGAGGAACTTTTTTACTTTGAGGATGGCAGAGCACTGGGACAGGCTGCCCAGAGAGGTGGTGGAGTCTCCAACTCTGGAGACATTCAAAACCTGCCTGGACGCGTTCCTGTGCAACCTGCTCTGGGTGACCCTGCTTTGGCAGGGGGGTCGGACTAGATGATCTCCAGACGTCCCTTCCAACACCTATCATTCTGTGATTCTGTGATTCCCAGATACAGGTTCTACCTCATCCTTGCATGGGACCCCACCAGGAAAGCAGGGATGAGAAATGCTCCCAGGGAAGGGGCAGGTGTTGCTACAGCCCTCCTGGGGGAAGCTCCAGCTGGAAGAGCCCAGGTCCCCCAGTTTGCAGACAAACTGGTATGACAGGCACCAGACCTATGCACCAACATTGCAAGGAGAGGACTTTAGGAAGAAAACAACACTTCTCCTTTTCTTGTGTTCCCTGCTCCACCTGGATGGAGAATCTCTGCATGCACAAAGGAGGTGTCTGTGCTGCAGAGGGGTATATTTTTCATTTTTGCTTTGCTGGCTCGATAGGAAACAGCAGGAGGAAGAGAGGCCAGTAGAAGTTGCTCTGCAGTTTGACCTGAAAAGAGACCATTTTTTCCAGAGAAACTAAAAAAAAAAAAAAAGTGGGGGGGGATAAAGCAAAAATAATTTTTAATTAAGTGAAAGCATTTGATCCTGATGCATGATTTCATTTTTCAAGTTTATCAATCTCTTAGGTCAGACTGTACCCAATTTACAAAGAAACAGCACTTCAAAAACAAACATAAAGGAAATAAAGAGTTTCATTTCTAAAATGTCAAGGCAAGACATTTCAGCATTCCACATTGCTGCTGTTTCTTTGAGATGTGGAGAAGAGCAGTAACAAAGGGACAGGTTTATTGTTCATTTCTAGAATCCTCCTCGTTTGTTCTCCTCCTAGACAAGTCAACAAATTGGACCCAAATTCACAAACCAGTTCCTTCAAGTTTGTATTTTTTATCCCAAAAAAAGCCCCAAACCCCAATCATTCTGTCTGAAACCTTTTCCAGCTTTAGGCTCTGACACAGCAGCCAGCATTTGGAAGTCGAACACCTGCCTATTGATGAAGTTTTTTACCTTTCTCTCGTGCCTTGAGGCGGCTCAGAGCTGCTCCCTGCCTGGCGTGTCCTCCTGCTGCAGCCCAGACCACAAACGTGCCCGCTGCCTCCAAAACAAAGTCAGCTCCGCATAGTTTCCTACAGCTCTTTCCCTCGTCATCCAACCCTAACATTACGGATCTTAGCTGGAATGGTTCTTTCCCAAGTGTAAACAGCAACAAATTATTCCCGGTCTGTGAGAGGAACATTCCCTTTCAGCACCCTCTGTGTGATACTGGATATTTCTGCATCCTAATCACACCGGGCTGAGGTCTTTAAGCTGCGGTGCTCACCTGCCTTCCATTAAAGCCTGCAGAATAAAACATGGCCCATGCTAGAACTATTTAGGGATTCAATTTTGCATTTCAGTCAGCACTGAGATGAATCAAGCAACAAATGAAAGGAAATGTGAAGCACAATGAACTGTACAATGAAGTACAATTTTGCAGCAGCAAGAACTCCCACACTGGCCTCCCCTTCTGAGATAATGGGATGAAGAATTCATAATAGGAATTGTTGACGGGAAATTGCATGTTAAAGGAACCTGAGTAGTTGCCCATCTATTTTGCATGTTTTCTCCCCTTTTTTTTGTAAAGTGAACTGAGAATTAGAGGTAAAAAGTTTCTTTTGAATTAGGAAACTGCTTCTAGAAGTGATATTGCCAGTCCACACTGTTAAAAGATCTTCCATTAGAATCTGCACAAAATGCCATGATTGATCTAGAAAACACAAGCTTCTGTGCAAAAAGCCCTTTGGGAATGGTAGCAGACCACATTTTCACACTTCTGCTCTGCAGTTTTGACATCCGGTACTTAATTCTGTTGTAGAGGAAAGCAAATGTTTTCTTTAATCAAAGTACTCCAGGAACTGAGGCCCTGAACCAGCCCCTTCCAGTATCAACTACCGTAAGACAAAAAATTGTGATAGTTGTCAAAAATGAAAAAAAATTACAAGTCAAAAAGTGAATTCAAGCTCACATGTCTTGAATTATTTCCTTTCTGGATTGCAGTGCTTGTTTCTGTTCTATTTATTTCTAAAATTATGTCAATCACAACTGTTGGTACTTAAAACATCAAATGCCGTGATGAGATAAAACCGAACAAGCTTACAGTTAATTGCAATTTAATCCAGGGAATTCCACCAAAGAGTTTCCCCTTAAATGAAGTGTGTGCATCACTCAGTCACAAGCCCAAGATAAAACATGTGGGTCCCCAGTTTGGGGGATCGAGGCCCTGTTGGCTGGCACAGGAGGAGCATTGGCAGCCATTGACTCTACGTGGGCATTGCTTCCCCTCTCCAAATACAGCAGGTCTTCATAGAATCATAGAATGGTTTAGGTTGGAAGCGACCTTAAAGATCATCTAGTTCCAAGCTCCTGCCATGGGCAGGGACACCTCCCACTAGAACAGGTTGTTCAAAGCCCCATCCAGCCTGGCCCTACCATGAGGAAGTTGCACCCAAACTGCAAGAAGCATCTCCCAGTTAATGGCATTAGGAGGACTGTGACTCCCGTTCAGGGTTATGTGGGATACCGCTCGATGCAGGCAGCCCCAGGCACCCACAGGGAGGTGGACACGGAACGGGGGTACCCCCAAGCATGGCCCCAGGAAGTCCAGGTCTGCTCAGCAAGAGCAGGGAGATGCTGGGGTGGGCTGAGCACTGGAGCCAGACTTTGCCATGGCTCTGGTGTGATGAACGAATTCAAATCAATCTGCTTCTGGAATGAGTATTTGTGGAGGAAAGATTAAGTTTCACAACTTACCACTGCCCCAACAATCAACTTTGTTTCACGTGGTGGAAACCTCTGAAGTCATGTTGAATGTTAGCACATGAATACTGGGCAAAACCTGAAATATAATATAAACTAACTGTAGTGGTGCAGGCTCTTCTCGCCCTGCAGTGGTGGATCTCATGGAACTGCAGGACTCTGCAAAGGAGCAAAGGATTAAATGACTGAATCATCAGGGACCATGTGTGAGCCAAGGACCTACTGGGACTTCAGTGGAGATGAACTGCTGTGCTCAGCATGCGATAAGGAAAGCTGTGGTCACCTTCAAGCCTGGGGTACCTCACAGTTGTCCCAGAAAGGGTTCAGTGGCAATGCCCAGGGCTGCCTCGGGACAAGGCTCACTTTTAATTATTTGAATTGCCAGGAACAGAAGTGTAAGCCTGGCCTGTATTTGCAATCACTCACAGTAGGGTGGGAATTTGTGTTGCTTAGCAAGTTCTTTTGGTTAAATTAACAAATTTAACTTCTCCACAGATGCTTAAGAGTGTATTGTAACTGTAGCTAAGGCCTCTCAGTTGGGTGTACCTCTAACTCTCCTCCCATTCGTACTAGAATGCCTGCATTTGATGACGCTTCAAATCTGGCCTGACTGTCCGAGTGCAGGTATGGACTTGAGTTCAGAGGTTGCTTTTGCAAAGGAACGCTCTGCTTGCAAAGACAACAAAGCTGAAATCATTCAGCTGCTGGTAGAACTCCCATATCTCCCTGCATGTCTAGAAGGCACTGGGAAGTTTGCTCTTCCCAGTGTGCCTAGAAGGATGTTTTTTTAAATTACTTACTAGGCAAATACCATAGAACAGCTCATCATTTGGCAAGGTGATGGGTTTTTGGGGAGCCACACAGGTGAGGGCAGAACTACAACAGCACAGCAAGGTCAGTGCAGTTTCTGGGGTGACTGCTGACACCGAAGCCAGACTGGCCAAGGAGCACTGCCCTTGATGCGAATCACTGGCATTATCTCTGTTATGAAGACATAACCAAACTGTCAATTGTATCGATCAGATTTTTTTCCTTGTGGTGATTTGCTTGAGAAAGGGCTTCCTTTTGGTGGGAGGATTTCAGTCAATAGATCTGATTGGAAAATACCTGCCTAGTTAGAAGTATTTTATTGTAATGTTAGAAGGAGATATTATGATCTGAGTACATCTTATTTAAGCTTTCTTACCCCGTCTATCTATATGCCCCTCTTCTACATCCCATCTCCTGGCCTTTTCTGACTTGCTGTGAGTATGAGGCAGAATGAGAAAATCCATGTGAATCTCAGAAGGAAGAACATGCATCTCCCGAAGGGAGCTTTTGGATGAGACAGCTGAAAACCAGGCTGTATAGACAGCTAAATTTCATTGTGGACAACACTGAAAATACTCCTAGAGAAGAGCCTGTTTTTCTCAGTGTGCTGCTTTTGGCTGGAATAGAATTAATTTTCTTCACAGTAGCGAGAATGGGGCTATGGTTTGGATTTGTGCTGGAAACAGTGTTGATATTACAGGGATCTTTTAGTTAATTGCTGAGCAGTGCTTACGCCCAGTCAAGGCCTTTTCTGCTCCTCACCCCACCCCACCAGTGAGCAGGCTGGGGGAAGCCCAAGAAGTTGGGAGGAGACACAAGCCGGGACAGCTGACCCCAACTGACCAAAGAAATATTCCATGCCATATGACATCATGCTCAGCATAGAAAGCTGGGGGAAGAAGAAAGAAGGGGTGACATTTGGAGTTATGGCGGTTTTTCTTCCCAAATCACCATTATGCATGATGGAGCCCTGCTTTCCTGGAGATGGCTGAACACCTGCCTGCCGACGGGAAGCAGTGAATGAATTCCTTGTTTTGCTTTGATTGTGTGGCTTTGGCTTTTGCTTTACTTATTAAACTGTCTTTTTCTCAACCCACGAGTTTTCTCACTTTTACTCTTCTGATTCTCTCCCCCATCCCACCGGGGGAGTGTGAGAGAGGATCTGCATGGTCCTAGCTGCTGGCTGGCGTTAAACCACAACACTCAGCAATAGAAAAGTGCCAGTAGCAGTGTCCAGTGAGCCCTTCCACTCTAGAAGATGTTATCTTCTCCCCCAGTCCCAGCAGATGGGCTACTACTGAATATGGCTTTGTTATGAGGTGCCTTCTGAGGTCCTCAAGCATATTAAATCCCAACCGGCAGGCTCATCCACCAGCAGGGAGCCCTTGCGCTAGATATCTGACTGCTATAAACTGGAATTTCTTCCTTGGAGAACTTGCGTTATTAGAAATCTCAGCTGTTGCAGGAGGAGCGCTTTGCACCTCGTGCAAAGTTTATATATTCATCTTTATTGTGGAAAGGAAGATTACTTATTTTGACACTCGTGATCAAAAATGAAGGCAATTGAGCTCTCATTTATGAGATTAAGGGTTTTCTCTGCATTAACAAAGGGTTCATGTTCTTGCAGTCAGGTATGTGTATCTTCAACACTGTATTAAACAGTGATAACAAAGCGGTTGGTAGCAAACCAAAGCAGTTTTTGTGTGCAGAAGGTAGTTTTAGGAGCATCAGTTCCTGCTTTCTTTTGTGAGCAATGTCTCTTTGAACTCCTCTGTCTTATCCTGTACCCACTGCAGCGTGAGCTGCTCTGCACATGCAGCAGAAGCCACCATGGCAGCACCCACCCAGGACCAGGAAGGACCAAGCCAAACTGGGACAGCTGGAGGCGTCTCCAACTCTCGTGCTCCTTTCTGAACTCCTTCACAATATGTGCTGTACTGGGTTTGCACGGCAAGGTTTCGGTAGCAGGGGGGGCTACAGGGGTGGCTTCTGAGAAACTGCTAGAAGCTTCCTCTGTGTCTGCTGGGGCCAATGCCAGCCGGCTCGAAGATGGACCTGCCGCTAGCCAAGGCCGAGCGGTGTTAGCGCCTCTGGGATAATATTTTTAAGAAGGGGGAAAAAATTTGCTGTGGAACAGCAACTGCAGTGAGAGAGAGGAGTGAGAGTATGTGAGAGCAACAACCCTGCAGACACCAAGGTCAGTGAAGAAGGAAGAGGAGGAGGTGGTCCAGGTGCTGGAGCAGAGATTCCCCTGCAGCCAGTGGTGAAGCCCATGGTGAGGCAGGCTGTCCTCCTGCAGCCCAGAGAGGTTAATGCTGGAGCAGGTATCCACCTGCAGCCCGAGGAGGACCCCACACCAGAGCAAGTGGATGCCTGAAGGAGGCTTTGACCCCGTGAGAAGCGTGTGCTGGAGCATGCTCCTGGCAGGACCTGTGGACCTGTGGAGAGAGGAGCCCACGCTGGAGCAGGTTTGCTGGCAGGACCTGTAGCCCCATGGGGTCAGTCTGGAGCAGTCTGTTCCTGAAGGACTGCGCCCTGTGGAAGGGACCCACGCTGGAGCAGATCATGGCGAACTGTAGCCCATGGGAAGGACTCACATTGGAGAAGTCCACGGAGGACTGTCTCCTGTGGGAGAGACCCCATGCTCGAGCAAGGGAAGAGTGTGAGGAGTCCTCACCCTGAGGAAGCAGGAGCAGCAGAGACAACAATGAACTGACCACAACTCCCATCACACCGTCGATGTCTCGTGGTGGTTACGACTTGTCACTCTATGCTGTGAAAGCAAAATGCAGAGCCAGCCATCGCGAAGGGAGTGGGTCTGGCCTTACGGCTGCTCCTCTGGGAAAAGGAGTAATTGCTTGCTAATGGAAGTAAGGGTGGGTCTGAGGGTCTCACACAAATCGTAGTCCTGTCCTGTGGCCTCTGTGGCTGCTTGGCTCTTTTCGTGTGACAGTTCTTGACGATTTCAGCAAGGCAGGAGGCATCCAGGCAGCTGGGAGGGGGATACGTTTTTAGTGTATCCAGAACTGCAGCGTGCATCTCTAAGAAAGCCTCTGTTCCCATGCCTTGCCTTCAGTTACTTTCCTGTAATTATTTCTGTTACAATTAGCCAAGTGGGTGCCCAGGCTGCAGTGTGAAAGCCTGTCTGAAGGAAATGCTAAAGCCCCTACAGAATGAAGGGGTAGGTCAGGAATAAAATGCATAAAGCATGGCACCACACCAGTGCTAACCTCTCCCACTGCTGGCAGTGCAGTGTTTAAGTTTTTCCTTTGTTTTTTTTTTTTTGCAACAAAATTTATCCTGCATATGACATTATAAGACTCAGGGAAATACGTTTCATTGACCTGCTCGCAGGCATTCTCCAAGCCTTCATCAGGCCTAGCGTCCCTGGAGGAATTTGTTCAAAAATTATGAAGTGTGCATGGAAGATCTAAAATCCTACTGCGCCCCGAAGCCCTTTGCACCGCTCTGGGTGGGCAGGACGAGGTGGGTCTGTCTCTACCTCATCACAGTCATACCAGCCCTGAGGATATTTCCTTGTAGAGAGGTCAGGTCCTTCTCTAGAGCTCCCTGGAGAAATGTGCAAAAGGTTCCAAAGGAATTGCATGATCTGCTTTGAGCTCTCTTTTTTTCGTCTAAAGCAAGACAGCTAAGCCAAGGCCAAATCTTGTGCTTTCCAGACAAGTAAGAGGCCTGAATAACATACTTTGTCTCAGAGATCAGGATTTGATCCCCAGATGTATCGCAGACTCCCTGTATCACTTTGGCAAGTCACTTTGTGATGGATTTTCATACACTTGGCACTAAAGCCAAGTTGTTACAATAACTATATAAGGCAAGATCCCCAGAAGAACTCATTTCCCCTTGTCCAGAATTCTTTGGAAGAATTAGCCCATTATTTTACTTACTAAACAGGACCTCAGCTCTTCTGAAAACCTGCCCGTGCTTGGCAGCCCCGAGTTCTTAAGAAACTCTATCCCCACACCTCTCTGCCTCCATTCCCATCTGCATGTTGAAAGAAACCATCTTTCCTTGGAGCCCTTCGCCTGGCTTTTCTATTCCATCTGTGAGTTCCCAGTGGTGAGACCTCTCTCATGTGAGGTGTCCCAGCCTCTCTGGCACAGCAGGACATGAACCTCTGACAAACTCCCACCTGCCCCTGCTGGAGAAATACACACCATTGGTAACAGGAATCGAACTTAACAAACTGCACAGAAGGAGGACACCAAAAAGAAAAATAAAACATCATGTTAAATTCCTCTCTGATGCACTTTAACCTGTTTTCTCTTGTAAGATCCTCAGTGTTTGGGACCTATTTCTGCTTTGTACACTTGGAAGATTAGAAGGCACATTTTCAGGGAAAGGCAGTGTAAATCCTCTTTGGGTTTTTAATGACAAAGATGAATAGGGATGAGCATTCTCTGTCTACTGTGAACGTCAGAAGGAGCAAAACATCAGGATTTCCCAGGTAGTATGAAGAAAATGAGCTTAAGGTCAGAGCAAACTGAACTTTCCCCAATTTTATGGCCACAGTAATTCTGCTTGATTTTTTTTTTTTGAAACTGGTGGTTAGTATAGGATTTTTCAGATGCTGGAACTGCTCCTTTGAGCTATGGAAACTCACTCACAAGGAAAGCTGCAAAGATAGTTGCACTCAAATTATACATTGCCCCTGGCAGATCAAAACTCATTCCCACCTGTTCGTATTCCAGAAAACGAAGCCTCACACTGTCGATGTGGGTCACTCACTGATTGGCTGTCCGCAAATCTTTAGAGGCAATGGAGAAAAACAAGGATATTTTTGGCAAAGTTCTGCTAATCGGAATCGGATTTGTGCTAAGACCGAAGAGCTCACAGCAATCTTTCCCACCAAAAATGACAAGAAAACACGATAAAATTAAGGAGAATAACAAAGAGGCTGGCAGATGAGCTCCCAGCCCCATCCTTCACAGACACAACTTGCAGGGCTGACAGGGCGGTATTTTTGAAATCTTGCGTGCCTTTTAGAAAGCTCTGAGTACCAGCGGCTCCTTCTAAAGCCAGGGCATTTGGTGCTTTATGGGCCAAGTCCTGCTCTGAGGGCAGCTCTGCCTGCCCTGCAGACCGTGCTGTGGATGTACCTGCACCGGCTGCCGAGGAGCTGGCAGCCAAGGAGCTGCTGAGGGAGTCACGGTCATCCCTGTCCCATGGCCCGCCCTTTCCACCCGCCCACAGCAAGGCAGAAACCTCACAGGAGGCCACAAGTCTTATTCTGGGCACTGTTCAGTTCAGTACGGAGAAAGCAACCCCAGAAGATTAGCAGCTGCACCTACACTGCATGTCTTCATACGGCACGGCGCCGCACTCCTGTGCTCAGCCCCTCGCTGCCGTTGCAATGCAAGGTTTGAGTGCCTGATTGCCATTCGAGATGCGGTCCAGGAGGGATCCTGGACAGTGACAGCAACCCAGTGAAATTTCCCACCGAATAAAAGGGTTTATGAAGACAGGGGTGGGAACATTCACCTGAGCAAAACCAAGGTGCAAACATCTTAGTTGCATGCGTTATGCATCATATGGATGCTCCTGAGTTTGAAGCTCATTTTCTTATACTTGAAGTAACAAACGGGTGGCTCTCTTTCCTTACCACCCCCTTTGCCATGTCTTTCAGAACCCTACAAAAAAGCCGTGTCAGACAGCACTGGGCTGTACGCAGGGTGTGGCCTGGACACGGAGTCTTTTGCTTTTAGCTAATGTCTTCAAATCTATTTAAGACAGGAGCAGTTTGAAGCTCTTACCCTCTGAGAACTACTTGGCAGCTCAAATTAAATGAATTAGGCCAGGCTCCAGAAGATGTGACGTTGTCACAGCGGGGTCGGCAGCAGCCCCTGCCAGCATCCCGATCCCTGTTTGCAGATGGGGCAAAAAGAAACCCTATGCCCTGTTCCACAGCCACGCGAGGAGATGAGTGAGATACCACAGGCGTTTTCTTCTCAGAGCACGACTGGGTCCCTGGGCACAAAGCCAGGCTGTGGTGCCTCACCGCTGTTTGGTGGCTCCCCTGCCCAGATGTGAGCAGCTGGAGCCCAAGGGCGGCAGGGGAGAGGAAGGCACAGTGGTGTGCTGCCGAAATTCAGGCCCATGCAGCATTTTCCATTATTGGTTAGGTTTGTCTCCTTGATCTCATTGTGATTTTTCTTTTCCTTTTTGTTTACGTCATTGTTCGAAGGAGATATGGTTGCACTTGTTATCAGCAGCAAAACAGTTAACCGGTGATTATTCCAATGCCGCTCTGTGCGTTGGTAATTCCAGAATGACAGAAAGTCTATAAACAGGCTTTTTTTAAGGATTCTTATTCGAGGAAAGGCAGAAAAACAATCTTCCACTCTGGGAAAACTCATGAGATTTGAAAAAGCTTAGGAAAGCTCTGCTGCAAGGAAGCAGAGGTGCCTGCCTGGTTTGCCCCAGGAGGGCTGCTCAGAGGACAACGGGGAGGGGGCCCTTAGGCAAAACCAGCTCCTGTTCCCAGCCCCACGACTGCTGTGGAGATCTGGGGTGTGGAGGGGCTTTGTAGCAAGAGCACCCATGGCAAAACTAACAGGCTTTAACTCCCCTGGCTGCTCCAATTTGTCAAAATTGACACGTTCCTGCAGAACATTCCCATTTTGATGAAATGACATTTTCCAATGAAAAAAAACCAAAACATTCAGCTGGAAAATATCTAACCGGATCTAGTCCTCACGATGTGCTGTACTGACACGTTATTTATGCGCTGGAGGTTGGCGTAGCTTTCGCAAGGAAATGAATCCAAGAGGAGACTCAACAATGAACCACAGCCAGCGTTGGTATATTAAGACAACAAAAATCTGTGCGTTAGCAAACCCAGGCAGTGACATGAATATGACTGTAGCAAGTCCACGTCAGCTGTGGTGGTAATGATGTTAACTGATCAATAACTTGATTTCCCATGGAAATGGAAATAAAGTCCCATGGAAACCAAGCTGCCTGAAAAGGAATCCGCTCCTTCTCCTCCAATTTAGACTCAACTGCTAAGCAAATCAGCAGAGAAAAAATTACATGAATTAGACACACAATGTCCCAATCTACTTTTTACTGCCCCTTTGTGCCTCCTAAAGGAAGGCAACATAGTGTTGCCTGCATCAATCTGAAGATAAAAACGATTTCTAAATTTAGGAAACCAAAGACCAGAGTGTTTTGTCTATCTTCATTTCCTATGCATCTGTGGATATGAGATTAATCATAACACTGCTTTTCAATTTGCCACACGAACACGAATTTCAGGCTTTTTGAGTGAAATACTCTGTTTGCTCTGTTTTACAGACAAAGAAACAGCAACATGGGAGGTTGAATTGCTGTCTTCAAGACATGCTGTGGGTCACCGTCAGATGGATGACTCAGAGAGCAACTCTTGAGCAGTGCCCGATTCAGCTGACTGCTACCCCAGAGGTTCACAGCAGAATAATTCAGGGCTGGTGTTGGTGGTCTTACCAATGCCTGCTCAAAACCGCTGGCAAAAACCAAGTTCACAGAATTTAGCATCAAATTAAAAAGAATCCCTGCCGCAGCCAGGATCTGAGCGCTGTCCTTCCAGTGACCCAGCTCTTTTCACAGCTTCCCTTCTCCATCAGCTGCAGTCTCGTGCTGTCGTGGTGTGTTGTCCTTCTCCTGCACTGCTCTCCCATCACCGGTCCCTTGAGGCCCTGAGAAAGTTTGGGAGGGGCTGCTAAATTTTCAAGAAGCTAACTGGATCAAAATGCAGATCTTAAAAATGAAGGATAACCCTCCACCTGCAAAAATGTGCCTCCTATCTATCCAAGTGACAGCACTGTGGTGCTCGGGGGATTCTGTGTTCACACCTCGTGTAACAGGCTCTGTCTTTTCTTTGAGGCTCTGGTTCCTGGAATAATGTGATTGTGTGAAAAAGCCTGAGTTTATTTAAGGAAAATATTAGTAGCTCTCCTGTTTGAGGGGAAAAGCTCCAACATATGAAACTGAGGGGATCAAAATCCAGGTGGCAAATTAAGAAGCTGCAGGGTGATTTCTTTTAGCTCACCCCCGAGCTTGCCCTCGCTCATGAGGTGCTCTCTCCCTCGTGAGCCCTTCATCTGCCTGTTGGGAAGCTCTCTGAGCCGCAGGCCACGTGCACTTCTTAAGTGAACTACAATTAACACAATGTATTTATCATAAGTGAGCACCAGGCTAGACCGGCACCCCGCTGCTGGACCGGCTGCGCTGGAAGGGGCGCGCACGGGCTGAGCCCAGGGGAGGTGCCCGCACCAGGAGCGAAGAGCGAGGAGGAAGGCATGCAGCAGGAGCATCGCTGTGAACCCTGCAGGAGCCCACCTGGAGGGCGGTGGGCACGGCACGGGAGTGTGCCAAAGCACAAGCTGCCCAGGACAGCGAGGTTGCACTCACCCCAGTGCCCTGCGGAGATGTCTCCTAAATACCAGTCCCGCCTTAGGCACGGCCAAAGTCGCATCCTCTCACCTGTGAGAGCAGTCTCTGATACGGGAGCATGTATGCTGGATCCTCTTTCTCCAATTTCAGCCAGACAAAAACAAATTGCTCTTTAATTTTCCCCTGGAGCATTTGCTTCTGCATGCTCAGCCAGTGGTCACTGTAGAGAAGAGCCAGCAGCAGATGAGCCAGCAGCAGATGTGGTGTAAACAGATGTTGCCATTAATGTGGTGTTCATCTTCGGAGCAGCGTGGTGTTTGCGGTGCACTGGTGGCATGTTGTGTTTCTCATCAGGCTCCCTGCTGGCCATCTTTGTTGAAGGGCTCCTGCTGGGCTCCCAACCGCATGGTATGAAGGCAAGACTGCCTTGTGAGCTGGTGGCCACGCTGGGGACACTGAGCTGCAGGCAGGGAGGGGCTCAGCCAGGGTGCACAGAGGTTTCACACCACCAGCTCCTGCTTGGGCTGTGCCATCGAGGGGACTTTGCTGCGTCATTCTCAGCTTCTGCAGCTTCAGCATCCCCAGCGAGGCTGGTCTCATCAGCCAGCAAGAAGTACCTCACTGCAGAGAAGATGAAAACCCTTAATCATTTCCTTGCACAGAGGCTTTTTTGCATGGGGTTTCCTTGTCTGAAGCTCAGCCCTCTGCTCTTGTCCCTCAGGGGCAGGATTAGGTGACCCACAGGGCACTCTGCAAGGCACGTTTGCTTCCAGGGCTTTTCCTGGGGCAGTAGGGAGGGACATAATGGAGGCAATCTGCAGTGTGTCCAGCTAGAGGAACGCAGCACTAATAAGCAACACTAATTAGTTGCTGTGGGAGCGCTTGAAACCATGGATGGAGACAGCTGCTCCAATGCGCTGGGGTGCTGAGCCTTCACTGTGCCTCTCCCTCACCAAGCAGCTTAAATCCAGCTGCAGCATCACAGCCCCTGAGCATCTACTGCTGCTCACGCTCACAGAGGTTCCCGGAGACCTCTCGGGGTTAAAAAGGCTGGAGCGAGTGCCCCAAAAGCCAGAACTGGGAAGTGCCATGTCCCCTTTCCCCCTCTATTCATTAGTGGTGTTCATTACCCCAACCTCTGAGCGCTTCCTGAACGCTGGTGAACGTCCTCACCATCTTGCAGGTGAGGAGCCCATGAGAGGAGAGCAAATGGTGGGTTCAAGGTGATACCAGGGGACTGTATGCCTCAGCCTGTATCCCCGGCTGAGCTGGTCTCCCGAGCCTTCGCCCGGTGCATTAGCTGTAGAGCTGTCCTTATTCTCTCCTGTGTACTTGGAGCATTATTTTTTTAAATCCCTTAACTCCCCTGTCTTCTAGAGCAGCCAATTAGCAGTGATAATTAAAAAAAAAAAGCAATTCCCAGAAACTGGACCCAAGAAGTTTTGCCAGTTTAGAAGCAGACATGGCAAGGCTGATCAGCCAGAGGAGGGGTTCCGAAAAAACAAGTTGTCCCACTGGTTACATTCGTAGCTGATGAACAAAAGGGTGTTGGGCATCCCAGGAGCATCCGCTCCTGTGGGTCCCCAGCCCTTTGGGGAGTGGGTCCTGGCTGACTTCTGCTGCTTCAGCCATACTGTGGGGTGTCTGTTTCTGGTTGGATGGGAATTGTCCCCCATTGACAAACTAATGTGTTTCCTTAAATATTTTATTCATTGATCTTTAATAGAGAGTAATAGTTTTGAAAAATATAATTCCTCTTACCAATATCAAGTTTTTAAACTACCAATGTATTTCAACATATGATTGGAAAATATTAATATAATGAAAATATTGTGTTTGAAAGCTTATGACCACCACCATAACTTTGCTGAAAGAGGAGCAGGTAGATATTTTTGACCTGGCAGTTAGATTCACGGGACTGCCTTCCAAGCCTGTATCTCGGATTTGCAGTGTGACAGTACCTTATAGGCAGGGTACTCCTGCCAGAATGGAGAATGGATTTACCACCCCCAAACACAGTTTTTACTTGCTCGTATCGGAGGGTTGAGAGCAAAGCAAGAACGATTTTCTTTTCCTTTTCTTTCTCCTCCTAATTTAAACAGGAGGAAGCCGTCTTAAAATGACTTCGCTTCAATGTGAGGTTGGAAATTGTTTAAATGATTGCAGTGAGGAAAAAGAAGAAAAATAAGAGAGAAAGGACACCAGGGGAAAATGGTGCAGAAAGCCAGCAACGTTTTCTTTTTGCTGTTGGTGTAATGGCCAAATTACACATGTATGCTGCTGATAGGGCTTTTGAAGTTAGAAAAGCTCCATCCAGCCAGGCTGGTAATCTCACCCCCTGGAGAGGCAGTTTTGGAAGGAGGACTGGTGCCACGAAAGAGGGATAAACCCCCAGAAGCAGGGTCGCCTACTCCTCTGCAGCATGTGGAAGGGACTGCAGCAAGCCCAGAAATGCAGGAGACACTGGGGAGGGGTTGTCTCATGGGCTTTATAGGACTCCTCTCCACCACAAGGAGGCTGTACATCTGCCTGTCAGCAGATACGCCTACGAAAATAATGTGCTTTAATTTGTCATTACTCATTAGCTGAAGGAGAGCAGCGGATTTGTAGACAGCAAATTATCCATGAGCCAGCAGTGTGCCCTTGTCGCCAAGAAGGCCAATGGCATCCTGGGCTGCATAGGGAAGACTGTGGCCAGTAGGTCGAGGGAGGTCATTCTCCCCCTCTACTCTGCACTGGTGAGGCCACAACTGGAGTACTGTGTCCAGTTTTGGGCTCCCCAGTTCAAGAGGGACAGGGAACTACTGGAGCGAGTCCAGCGTAGGGCAACCAAGATGATTATGGGACTGGAGCACCTCCCTTATGAGGAAAGGCTGAAAGAGCTGGGACTCTTTAGCCTGGAGAAGAGAAGGTTGAGGGGGGACCTGATTAATGTTTACAAGTATCTAAAGGGTGGGTTTAAGGAGGACGGAGCCAGGCTCTTTTCGATGGTTCCCAGCGACAGGACAAGGGGCAATGGGCACAAGTTAGAACATAGGAAGTTCCGTTCAAATACACGGAAAAACTTCTTTACAGTGAGGGCGACAGAGCACTGGAACAGGCTGCCCAGGGAGGTTGTGGAGTCCCCTTCTCTGGAGATTTTCAAGACCCGCCTGGATGCAGCCCTGAGGGATGTGGTTTAGGCAATCCTGCTCTAGCAGGGGAGTTGGACTAGATGATCTCTAGAGGTTCCTTCCAACTCTGAAGATTCCGTGATTCCGTGATTCCGTGACTGCACATGCCCTTAGCATTCCTCCATCC
Organism: Larus michahellis; assembly: GCF_964199755.1. Lineage (NCBI taxonomy): Eukaryota > Metazoa > Chordata > Aves > Charadriiformes > Laridae > Larus > Larus michahellis. The sequence goes on from NC_133897.1 coordinate 17,726,244, forward strand.
AGAGATGCCACTGGTCTGCTGGGGTCCGTCAGTGGCAGCTGAGTGTGGTAGCCTGGTTGCTTGCAGCCCAGGCACAAGGAGGTTGGTACGGCTGGTTGTCACCGTGGTCAGCCTCTGCCGAAGAGAGGCAGGAGGTGCTTGATCTTGGCAGCAGAAAGCCAGTCCTACAGAATGAAGAGCCATCTCCTCCTGGTGCATGTCCTCCCTTGCATGGACACCAGCCTATGCTGCAGCCTGGTTGGGTTGAAGGCAGCCCAGCAGCCAGACATTTGGTCAGCTGAAACATGCCACCAACATCATGGCAGGGGAACACCCACCTGCGTCTACTCCTTTCCTCACAAACACTATATTCAAATGAGGCCAACGCTTGTGTCCTTGCAGTAGGTGAACCTGGGGTCTAGCAGAAAGGTTTGGGGGCTGACCCCAGATTCCTCATGTTGACCTCTGAAGAGGGGGGGTTCCTCTGGCACGTGCTGGGGACTCTTCAAACTCTGAGAGGGACCCGGCATGCAAGGGGTCCTTATATATTTCAGAAGGTGATTGAAGGTTCATTTGTGAAACATTCAGTAGACATCAGAAAGTAGAAACAACTTTATTCATCACATACTTTCAATATGTCTTTCTGAACCTATCCATTAGGAGCTGCTCTTGCTGAAAGTTTGGTTCTTGTCACACTGGTAGAGGTACTGGGTGCTATAACAGAGCTGGAAGAAGAGCTATTTTGGTAATTGTCTTCAGTTTGAAATAGCTTGTTTTTTCTTTTTCTTAAACTTTCTCTGGAGCACAAGAGCAAGACGGGTCTCGTGTCAGGATGGAGCTCAGGGTGCCCCTGGTTGGGCTGGGCAGATTGGCCACAGAGTGCTAACCCTGGCAGCCTCGCGAGGGCTTCCCTGCCTGCCCCTACGCAGGGACCGCAGAGACCAGTGCAACAGCTCGCTCACAGTATGGGAGTCGTGATTTCAACCAGGAATTGGGAGTTTTACCGGGATAAGGACTGAAGGGACAAGGGCCTGTTTTGCCAGGGGTGGTATTTAAGGGCTGTCAAGTGTAGTGACATGGAGGAGAAAAAGCTACTTATGTAAAACCATTACAAAAATTGAAAACAATTTAGCACTAATGCCTAGATTTCACTTCACTCTCTGCAGGGAAGTTGGAGAAAAATACTCTGTGTGCTCTCAGTTTTCTGTTTAAATGGGCAGGTTTCCTTAAGAGAAGCTTTTGACCTGCTAATAGCTAACACAGAAGTGCTCCACTTTCTCCCAGTTTGCTAAAGCTGTTCTTCATCTTTCCTTTCTAGTTAGATATACAAGGGGAACTGAGGAATATCCAGCTGCAAAATGGTTGCTTAAACCTGTTATATTTCAGGACACTACACCCTTGCCTGAAAGAGCAAAAAAATTAGGTTCTGACAATCAGATAGTGGGAGCTCACTCGTTGATAGAGAGGATGCAACTATTATTTCACTGGAGAGTGAATTTTAAGCCTTTTTTTCCACTATAAAATAAGAATCCAGCTAATCAAGTCTGAGAAATACAGGAAGTTTCAGTTGTAAAAAACACAAATATACCTTTACAGTCAATCATCCTTGAATCCTTCCAGGGTAACAGGCATCCTAAAGGTCTTGCCATCATTACACAACCTCAACAAAACCCATAATACCCACATCAGGGAGGGTGATACTGAGTGCTACAGAAATGGTGTACAAGGTGTCGGACAACCATTCACCAAGTGTCTCTTCTTACGCTGCACGAGTGGATGGAGCTCAGGATGAATATAAACACTAACTGGAGCGGTGTTGCAAGACACTTACCTGAAGATACACAACAAATTCATACAAAAGGGCCAGGGAAAAAGAAAAGAGGCTGCAGAAAGGAAGTGGATCTTGAGATAAAATGTGGGGCATGGGGGGGAATCAATGTTACCACAGCACAAGGGTCCATGAAAGAAAAAATGTATGTGGTGGTTTGTGTTTGGGGAGAGGTACAGGGCACACACAGGGAAAGGAGAGGAGAGAGAAAGGAATTCATTTCAAAATGGGAAACGTGTCCCTCAGGAGGCCTTTGAACCATCCGGAGACCTGGGTTCACTCTGTGTGCTGCCATGAGAGACAGTCCATCACCTTCCCTGCAGAAAATCCTTATCTAGTAGCTGATTTTCAGTGTGGCCTTGAACTCAAGTGTGCGAATCCTGGCCCAGAAGTGGTTTCCTCCAGTTTCTGGAAGTGCTGCAATAGGAAAAGCATTGAAGCAGTCATGGACACTCGGGAAACCCCATCAGGGGACCTGGCAGCTCCATCTTGGAAAACTGAAGTTTTATTCCAGGATCTGCCAGTAAACTGATACGTGATGTTGGGGAAGGCAATCCACACATCTCTGCTTCGCTTTCACCATGTGTAAAATGGGAATGATCACCCTTTCTGTATTGTATTTTCAGTTCTACCAATGAAAAGAATAGATGAATTTAGTATTAATTATTATTGTCATTATTAAGCAGGCAATAATTAGAGAACAGCCCAGATCTTAAGAGCCTTAAATCAAAGACACTGACTTTCTTTCCCTAAGCTGCCTGGCATCAGTGCTGCATGTATGTGATGCTGCAGAAATCCTGTTCTCCCTGCCAGCATGGCCACAGGGCTCATGGACCCGCTGCCTGTGAGCTGGGAACCACCACCCCGACCTGGTCACGTCGGGCAGGGGGTTTCCTGGGGAATGCGCCACTGTTGTTGGTCACTCTGGACAGAGGAAGACAAAGACTGGTGTGCGGGGAACAGCCGCAAGCCCTACTGAATGGCCAGTGTCTAACGAGCTCTACCCACCCCACTGATTGTAGGGACAGAGTAATGAAGTGCTCTCGCACTCTCCCTGCTGATGGGATTTCTAGGTAATCCATTCAGCAGACCATGACAATCCTTTTTCACAAATCAGCGTGCATTGTCATAGAATCATAGAATTGTTAGGGTTGGAAGGGACCTTAAAGATCACCCAGTTCCAGCCCCCCTGCCATGGGCATGGACACCTCCCACTAGACCAGGTTGCTCAGAGCCCCGTCCAACCTGGCCTTAAAAACTTCCAGGGATGGGGCTTCCACCACGTCTTTGGGCAACCTGTTCCAGCGTCTCAGCACCCTCATGGTGAAGAACTCCTTCCTAACGTCCAATCTGAATCGTCCCATCTCTAGTTTTAATCCATTGCCTCTGGTCCTACCATTACCCAACATCCTAAAAAATCCCTCACCAGCTTTTTTGTAGGCCCCCTTAAGATACTGGTACTACTTGTCACCTACAAGCTACCTCTAGATACAGTCGTCCTAGTTCATGAAGGACTTAGGAGGACAATCACACACTGAAGTAATATAGCTGATCTGACTGAGCTTTGGTTTGGATTTAGCCTAAGGCTGATGCGTTATATTAGCTTCGGTTATCTGCAAAAAAAAATGCCATTGACAATTGGCCCTTCAATATATGCAGTTCAATGGAAAAAGGAAAGAGCGTTTCCTTCACCTCTGTGGACTCTGCCTTAGAGACAGGCAGAGACACTTCTTGCAAAGGAACATTACCCATAGTGGTATTTGAGGTTTGTTGTTAATTCACCCACCACCCTTTTCTGTCTGTGCCACTTGTTACAGCCCTCACCAAAAGCATCTGCCCTGTCTTGGAGTCTTGGTGCCTGCAATGAGTATGTTCATGCTCTGCTCCATGTAACAGAGCAAAGATGGATTTTTTTAATGGGTTTTCTTGCAGTAACATCTTCACTATCAATACTCTCCCCAGTTATTCAAGGAGGTATGATGTCTTTATACAAACATACATCAAGCCTTAAGGTTTATCTTTGAGAAAGATGTGCATAATAGACTTGTACATAACAATGCAATTTACTTAGCAGATATTATCCTTCTTAAGGACTGCTTTATATTTCAGAATCAATGCTGATTACACACACAAGAAAATGATTGGAAAACTAAAGGCTCAAACCTACCAGATCGTATTATGAGACGATGACTGGGGAAATGCATTTCCCCAGACTTGTGTTCCACAGCACTGGTGGAGCTTTCCTTAGCAAGGGAAGGAGCATCACCAGCTGGGAACCGTTTATTGCCTTCAAGAGTCCAGTAGATTGTTTGATTTCCTTTTAGCTTTACCTCAATAGAAATGTTTTTAAAACAAATCATCCCACCTTCCCACGCATCAGTGGTGAAGAATATACAGAAAAATATAGCAACAAATAATTGCAGACAATGAAGGTTTTGTTTTCCTCTTAAGGGAATTCTCTGCTATTGGTGAACTGTGTAAAAGCAAAAGCTAAGACACAGCTGAGGGAAAGTCAGTATGGGATGAAAAGGTAGTAAAACTAATGGGGAAAATGTTCAACAGAAGCAAACCAGGCCAGGAAGAAAAAAATAATCAGCAGTTCTGTGACAGTAACATTCTCTTATATTAATATTCATATAATCCAGTACTACTTTTGAAGTAATGCAAATTTGCGACCAGATGGAAGTTTCCCCCCCTGCCCACATGGACATGGGTGGAAACACACCAGAGATATGCATGCCATGTCCCCACGACAGTGCTCGGTCTGGAGGCTGGTGGACCAGCACGGATGAGGTCCCTGGTACAGCAGGAGCCCGCAGCCTGTCTTCTGCTGGGCTGCAGAGCATGACCTGGGTGTGGGTCAGGCTCAGCCAAGCCCTTTTTGCCCAGGGGTGGATGCTGAATGCCAGCAGTTAATAGGGCAGAAGCTGGCAATGCCAACCCATCGTCACCCCATCGTGCAGGTGAAGGGGACGCTTTGGTTACTGACTGTTTGTCCCCCATCTCTCACCAGAGCTCACTTTACCTGCAGCTCAGGTAGGTAAAATGTGCCCAGCTGAAAGCCTGTGGCTGTACATCACATTTTAGGTATTTAAATGGGAAAACCTAATAGACATCAGAGATGGGTTTTCTAAATATCAAGGGTAATGGCTGTGGTGGAGGTGAGGGCTGGAGAGGAGAGGGCTGGAGGGGACAGGGCTGACGTTACAGGTCTGGAAGTTCCAGGGCTGGAGGGGACAGGACTGGAAGGGACAGTGCTGGCTTTCGAGGCTCGGAAGGCAGCTAACCCTCAGCTGGATCTGCACTGTTTGCTCTGATGAGCCTGAAGCTGCCCAGAGCGCTGGAGTGTCAGCAATCTCTCCAGGTGATCTTTCCAAATATGCAAACCATCCACTTACAGAGCATTTATTGTCTTTTTTTGTGCTCCCTCCTGTTCTGCACGTTGCTCAGCTGCTTGGCAGTGGTGGCAATTCCAGTCCCTCATTTAGGGACTGTACATTTGCATGTGGGCTGGGCTAAGGTGTAGGCAGGTACTCCTGCTTGGGAGAGAAGATGAAAACTTCTCTTCCTCCCCTTGGCTGCCAGGGGAACACCAGGCGCTCTGGGGACCAAGAGGAGACCCAGACACAGCCCCACAGCAAGCAAGGGTTGAATTTGCAGAAGCAGCAAAGTGTCCCAAGAGCTGATGAGGGGAAGGAAAATGAGACCACCTTATTTCAGCCTTGATCGGTCTGAGGTGTTCAAGGCCAGGCTGGATGGGGCTTTGAGCAACCTGGTCTAGCGGGAGGTGTCCCTGCCCATGGCAGGGGGGTTGGAACTAGATGATCTTTAAGGTCCCTTCCAACCCAAATCATTCTATGATTCTGTGATTCTATGATTGCTTCTTGTCCACAGTGTCCTGGAGAAAGGTTTGGGAGGGAACAGGCATTTTCGCATAAGCTGAATGGTGCAGATGGTGCAGATGAAGGGTGTCCAGGAAAAACCCTCTCCAAAAAGAAGATCTGAAACAGAGCGGAGAGGGGAATGGCAGTCCGGGGGGAGGCAGGGATGCACCACCGCTGCCCAGCAGCTCCAGTGCCTGTCCCTGGGGGCAGGAGCAGCGTGGCCAGAGTCGGTGCTGGTGTGGCTGCAGCTGCAGAGCCGCCTGCCTCTGCCCCACAGCATGGAGGAAGCCAGATGTGTGCCTGCTCTGCCGGCAGGAAGACAGCGTTTTCCTGCAGAAACCGTATTTCACACCCGTTAATCTCTGCTCAGGGCTCACCCCGCCAAACTGAGGAGCTTTTCCTTTAGCGACTATTCTCTCTGAGAGCCGAGGAAACTCCGTTCTGGCCTCGAGTCAACAACTTCTCCCTTTCTATGTCATGTCTGGGGCGCGTCATGATGCTTTGGACAAGGCGGTTGGGGTAGCAGAGCGGAGCTGTCTCGCAAGGGAAGAGGAGACGTGCTGTGCCCTGGGAGCAGGTCGTGCTTATTTAGGTGGCAGCATCATTGCAAACATGGAGCTGCTAAATGGACCCCGGAGCTCTCCACGGACACAGGCAAGGCAGTAAAAATAAACCCCGAAAGAATTATGACAATGCCGCACCCTTGTCATGGGTAGGGAGTTTAGTCCCTAGCTCAGGCTGCGGTGCTCGTGGGATGTGGTGGCACCTCGTGAATCATAGTAGCAACCGCTGCAGGAAGGGTTTGGGAAACTGTAAAGGCTTGAGGAAGGATGGTGGGCGTAACTGGAAGGGGTGATAACTCCGCTCTGTAAAACAGTGTTTGAGGCTCTCAGTGTGGTTTTGGAGTTCGTCAGAGATGAGTTCAGAGGGCTGGGATCACCGCTTGCTTGGGTGGGTCTCATCTGACTAAGCACAGATATATTTAAGCTTATTCTTTAGACTGCCTTTGAAGTCAATGTAGAGAAATAAGCACTTTAGGGGTGCAATTCTCCTTCTGCTGAAGGAGAGGTCTAAAACAGGTAACAAAGACTGTATCCTCAAACTACCTGTTTCCCTCAACTGAGTACAAAGAGCCTGTGGTGACTTGCTCTGCTGGAGACATCCCCACTGCAGCTATCCAAAGGAAGGCAAGGCAAACCTCACTGTAAGTGATGCTAAAGAAAACAAAAACGTGTTCAGGGAGCTCATCAATCCGGAACACAAAGTGCAGCAAAATCTGGAGCTGCATGGCGGAGCACGGGGGTTTTAGATGAAAAGGGAGGTGTTTTAGGAATGACAATAACCAAATCTGGGAATTTTTTAGCATAGGCTAAAACCCAGAAATTTTCCTATAATACATTTTTAAACAGAAATACCCTGGTTCAAAGGCAAACTAATTCAGGGAAGCTCTGGCCTGAGCTGCCTGGGAAGTCAGGGTAAATGTTTAGAACAGTCTCTTCTGATCCTGTATTTGGCAAATCTAAATGGCAAACCAAGGACAGGTTTCACCAGCTTTTGTACATATTTTTTTTTTAAAGGTTTGCAAGTTGCCGCACTACAGTGATGAGAACTAGATCTGATAGGTATTAGTAATGCTGAGCTCACCACGGCTCCATTTGCGGTATCTGCCACTCCTTCACCGGGGCTGCTAGACAGAAAAATATTTCTTTGCTTGGATTGTCCAAGGCTGTGTCAGGAAAGCAATTATTTTGAAAGGGAAATGAATGAAATCATTCAGGGGCTTGCTCCACAGAACAAAACGGGACACAATTGAAACTGGGATGTTGTGCAAAGGCTGGGGAATGCTTATTTTCTTGACTGAGCCACCACCACCTTTTTCCCATGTCGGCAGTTACTGCTCGTTCAGACACAAGAATGGCACAGAGCCGGACTGGGAAAAAGGCTGAAAGCAACTTCACAGAAGGTCAGACAAGCATATTTTTTTTCCAGGCCAAACACTATAGGTGCATTGTTTAGGAAAGATTGAAGTGACAAAGGTGCTCGAGCCAGGGCAGCAGCGAAGGGCAGCCTCCCCACAGCTCTGGCCGTGTTTGGCTGGGCTCTGCCAAGGCAGGGCTCTGCGTTGTCCCTCGTGCCGCTGCCACATCGGATTAGTTAAGCCCTCCTAGAGAGGGTTAAAGAAAAAAACTTGCCGGCTCTAACGTGAGCTGTCTTTATCTCATGGTTTTCTTTCTTAAAAGAATAAAAAGAGAAGGGTTTGTGGTAGCAGGGGCATCCCTCTGTTATAAACTATGATTTTAACAAACTGTGCATGAGAGATTTTTATTGTGATTTTTACTTTCTTCTGCCTTTTGAAATACTTTTTTGGTCTGCTTGAGAAACACATTTCACAAATTCTCTTTTTTAACTTGCATGGGCATATGTGTATAAATATACATACCCATGGCATTAAGGTTTCTGTTTGAATACGCTACCTGGGGCAGGAGCGGTGGTTTTGATCCACCGTCTAGCAGGAGGGACTCCTCAGAGTCCTTTGGGAAGACTCCTGGGCTTCATCGTATACAGAGAGTTACTGCAGCAACATAATAGCTTGTTCACTCGATGGCCAACAGGGAAAATATCAGGTCACCGCACCTGAACGCTACACACCCTTCCTCATGTCTACGGTCAGTTTTTTCCTGCCCCTCTCCCTTTGGCTGTCAGTGTTTCTCCAGCCTCGTGTCACCTCTTCCCAGGTATCTCTAGGTCTCCCCCAGTGACACCCTCGATACGGCACAGCTTCCCCAGACCTGTGGTCTGTCCCCAATGTCTAATCACTGTGCCAAATTCCCCCACATGCAAATTCTTCAGTCACTGCTGCTTGCATTGTTATTTTGAGTCACTGAAGCTGGATATTAAAAAGATCTGTTTAATCTTTAAGTCTCATCCCTTTTTCATATGTAAAGATCAAATCCCTTTTGAGAGGACACACTAAATATTTAATGTTATATTACACTTCATCTCTGCCAAAAGCCTCTGAAAAGGTATTTGCGAAATCCGAGGCTTAATTAATAGTCGCCCTTTTTTTTCTTTTTTTCCCCTTAAGAAACAGCAAATTGGTGTTTAAGAGGAAACAAATAAAGGGAATCACCATGGTGTATGAAGAACGGAAAATATCCTGCGGGGTATCTTCAACGTACCTGAGGCGTTGCTGTTCACCAGTGTCTGGTGGCCTCTGTGACGTGGTGGCTGCTACAACAGTGGCACCACGGTGGGTGGGTGGGTGAGGGTCCCCAGCAGAGCCCAAGCCTGTGGGTGGCCATGGGACATGAAAGCGGACAGCGAGGAAACTGAAAAATCAACTAACAAGAAGCAACAGGGTTCAGCCCCAGCCTGGCAAGAAGAGCGCAGGTGTAGATGTGCTGTCCCAGAGATGGGACACAACCTCCACTGCCTGCTGGCCGCTGGGAGAGGGATTTTCATGGTAACCTCAGCCCTGTTTCTTATCTCGCTGACGCCAGGGCGTTCACTCCCTTGCCGAGAGATAACAGCATCCCCACGCTGCTCCGCCTTCTCCCTGTGTAAGCCTGGAAGGACTGCGGTGGCTTGTTCGGGACAGCAGGGTGAAGGGCTCTGCAGCTGGAGGAACCGCTGCTCGCTCCCTCTGCAGCTGCACAGCCTCACCCCAGCTGGTACCAAGGAGCCTGGAAAGCGTCACCACGATGGATAGCGAGGGTGGGGTGACGGAAAAACACCCTGCAGCCCCTGTGCTATCACACGCATCAGTAAGGGCTGCCGTGAGAGGCAGCTCCACCGCCCAAAAGTGCAAGGAGAGATGAAATAGTAGTTCAGGGTTATACGCTTAGAGAACCAGCCTGACTAAAGAAATCCTGAGTTTGAGCAGCTTACATAAAAAATAAGACGTCAACACAGGAAGAATTTTCAGTGTGAATACCGTAGGTCTGATTCCGGTTTTCTTGGCTACACCTTTCTTAGGGAAAAAGGGTGAGCCTGCAGCGGGATCTGGTTTCTCCACGGACTGCAGCCCTGACCTGCGCACGAGGATAACCTCCCGGAAGGTTTTGCTCTATGTTCTGTGCTGAGTGAACAAGAGCATAAAAATATGTTCTAACCGCTAATGAGAAACCCAGCAATCCCCATAGTCAACGAACCACGGAGGTAATAGATGAGAAAGATTAGTAAAATTAGGTCAGTTGGAGCATCCCTGTGCCAGGGCCAGAAAATCTTAAAGCTTCAAGGGCCGGCTTTAGAGCAGAGCAGGCACACACAGAGGTTGTAAGGGGTCTAAGCCCTCCCTGAGCACCCCAGTCTTAACATGTGCAGTCCCGCTGAGGTCTTGCCGTGTCTTTAGTGGCAATCAGGAGCTCAGGAGACCCCCATTTTGCTGCAAACATTCACTTGACCTTGGCCAGTCACTTACCCTTATGATTTTTCCATTCTTCTCTGTAGAAGGGAGCTCATGTGAGAACCAATTTCAGCATTGCGAGATACTCCAGTCTTACAGTCAATATCACTACCTGAGTAGTTAAGATACCTACTCTACTGACCTAGGTAGTAGATGCAGATCAGCACAAAACCAGAGCTTTGTGTGAGGCAGGCCTGGGATACGACTTCTCAAATTCTTCCGTCTTTGGTTTTTAACTCATGGTAACTGTTGGTTGCGCTGGAAAAGCTCATCTTTGTAAAAAAAGCCTTCAGGAATCCTATTCTCCATAACCCAGGGGAAGACAAGGACAGAAGGTTGTGGGCATAGGGGATACAAAGGGAATGATTCCTTCACTGTCTCTCCTGCTGTTTCAAGTGTCAGAGGAAGCAGGATTGGGAGTAAAAAAAAAAAATCTATTTCCAGATCACCAGCTACTTCACCTCAAACCCCAGGGTTTTCAAGCCTATTAAACTCAGAAGAAAGTAGACTCCTTAATGATCTTGCTGTTGTGACAGCCCAGTAGCCCTCCTGAAAGGCAGCAGAGAGAAGTTCAGCAAGGATAAGCTGAACGTATGTGGCACCAAAATTCAGGAGAGCACTTCTGGGGCCCCACAGTAGCCTATTCCAACAGTGACCATCCCAACAGGCTTTAGAGAAATAAATTCAAGAGTGGGATAGACCCCAGGTGAAGCATAACCCCAAGCAGCTGGGAGGAGGCACTTTCAGCCCTGCTGATCTCCTGATTTTGATGAGTTTCAGGTGATTTTTTGATTGTGTTTTGGTTTTTTTAGGAAATAAGGTCCCAGGTGCTTTGAGAAATGACAAGGGAAGGAAAGGTCTGGGTGTATTACCCTTGTGCTGCTGCACCAGGCTCAGAGCCAACAGCTTCCTTGCAGCTGTCTGATGGAGGGAGAGTTGATGTTTCTGGAGATAAAAGAGGGAATTTGGATGTGCCACCTGCCTTTTCATATGTACAGAGTGGCCCTGTGTTCCTTATGGGGTAAAGACACGGTGATTAGGAGAGGAAATTTGTCCCCTTGCATGTGCACTGAAAAGAAGCCAGTAAGATAAGACTCTGCACCCTCCCTCAGACCTAAACCAGTTCTTGATGGCCCCGTCCTGTGAGATGCTGAAGGGGAGGCCAAGGCCAACCTGTGTCTCATGGCATCCCTCCAGATGACACTGGCTTGGATCTTCCTCCTTTTCTTTCCTTCTCTTCCCACCTTCTGCCATGTCTCCATGTGCTAGAAAAGCCTGAGACTGGTGGTGCTTGGGATGACGTTACCCAGGCACAGAGCTGGCAGATGCTTCTGCTGGTGGCAGTCCAGTCTTCCTCCTCTCCCAGTGCTCTCAGGGGACCCTTTTGCCACCTGCTCCCTCTGAGGTACAGGTTTCCACAAATACCACTAGTGCTAATAAGAAACATCAGGGTTGCTCCAGCAGAAACGATAATTATCCCCTGCAGCTGGGTGATGATTTTAGTACCTTCCCAGCAGGAAACGTGTCACTGGTTACTGAAGAGCAAACCTAACAAGCAGCAGAAATAACATCAGCCAAGCCAATGTCCTCAGCTGTTAATGGGGAAGAAATGCCAGATTTCTTCCTGTATAAAGGAGGAGCTGTATAAAGCCCATGTACTGTCCCTAGTTTTTCAGGGACAGCTTCAGAAAAGCTGTCCGCCTGAGTGGCCATAAGAAAAGTGGTGCTCATGGTCTGTGCCTTCCCCTGCCCGGCCATGGTGGGGCTGTGGGCTCAGCACCCACCGTGGAGCACATACAGCCGCACTCCAAAGGACTCCGTGCTGCTGCATCCCACACACACGCAGTGAAAGGCAGAAACACTGGCATGGACGGTGCCCTTGGGCAGCTCCAGTGGGGACCAGCGGCCAGAGGTGACGTTCCTCTAAGCCAATTGCTAGATTTCTTTGAATGGGGGCAAGGCTGGTGTGCAAGGAGCATCCCGGAGGATTAGTCTCTCCAGCACAGCACAAAAGACGAAAAACATGTCTCCAAAAGGAAGGAATCGCTAGACTCAAGGTAGACTTTTATGGGGGCAAAAATGTTAGTTGCATACCAGTCTGGTGCTGAGGGGGGAAAAAATCCATTTGTATTTTGGGTGACAACATCAAAAAGCCCGAAGCAAAACAAACAGATGAAAAGGAACACGATAGACTGTAAGGAAACATGCTGGGCTGTTTCTTGCAGATGTTTAACACTTGCCCATCACAGATATTTAGATACCTGCACCGTGTATACTTTGGGTACTGTCAGTGCTCACGCGCTAGCAGTTCGTTGGCAGGGGAGCCAAGCCGGCTCCCCTGGTGCCTGGCCAGGTGTGTCCCATGGTTTCCCAGGGCCATGTGGTGCCCAGATGCACCGTGCAGCGTCTCGTTGCCCTGCACACCAGCAGCGTGCCAGGACGGCTCCCGACAGCCCGGCTCTCCATCGCACAGCGGTGACAGCCGGCACCCAGCATCCCTGTCACCAAAAGCGCTCTGCTCACAGAGACTTGTGGCTTTGTGCTGTCTAGTTGGTTGTGCCTCGTGTCTACTAAACATACAGTCTTGGCTAGTTTTAGAAAAACACCGCCGCCCGTGCTGGGGCTAGCAGATGCTGGCTGCAATGTGGAGGTATCCTCTGGGCAGGAGAGGCCATGAGGAAGGTCACTGCAGGGGGACACGCGCTCCCCAGCAGGCAAACAGCAGGAACAAGGCTGTGGCTATCGGTTCCTCTCTGGTTGAAATTTAGCTTTACTGCCAGCCAAGAGCCCCAGCCACAAGGGTGACCACATGGAGCTGCAGGCTGAAAATGCAAGGGCGGGTCAGCCCAGCTGGTTTCTCCCACCTGCATCACTTGGCCAGATGGCTTGGTGGAGTCCATCAACGGTGCAGGCACCTGCAAAGCACGGGGCTGCCATCACCAAGCATGGTCTTTGTCATGTTAAAAGTGGGATTACTTCAGGATGCTTCGGTTAAAAAAGGAAAACTAGCAGGAGGAGGCTTTTCCCAGCTGGGAGGGAGCGTGGGAGGAAGCGTGGTGGGTGAGTCACACAATGCCAGCCCAACAATCGCAGGAACTTGCTGGAGGAAATGACTAAAATAGCCACGCGGGGCAGCTGGCTTCATATAAATAACCAGGACATAAAAGCTGCACAAGGTGAGAGAGCACAAGCAGGGAAGGGGAGAGGGAAGGTCCCAGAAGAGGACAGTGGAGGGAACAGCTGCCATCCTCCATGGTGAAGGAACATCCCTGGTGTCTGCTGGAAGGTTGGCAGCAGCACTGAGGGCTGCAAGAGGACCATGGCCTTCCCCGGGCTCCCTAGGACAGGCATGGCAGGTCACCTTCAGCTCCTGGTGAGCTGGGACTAGGCAACTGGTCATTGGCAGAGCCAAAACCCAGCCAAGCAAAGGTTTTCTTCTCCTGCTTCTCCTTGTGGAAAAAACACGGACAGAGGCAGTTCCATCAGCCTGACTGCACCAGGAGGAAGGTATTTTCCATGTTGCTGTCTGAGAAGAAGGGTGCAACCCCCGTCCCTTCCCTGGCCAGGGCGGGAGAGCTGCTGCCGCGGGTGCCCAGCTCTGTCTGCGGCCACACGCCTTGGACCGGCCTCGGGAGCACAAGCGCCTTCTTGCAAAGTACGCCGGCCTTCGTGGAGTTTATATTAAAATGGTGGTTCTAATAAACAACCTCCCTGCAAAACAAGCAAACGGAGGAACATCACCGCACCAGCCTTTGTTTTCGAATGAGGTTCTCCCTGTTGGCTATTGCTGAGATGAATTTGTTTCTTCATCACAGATATTCCCTATACAAAATATATAGTTTATTAGCTTTGATCTCCCCACATGCAGTACTTGAAGCTGGCTCCAAGTTTTATACAGTTAAATACTACCACATGCTTCCAGAGCTCAGTACAGCCTTTTCTATAAACTAGCGTAAATCAGAGTAAGAATTTGAACTGCTTCTTGCCAAAATAGAGGGTGTGCCTCTTGCCCAAGCTAAACTCTTTTCTTCATCTCTGCTCTGCTTACAGTGAACCTGCAGTGTAGCAGACTGGCTTTATACCACACCTATTATATCCCATACAGGAACACTGCAGCCTTCCAGTGACTCTGGGAAATGCAGAAGAAATATCACAGCCAAAATCACCAACAGTCATGAAAGTGTTTCTGATCCTCGTTAATCCCTCAGCATCCTGGTTACATTTGTTTGTCAAAACACATGAAACCTTGGGAAAAAATATGAAGGGGGGGGAAAAAAAGTCATCTGTAGGATATAGAAGACAGACAGCCTCTGGAAACTCATCCGGTACTTTCAGGCTCAGCATCCATGAGGCTATTTGAAGCACAGGAATATCATTGTCCAGTTCAAGAAAGACAGGGAACTATGGGAGAGAGTCCAGCGTAGGGCAACAAAGATGATGGAGGGATTGGAGCATCTCTCTTATGAGGAAAGGCTGAGAGAGCTGGGACTCTTTAGCCTGGAGAAGAGAAGGCTGAGGGGAGACCTTATTAATGTTTACAAGTGTCTAAAGGGTGGGTTTAAGGAGGATGGAGCCAGACACTTTTCAGTGGTTCCCAGTAACAGGACGAGGGGTAACGGGCACAAGCTGGAACATAGCAAGTTCCAAACAAATATGAGAAAAAAGCTTCTTTACAGTGAGGGTGACAGAGCATTGGAACAGGCTGCCCAGGGAGGGTGTGGAGTCCCCTTCTCTGGAGACTTTCAAGACCTGCCTGGATGCAGTCCTGAGTAATGTGCTCTAGGCAATCCTGTTTTGGCAGGGGAGTTGGACTAGATGATCTCTAGAGGTCCCTTCCGACTCTGAAATTCCATGATTCCGTGATTCTGTGATTCATGCCTGTGAATGCCCAGTTCGGGCCCAGAGCATCAAACACCCTCATCTTTGTGGGGAACTTTCGGTGTGTGTAGGAGGGGCTGAAGGAGAGGGCTGCTCTGGGCAGCAGGGGTCTGTTCCTGCCGAATGCAGCAGCTCTACTAGAAATCAGATTGAAGCAGAGCCCAGTTTGGCCCTCAGTTACTTAAGGACACGTTCCTGAAGGACAGGGGGTAGGGGTAAAGCAAACATTGTGTTTCCAGGAGGGTGAGGAGGAAGCAGCTAAAAATCTCACTGGAGCGGGAGTTTCTGGACACCCTGGGGTTCCAGGAAGATGCGTAAATGTGTGAGCAGCCAGAAGCCCAGCCCATGGCTTTGTTTTTCATGAGGCTTTATTTCCGAGTTCCAAAACGGGAGATGCTTTCCGTGGTGCTCAGCTGCTGCGGATGGCGAGAGCACCAGGCGCTGGTGTGCGGTGTGAAGTATCCATCCGGATACTCCCATGGAGCCTGGCTAGCATCAGGACCAGGGCATATGGAGCATGGCTGACGTTGAAAATGGAGCAAGGCTCTTGGGAAACCCTCTTTTTCTTTGCTCTGGGTGAAGCCCACCTGCTCTGGAAAGTGTAGCATAGGAGACCACACTTCGGCAGGGCAAGCACAAAACAGGAACCCATTGGAAGCGAGGCATCAGCAGCTCCCGTGTTCACCAAAGGCCTTGGTTTCGCATGAGCTTATTTTCCCCTTGCAGCCTCTGAGGGCTGTCCAGGGGTCAGACCACAGTGCTGCAGTCCCCGGCAAAGGCAGGGTGAGGCTTTCAGGGCTTGATCGTGCAGTTGCATGGCCCTGCTGCACTCAGAAGATGACCCAGCAGGATTTCCTGACACTTCTACAGACCTGTCCCAGTTTGGGGCGGGATACCTCTGTTTTGATCCACTGAGAAGCAGGTTTCTTGCAGTCCTCTCCTGCACAGAGGCCCGGAGCGCTGGAGGAGCTTGTCCTCACCCTGAACTGATGTCAAGAAAAACAAGCACCTGAAGAGAGGAGGAGCACGTGGATTGATTTGGTTTCAGTCTGTGCTGCTCACACACACTGAGGGCTCTTTGGAGCATCCTGAAAAATCCACTTGATTAAAAAATACAGCAACAATTAAGCACTTAACTGCTGTTTACTTTTGCAATAAGAACAATTGATCCTTCTTCCTTCTGACTTCCACCTCTGACCCGAATTCCTCGCTCTGCACACAGCCAAGCGTAGTTCAGATGGGGGAAACAGTAGAGAGATTAACATTCTGGACTTCAGTTAGAAATATAAATCAGCTTTGAAATAGTCACATTTTTTAGCCTAACCAAAGGAAGTCATCTGTATAAATCAGGCTACAGTCATGTTTTTGTTATAACTAGAAATATACCAGCTTCCTGGCTGTTGGAAATTATCTTTTTTTGTTGGTTTTGCTCATGACACTGGGATCACGCAGCTGTACTGTTTGAAGAGAAACTTAAAGCAGGGGAAAGAAAGTGGCAACATAAAGTTGCTGCTCTGATAGTGGCTGCCGGCACGGCCAGCCACAGCACCCCTGGGTGACACACCAGAAGGAAGCTGAATGAAGGAGATTGCACGGGGTCCCAGATATTTATTTTTATGTCTTTATTCTGTATTTTGCCACACTGGTGGTGACACACTTCACAACACTGATGCGGGTGGGTCTACTGGTGCTGGTGACCTCCAAATCCATCCCTTGTTAGCTGGTATGTGGGTCCCAGCATCACCTGGGACATCATTTCGTTATGGATTTGGAGCAAAAGGGCAACCTGCCCCATCGGCACAACCAGCCCTGGTCCCTAGACCTGCCCAGGGGTCCCGTCTGTCGCCAGCATGGAGCCCCCATGCCCGGGGGCTGCACAGCTGCTGGACACGGCTAACCCGGCGTCTCGCCTCGCTTGCCAGCAGACAGTTACTTCACTTCTGTAAAATGGGTGAGAAAAGTAAACCATTTGCTCTGCTTAAACATATATTAAACAGCTGCAGCTTTCCCCCTTTGGCTCGCTGTTTCTTAACCCAAATCATTTCACTGACATAGTTTATGCTATAGTCCAAAAAAGTAGTTACATTGGCACAACTGAAGCAGACAGTAGGAATGGCCACAGTCTCTGCTGGCAGAAAAATATTCACCACCAACCTTCTACTTCGTGTGTGACAAAGCCCAAGAGAGAGCCCAGAACAGCCTTTGGGATAATAACCTCATGTGTGAGAGGCAGGTAGGAGAGAGAGTAGAGCCTGATGGGAGACAAATAATACATTTTCTTTTTCCACTTCTACCAAATGAAGATTTAATTTAAATTTTTCAGGACTATAGCAATGGGAGAGGAAGAGCATTGGGGTATAAAACATATGAAACATCTCATGGCAAAGAATAGCTGAGAAATGCCCAGCAATAACAGAGCTTCGTCTTCACATCTGTTCTTAAATATGTAAAACATCTAAAACTCCACTGGGCAGCTCCTGCTGCCAAATATGGATGTGCTGGACCTTATATTATAACTGTTTTCTCTCTGTAACCAGCTACTGGAGTTTCAAAGCAAAATGTGCTGTCCTTCACTTTGGTTTCCCAGTGTCCTTTTGCTGCTCAGTGTCCCTGTGGCACTGATGCTAGATGAGAAGCTATTTGACTAAAAGCTCTCTCCCCCTGAAGAGGGGGAGCACCTCCTGCAAACACAGTACTGACACAGATCGGTGTCTTTGAAGACAAGGAAAATGGCATCTTTTCTTTTGAAGCCTGGAATACAACCACCTTCCCGCTGGCCATGTCAGTGTGGCTGCTGCCAACTGAGAACTAAGGCTTTGTAAACAAAACCCAAAGACGTCGGGAAGCCTCCTCTCTGCTGCCAGGGCTGACATCACCTGCGGTGGGTTACCTCAGCCCGAATTCCGCTGTGCTGACGGCATCGCTTGGACGCCTTCGCTCACCTTGCAGCAGCCCGTGCCTGGTCCCCAGCCAGCCCTCCAGCAGCAGGCACCGGCGCAGGGACACCGGCCTGCCCGCGAAACATCCTTCACAAACAGCTCAAACACACGTAGGCTCTTTGATTTCACAACTGTTTGCAGGCTTCTATGTTTTCATTGCGTTTCTGAATGGTTTGTGATTATTTCCCGCTGTGCCACGGAGGAATGGTGTGTGATTATGGGGGTGATCATGATTTGTGCTGTACCATTCGGCAAGTGAAGGGATCCGGGAGGACAGAGCTGGGGCAATGCGAGTTATCATGCGGCAATTTGGCCCTGGTGGCATTTGGAGGGTGACACGGGTCTGAAGAGAGAGTGCATCCGGAGAAAACATGGCATTACCTGGCTGCTGGTGCAACCAGGTAAGGTGTTCACCCTCACCTTCCCTCCACCTCCTAAGGCAAACAACCATCTGCCACTTCTCCTTGGAGAAATATGGATAAAAATACTAATATATGTGTCTACAGATCTACACAAATATTCCGCTTTTCCAGGCACCTTCCAGTGCAATTCTTATTTCTCTTATACAGCAGCACAGATATTGGGGGCCAACAGCCTCCCAGCACTGGGCTGCCAGAAGTGGCACACACCGCCACATCTCTGCGCTTACGTCTGCGATATCCACCATGGAACAGGACAGCAGTGGTGCAACTGTCACTGCTCATCAGCGTCCCAGCACCAGGGAGAGCCAAAGAGCACGGGAATTTACTCTAATCATCTCTAACCATTGAGTGTGGTTGCAGAAAGTCAGACGCGATCAACCTCAGAGCACGAGCGGTTGCTGAGGCACTTCTCCTTCATCACGGCAGAGGCAGAGCAACGGCAGAGTGCGGATCCGGCCCCTTTTCCCCCTGCACAGCCGCTCTGCTCACTGCGGTGGGGCTTCCCAGCCAGGGGGTCTTCCAGGAGCAGAGGCACTTGCGTCATCAGTTTGGTTTCTGCCACAGCAGTTCCTCTCCAAGTTAAAACCATACACTCCAGAACATGGAATCTAATTGAAATCTTTTAAGAAGAGTCTCAAACTGGCAGGGGCATGGGCTTGAAATAAGAGACCCACACTTCTGCCTGTTTAGGGGATTCAGTGTGCCCATCATGTTAACTGCGAAATTTACTTTAGGCATCTGGTCTATGCTGAGTGCAACCTGCTCTGGGCTTGCAAACACGGTCTGCAGGTGTAGGAACAAGT
Organism: Larus michahellis; assembly: GCF_964199755.1. NCBI lineage: Eukaryota > Metazoa > Chordata > Aves > Charadriiformes > Laridae > Larus > Larus michahellis. The sequence continues at coordinate 17,745,382 of NC_133897.1, forward strand.
TGGAGATGAAGCCTGGCTCTCCGTGCTTGCTGTCGATGGGTCTCCCAGGCTGGGGGTATACGTTGCTAAATTTTTTCTCTTCTTTTTTTTTTTTTTTTTTTTCTTTTTTTTTTGTCCTGGAGCAGTGGGTAATGTTTTCTTGGATAGAAAATCTTTCCAGCTGGCAGTGCCCAAAATCCAACTGTCATGCCATGGCTGAAACTACGGAAGGATCCAGTCTCGCTGAAAGAGCTGGGAAGGCAAAAAAGTACCAGCATGGGGCAGAGAGGCGGCTTTTGGCACCCAGAGCAGACGGGAAGACAGGGAGCAGGCTGGGGCCAAGGCGGGTTGCTGGGGTGATGGGGGCACACACGGAGAGAAAGAGGGAGGGGGACTCATCCTTTCCACCAGCCGGCTGGGGGCTTTGCTGATGGCCAGGCAAAGGCCAGGCCAATATTTCTGAAAAAGCTGCAGTGGTGTATTAATGCGGAGAGTGTTCTTCTGCTTGAGGAGGCAAACACAAAAGGCAGACGAGCACTTTGGAACAAAACCTGTCATTTCCGAGTACGCCTGCTCTCTGGAAGTGTGAGTACTGGCACGCCTGACAGCAACCGCCGGGAGCTCTGCCCTGCGCCTGCCCGAGGCTCGTCAGGAGCATGATCAACTCGTGCTGGGCTCCCCGTGGTGGGGCAGGTGGGCTCCCAACCCCTGCCATGCCATGCCGTGCCATCCCCAGCACGGGGTGGCCGGGGCGAGGGTCCCCAGCCCTGGCAGGGAGCGGGGCAGGGGAGCAGCTCAGCACCCTGTGCCACCCTCTGACAGCTAAAAGCTGCTCTCGCCTGCCATTAGCACATTTTAAAGTCATTAATCTTTCAGGAAAATCCTGCAGTATTCTAAAGCACACCCTGGGTAGCAAGTTAAATTTGTATGTTTAAACAGCGCCATTTCACCTTTTCACTGCGAAGATGCGGCAATGGTACCCCTTGCTGGGGATTTGACGGTGTCAGCGCCGGGACTGGGATGAGGTTAATGGAAAACCTTCACCAGAGCTCTCCTCCTCTGGAAAATGAAACTGAAATTTTCAAGTATACACCACAGGGGTTTAAGCGGACAACCCTTGTGCCCCTCACACAGAGCGGGAAAGGTGAGCCCATGGCCATGCTGCAAAGCCCATCTCCTCCTGCAGGCACTGAGGAAGGAGGAGGACCTAGAAATAAGGAGCTGGAGGTGAGGAGGAGGAAAAGGGAGGGAGGGAAGGAGGGAGGGAGGGAGGGAAGGTAGATAGATAGAGGTTATAATTACACGAAAATATTGCTGCTGAGGTCATCTTATCTGTAGAATACAGTAGAATGGGGAAAAACCCAACATGCTGTGAGAGCTGCAGAGAATTAACAGAAAATTACATCCTTGCTACAGGATGCTATGGAATCCCCTGACATCAGGGGGGAAATCAGGAGCAAGGAAGACTTACCCTCAGTGGAAGTGGATCAGGTTAGGGAACATCTAAACAAACTGGAGTTACACAGGCCCATGGGACCTCATGAGATGTGCACCCACAAGTGCTGAGGGGCTCGCCAATGTCACTGTGAGGCCATTCTCTATAATCTTTGAAAGGTCATGGCAATCAGGAGAGATTCCTGAAGACTGGAAGAAAGCAAATGTTCCTCCTTTTTCAGGAAGGGCAATAAAAAGATTGGGGGAACTTTGGCAAATACCAATAGTACCCTGGGCTGCATCAGACAGAGCATTGCCAGCAGGTCGAGGGAGGTGATCCTTCCCCCTCTGCTCAGCACTGGTGAGGACACACCTGGAGTGTTGTGTCCAGTTCTGGGCTCCCCAGTACAAGAGAGACATGGACATACTGGAGTGTCCAACCAAAGGCCACAAAGATGATTAAGGGACTGGAGCATCTCTTAAAGAGGGGAAGCTGAGAGAGCTGAGAGTGTTCAGCCTGGAGAAAAGAAGACTCAGAGAGGATCTCACCATTATGTTATACCTGATGGGAGGGTTTAAGCGAGATGGAGCCAAGCTCTTTTCAGTGGTGCCCAGTGGCAGGACAAGAGACAATGAGCACAAGCTGAAATGCAAGAAATTCTATTTCAACACAATAACAAACTGCTTTACTCTGAGGGTGGTCAAACACCAGATCAGGTTGCCCAGAGAGGTAGCAGAGGCCCCGTCCTTGGAGACATTCAACATGAACTGGACATCCTGGGCAACCTGCTCTAGCTGACCCTGCTTTGAGCAGGAGGTTGGACTGGATGATCTCCAGAGGTCCCTGCCAAGCTCATCCAGCCATATCAGCCTGTGATTCCAATGTTACACAGCTTTTTGTTAGTAAGAAGCAACTGATTGATAAACCGGTCTTGATCAACTCTCAGCCCAAACAAAAAAGCCCTCACAGGGATTAATGAGTGTAGCTACTTCATCTAAATAACAGGGTTTGAAAGAATTACCCTGGAATAATGAGAATTTTGTTGGAAAATGCCACAGAACAAATGACATTGTTATTCTGGTTCATGCTTACAAGAGTATGAACCTTCTGGGAAGACTCTTTTTCAAGTTCAGTTTTAGAGGAATCTGTGGAGGGATGGGGAAGGTTTCCCAGCCCGCCTGGGACTTCAGCAAAGCCCCTTCTACTCGGTGGCCCCGTGCTCCAGCCTCGGGAGTGAAGGCCAGGCAGGTTGGTTCAGAGCTTGCAAGGAGTGCTTTGGTGCCTTTGATGTTTGCTCCTGCAGAAGCAGCTATTCCATGGTAAAAATACATAATTTTTGCACAGCAGCTCGCAGCGTCACATTGCGAGAAAGAAGCTGAGCCGAGGGAAGGAGGTCCGATGCCGCAAGGTCAGTGGCAGCAGAACAGATGCATCATTTCATCCTGAAAGAAAACACCTCCTCATACGCGCTGCCCCTGTTATCCCTCCCACCACTCACTACTGGTGGCATTTGCCTTTCTGGAAAGTGAGCCCACCGCAGAGAAAAAGTAATTTATCTTCTTCTTTTAGGAGATGTTTTTGCTGGCAGAGCCAGACACCAGTGAACACATGCCAGTGAAGCCCATCAACACAGTTGTTGCCTGTCTGGGAGCGCACAGCTCAGCAGGGAGATGTGTTGGGCTGCGGCAGCCACTTGCACCTCAGCTGGTGGATTGCCATGTACCCGACGGCGGGACAGCCGGCGCCCCGTGGCACCACGTGTGACTTCATGGAGCAGCGAGGAGGAGGCTCGGCTGTGGTTCAGCTAAGCAGCAAATGTTTTTTGACAGGGAACAGCAGTGTGAAGTTTAGTCTGCTGTACTGGGCTGAAGTCATCCAAAATTATAATCTGCAGCATCTCCCCACCCACCGAGTTGCTGCTCCTGGGAGCAGACCACCCAATCTGTCTTCCTCTGCATACCACAGGCTACTGCAAGGCCAAGTCCACGTGTTGTCCCTATGCACTACGGGATGAAGAGCTTTCCAACTGATTACCTTCACCATCATCAGGGACTGGTTATGGTTAAATTCCATGCAGATTTTTTTTTTTTTTATTAATGCTGGGGATAAACCCAAAATCAAGATAGGAGGTGGTGTTTTGCTGTCTCCTGACAGGATCTGCCTTTCTACCATCTGTTGAACATGCAGAAGAGGGACAACATTTGTCCGGGACATGGACTTAATACCAGAAAGGTGTAAGTGATGCAGCAGCCCATCACTGAATAAGCTGGTAGGTGAGAGGGAAAGCAGACAGAGAGCAGAAATTATTTATCACAATAAAGAACCCACCCAGGGCTTGTCCCAGCACAAGGGACAGGGGAGGGGAGGGACAAGGGGACAAGGGAGAGGGGAGAGTAAGGTTCAGAGGCAGGTGTGAGGAGACCAGAGGAGGGGGGAATGGCACACAGCCCAGACCCTGACTTGTGTGCTTTTATCATGGTGAAAAGCATGACGCAAAAGGCAGAGAAGCAGAGGGGATCACAGGGCAGTGCCTGCCTTGGGCTGCCACCAGGCACCCCATCTCTCAGGAGGCACCTTCTGCAGAGCAGCTCAGAGCAGGATGCTCTGCCCTGACCACAGGGGAAGCCACGGATGCACCCAACCATTCGGCATATCCCTACCTCCCTGCTGGGCTCCCATAAAACAAGTGGCAGGTGTGTACGGGGCGGTGGGGGCATGCAGGAACACTGCCAGCAGAGGCTGAATGGCACGGGGCAGCCGACGCGCCAAGGTGGGCACTCGCTTGTGCAGGCACCACATGTGGGGTACAGATGTGGCAACATCTGCTTGAAACGTCACCAGTCCGTGCACACAGGGCAGAGCAGGAATGGTATGGAGAAGGAGAGAGCTGCTGGAGACCCTGAGGACCTCGGCCCGGGGGGAGCAGGGCTCCAGCTTGCCAAGCACTGGCATCTCAGGTGGGTGATGGATAAATGGCCTGTGTTTATCCAGTATGAATCTCATTACTTCCAAAGATTAAGCTTCACATTTACACGCCTCAATCTCACAAACCTCCCCTTTGAGTCTCATGGGATCAAAAAAAGAGCCCCTCTGAAAGGCAGAGGGGGTTTGCTCTTTTCAGCCATCCTGCAGCACATTCACAAAGAAACTATTTTCCACAATGGAAAAATTTCTCCTGTTTTGAACTGAAGTGGATGACCAGAAAGTTAAATCACTGCAACCTGTTTCAAGCCCCAGGTGCTGGTAGCAAGTTGGTCCTCATGCCGCGTCCATCAGCCGTCCCTGCTTTCAGGCACACGGCTCTCTTCGGCTCGCTGCGGTACGGAGTCACTCAGGGGCTGGCAGCAACAACCCGCCTGCCTTTGCTCACTGGTTTTGAAATACAGACGAAATTTCTTCAAGCTGTGCAAATGCCTTAAAAGGAAGAAAACAGAATTAGCACACTTCTCATGCGGTCCGTGTAGGAAGGGACTTCTCCCTCCAGTGTTATACCAAGAGAAAACGTGCTCTGTGTTGTATCCCTAACAGGGCTGAGCAGCACAGGAACACTCTCATGGACTTTGCAGGGGAGACAGGCAAAGGAAGGAGTCAGTCCCTTTCCATGTTAATAGATCTATTCACTTCCCTGGGCCAGAATTTCCATTTCCAGAGAGAAATGGATCACTTTAGCCTAGTGTTTTGGAATTGGAGCTAAACCCAGGAGCATCACAGCAATCAGAATTTTCTCTCTCCCTTACTGGAAAGTCGGGGGTGATGTTCTCTGCCAAGAGAAAGCAGGGCAGCCAGCTCCCCCACCCCCAGGGACTTTGGATGATTTGGGGAATGCTTCTGTCCAGGGGGTCCCCCAGGGAGGGACACGGGGGGAGGATGCTGAGATGGTCTCTGTGAGATACGGCACGTACCCTACAACTTCCCAATAGAGCACGAGACATTTCAAAATTCCCCAACCAGAGCTGCAGCTTAGTCGACCAGCGAAGCGTAATTGCTCCCAGCTCTGAAGTCACGTTGGGCGAGGACAGAGCTTTCCATGTTACCTCTTCTCCAGCTAGAAAAGCGAAAGCTGCAAGGTCCACCCGGTTGCACAAGAAGGGCTCGCTTACGCAGGGGGATTTCCCGAGGAGGAGAGCAGCTTGCTGAGCCCAGCCCTGCAAGACAGACGCTCTCTGCGTCACGGGATGCTGTGTGGGCACGAGGCACGGTACTGCGGTGGTGGGGGCGGTTGCCTTGGGAATAAAGCCCACGTCAGTCTTTTTTCTGGTGATTACAACATAAAGAGAACATAAGTTATTAGAAGCTGCTCTGATACTTAGTGCTGACAGGCTGCAAGAGCTCATAAAAGCAGAAGAACCATAGAATCATAGAATGGTTTGGGTTAGAAGGGACCTTAAAGATCATCTAGTTCCAACCCCCTGCCCTGGGCAGGGACACCTCCCATAGACCAGGATGCTCAAAGCCCCATCCAGCCTGGCCTTGAACACCTCCAAGGGATGGGGCATTGACATCTTCCCTGGGCAACCTGTGCCAGTGCCTCACCACCCTCACAGTAAAGAATTTCTTCCTAATGTAGCTTCCTATGCTCATGAAACAGGTGGAGGAGCGGGGGGAACTGGGGGCTTTGTTGGGGGTCACTTTTAGGGCCCCTCTTCCAGGGGTGACAGCTGTGTGGCTGCGCGAGTGCCTGTGCCCACACACGAGGGCAATGCAGGAGCAGGGACTGGGTGGCAGCCGCAGCTGAAAGGGGGTGCAAAACTCAGCCAAAGGGTGTGCAAAGCTGCCGTCTTCCAGCAGGAGCTCAGGAAAGCACTGCACAAGTTTCTTTGCCGAGACAGGGGAAAATCCAACAGTTTCCACGATTTTCTTGTCTCAGCCTGTGCTGAGCCACCACAGCACGTATGTGTTTTGCTGTCGACAGTTTTCACTAGAGGTTGAAGTGGTGTAGCCACAGTCACTCCCTGGTACCGCTAGAATCCAATTCCACAGCAGAATTTAATCCAAATCGTTTTACTTTTAATGACTGAGGGTAAATTGCCCTACTCTGCCTCCACTGATTGCCTATGCCAAAAAAATGAGACTGATTTTTCCTTCTGTCAGCGAGGTAAATATACTAAAAAAAGGCTTTCAGTCGACTTACATGACTATTGTCACATCTGATCCACATTAATCTTTTAACAGCCTTAAGCTTGCTCTTGATTCAACACCAGACCTCGCGAGGGAGGAAAGCGCTACTCTCCCCCTGAGTTATAACAGAGTGATTTTGCAAATCTCAATACATTTTGCTCGTTAAAAACAGGAGCTTGTTTCTGCAAACTGTACCAGTAGGGACAGGCTGTTATAGCCCAACAAGAAGCTTTCACGCTGATGTGTATAAAATGCCTTAGAACTGTGAGGGAGGAACAAGAAAACTTTCATGAACAACCGAGAAATCCACCCTTGAACTATGGGGGGTTTTGAGCATCTTGTCAGCTGCATCCTTAGTGCCAATGGAGAAAATCAAGGGGGGGGGGGGCCTTGTTTCTCTTAATTTTTATAGGTATCAGACCAAACCCAACACTTTTTAAAAGTAGCTTTATTTAAATTAGTGCATTAAATAGATGCATATAAAAATGGCCTAATATGACAGTAATTATTACACCGTACAAATCTAAATATAATCTTTAAGCCTGACAGTCAAAGGGTATTATCAAAAGGTGTTTTTTCATCCTGTCATGCTACTCCTTATCCTGGTGTTACAGATATTTAAATGGGAAGATTAAAGTGTGTCTCAGGATCTATACTCCTTTTTTTCTGCTTCTTTCAGCAACGAACAGTAGTGTCAGTGTTAAACGACGTTATAATATCTTGTTTAGTCAAAAACATCACCATTATTTGAGCATTTGAAATAGTCAGCTATGCTTTTATCACAGCATCAACTGAGCTATTTGTTGGATCAGTTGGATCAAGTTTCCAGACGACTTCCCATTCTTCCAGATACACACTGGCTCATTTACAGAAACAAAGACTGGACTGGAAGGGATGACTGGCTCACCAGACCTACTGACCGTTCATCACAGCGTGATGCTTCAACAGAAGACATGCTCCGTTTCTTCTTCCCAGCATAAACTGCTGTGTAATTGATTTTTCAGTAATTTTTCAAAGATGCCGAAAAGATTTGGGATTCAGCATAGAAGCCCTTTGAAAATTCAAGTTGCGTTTACACACAGATGCTTCTCTGTATCAGAACGTGGTGTTCTGCCCTGTGTTTGCATGCATTTCACGTATGAGTGCAGTAGCGGAAATCAAAAACCCCTTCCTTTATTATTCTTTATGCCTTTATTCATAACCAAGAACAATCAAGATCCTCAGCCTTCTGTTGAAGGCTTTCAACTTCTGTTGAAAGCCATTAAGCTACAGACATATACACAAACACTAGCTAGGGCTTCAACCCTGACTAGAAGAAAAATCTGACCTTTGGGCAGGTAGACAGAATATCCCTGGCTTTTTTTTTTTTAAATTAATCTTCACCAGCAATAAAATATATAGATCAAATCAAATCCTCATGATGAGGCTGAAATAAAAATATCAGTGTTACCACCTGCTTCCCTCCTGAATTGTGTTGCAACTTAAAATCTTTGATAGCACAAATCATTAATTCAAATTTATTCTCGCCTGACTTGATAGCTTTCCTGTACGAAGCAGGTTTTCATAAGATAATTAACTGAACGTCAGAGAAAAGAATTGCTATAAATGGTTAGGACTGATAGAAGGAGGAGAACAGTCTCACAGAAGTCCACATTCTTCTAATAAACATGCCAAGAAAAAATACAATCATTAGACAACATCATGTCCAGCCATCAGGATTTATTTCCTTCTTTCCAGAGGAAAAAAAAGGGTACATGATCTGATCTTGGAACACGGCCTCCAACTGCTTCAAAAATATATTCAGCTCTCAAGATATGGGACAAGAAAGTAAATTTTTCCTTGAATGTGTGTGGTATGGAACCTAAAAAATTATGGGTTTGGCTGTAATGTTTGCCATAACATGTATTTGATCGATGCTGTAAGGCATCACACGTTCTCCCACTGGTATGAGAAGAAGCTGACAGTCAGTTTCAAGAAGATGCATCATTTGGGAATGAGTTATTCTCCCAAAAATAGCAAGGTGTGATACACGCCTCAGCTTCTCCTGGCTATAGAGCCGCATTAGCTCTAGTGCTGCACTTTATGTAGATAAAGGTAACAGAGGATCAGAGGGACAACCCTTGAAACTAAAGCTGACGTGCTTGCATGGGCACATGCAGAGACAGGCCATGGTCTGAAGAGTGCATGGTAACATCCAAACCTACCAAACAAAAGCAGTCCCACATCCCACCCTTTCCAGGTCCTGGGAAAGAGACACAAGCTTGGGTCTTCATCCTCAACAAGCAGAGGCTTTCCTGGAAGGAGGAGACATCAGGGGAGAGCTGGTAGACTCCCACAAGAAGACATGTCGTCATGATGTGCAATGGGGTGTCCAATAAAATGTTGTAAAGCTTTACACAAAATTATGTCCCCAACAACTTCATCTCTTGCCAATTTGCAAAGCCCGTGTTGAATGAATAGGCAAAACCCAAACTGACAGGTGAACAAGTTTCCGAAGCGCTATTGCAGACGCCATTACAGACATTAAAAAGGCGCAGGGCTGTAAGAAAAGTCCCGAGCTAACCACGTTACCTGCCAATTTCCCCTGACTCTTAAGTACATGAAATACCTACATGAACATAAACTGCTGTCAAGAACTCATGCTGCAACAGCGTGACTGAGCATTTCTAAGGACCTTCCCCTTGACGCAGACCCAGACTTTAATCGCAGAGCTTGGGTAAAGAGTAAACGAGCTGTTCAAGCTGAAAAATTAAACCTCCTCATCTACAGACAGCGTCCAGCCATGCCAGCTAGACAGCAAGTATTTGACGGCAAGCTGTTTATAGCCTACCTCTGCCAGGGGAACAATTTGAGTAGTATCAGAATAGGGTTTTTCCTGTCGTGCTTCCCATTCCCAGACTTCTTTGTAAAGTCTGCAAACAGAGATGCCAACATACCCCATTCTGACCTACATAGCAAACAATTGGACGTGTGTTCCCGCTGCGTTATCACCGAAATGAATCATTGTCGCGACTCCTCCACGGCCTGGCAGGACGGAGAGTTTTCTGCTGGGAAGCGTCAGTTGAATCCCGCACCTACTGCTCTCATGACACCAACCGCATATTTTGTGTTTATCGCAGAAAAGAAAAACACACAGCAGAAAAAGGCTCAGCTTTAAATTCTGCTCTTTGCCAGGACAAACATGGGAGCAAGTGAAGCACAAGTCTGAAAGCTCGAGCTTATTGAGCTCCAGGGAAAAAAATTAAAATAATTTCATCAATCTTTTTTGGAAAACAGAATAAAGATGTTAGATAAAAATGTCCATCTCCCCCAACAACATAAATTGCACAAATCTGAGGAATAGAAATGGCCATGCTATAACGTCGTTGACCACTCTTTCTGTATCGGAGAAGAATTTTAGGGTTGTGTCCTGCTGTTATGGGAATCAGGAGGGAAAAAACTTGCTGGGAATGGGGCATGGGGATGACAAACTGTTCTTCGCCTTCTCAGGCTTCACAAATCCCTGGGCCGGCTTGGCAATGGAAGGTCCCCACTGAATCAGAAAAATTAACTTCAGGGGAAGGCATCCCTACTGGGAGCGAGCAGCTGGCAGTAGTTAATATTTATAGTCTTCTGCCGCAATGGTAGGTGGGGTCTAAAAAAGTATAGGAGATTTGGACTAGGTGTCTTTGAATCAAGCCTGCATTAACCTATGTGATCTGAAGCTTCTCTCTTACCAGCATTTGGAGCATAAAATCCTATCACTTATGCCTAACTGCCACATACCTGTAACCCTGTACATGTGGGATAAAATTAAATCAAGACAAACTGAGACACCCTTATTCTCTCTTTATAATTTATAAGGATAAAAGGCGAGTTTTTTGCCAGGGCAGGGTTCGGGAACTTTAGATATCCTGCTAGAAAAAATTTCTTCTCTCCCCATTAAGAGATATCTTTCAGAGTTTGTCAGACATCCAAAATATTACTTCTTCTCTCTTCATTAGAAACCATGTTTTGTAAGCGACAGAGACATACTCTTCACAGACCACCATTTACTTAAACAAATTATTCATCATAAAGTGATGCTGGAATGCAAGAAATGCTACATCTCTGACCATGACTCAACAGCAGTTGGTTTGACCTTTGTTTTGTTTGGAAAATTCCCAAAGCTAAAGACCTCTGTTGGGTGAATTTAAGCTGGCTGACAATCAGGTTGGCTTTCTCAGGGTTTTGTTTTCTTGCCTTTTTTTTTTTTTTTTGGTGAGCTCTACAGACATAGTTCCCCGGGTGCTGAGGGGCTCAGAGGTCAACAGTTCAAAACCGTTGCTCTACGAAATGCATCGTCATTTCGGTATGCAACCAACCCCTGCCCACACAGCAGGAAGGAAAGCGCCAGGTATCTTATTCTTTATCTCGTCAAAGACTTCAACAGCACAACGGAACAGCAACTTACTGAACAAATACAGAGGAGATATTTTACTTTATTATTTATCCCCTAGAAGAAATATACAATTACTTGCTGCAAAACATTTCAAAGATTTAAAATACTGTCTACAGTAAAAAGGGGAACTAAAATCATACAGCCCAAGTGGGAGAAGTGTGAAAGTCCGTTGCTATCCGTAAGCATTTGCATTTTTAGGATAACTGAAAATGATAATATTCCACATTACTAAGCCAACTGCAATGCAAACCCTCTTAAACATGAATTTTAGTGCAGAACTGTAATAGCTAAGGTCCTTAGTGTCACAGCAAAACAGATCGTGGTCATTTCAAATGAGACCTTACTTTGCAAGCTCAGATACCAAGTAATTATAGCAAAGCCTCTTTTGATGGGTGTCCAAAGATAATTTTCAAAAGGAAGAAGTATGAATTACATAAAGATCCACAAAACAATTCTCTATATTGTATTTTTGGAGTCACAAAATCTCTGAATCTCATTTCACAATGGAGCCAGTAATGCTTCATTTTTATTTACTGTTGTGGCTAAATACGCATCCTCCCGTGTATTGGATACTGTAATTTCCATTTAGTACGCTCTCCCAAATCCCGTCCTTTTTTAAAAAGTAGCGCACCACTGGGAGGATGACAGAAAATTAAGGGAGGAAAATTGGTTCACAGAGACAAGGCAGCGTTCCTTGTTATTGCCGGATTGTTACATGTACTACTTTCCACTATACAATTATTTTTGATATTTAATCTCATAGTAATTACCATTTATCTAATTACTTGAAATATGAAGCCTCTATGGATTCTCCCAGTTCTTTCTCTCATCCTGAAAATCTCCAGTAATAGCTCCTAGAGGAGGACTTCAGAAAACCAAAGTTAAGCTGTAAATATTCAGGAAGTATTTAAATTAAAACTGTTTTTCAGCCTAACAATCCAACTTCTAACATATGTACCCTTTCTTCTGCAGGATAGCACAGTTTTGCCTGTGTTCAATATGAGAAAATGCAATTCAGAATTACGGGAATTGTTCCATCCCGTGGAGTCAGTAACACAAATGGGAGGTTATGCCTTAGTAATTCATGGGGCCTTTACCTCCCCTGTCGGGCTGCGAGGATAAAACCTAGAAGACATATTCTGGGAGTTGTTCCATGCAAGATTCCTGTGCAGGGCTGCACTGTTTACATTGACTACAAATCTGTATGCACAAGAGAGCTCAGCATGGGAACAAAAACCTATCTCTGAAGTCTTTCTGTGAAACAAATTGAACATCGTTTTCTCCATAACAACAGAGGAAAACAGAAATAATTTTGAGGGGTAAAGCATCTCTCAAAAAAATTTGCAGGGAATTTCTGCTTTCTAATCCTGCAGACTGTGTTAAACAAGTCTCTTAAGTGAACAGACTTCCGAAAAATACATGGTTAGTATAGGTGAGGCCAATCATGTCCAGCTAATTGATCCCTCGACAAGCTAGGGAAAAGGCAGTATGGAGACTCCTAGAATCATAGAATGGTTCGGGTTGGAAGGGACCTTAAAGATCATCTAGTTCCAACCCCCTGCCATAGGCAGGGACACCTCCCGCTAGAATCAATCTACACAAGAAATTTAGCAGTTGAAAAAAGTTGCATTGCAATGTGAGAGCCACAGTTTAAAAACTACTCGTGTCTTGAATGCAGCTGTATTCACTGTTGCTCCACAAAATACTCCGGGCCAAATGAAATACTATTTTTTACAGGCCAGATCAATCAGATATGATGAAAAGACAATGGGGAAGGGGGAAAGAAGCAGGAAGGTCCTGCAAAAGAAAGCAAACCAACCCTCTACTTAACGAAAGGACAAGAAACAAGTCTGCAAAAGCAGTGGATCAAGACTTTCAATTCAGAAGACTTATGGAGGAAGAGATTTTATCTCCAGGCAGAGGTTAGCCTTGTATAAATCCTAACCCTCGTTTTAGACAAACTGACCCCAAATTACCCGTGACGTTTAGAAGAATTTTGTACTAGAAGAGAACCTTGGTGGTAATTTTGCGGTAAGCAAGACAAAGCATTTGGAAGAGAGAGCTTTCCAGTGAACAGGATGATTTCACTTCGAAAACCTTCCGAATTGTTGATTCATCAGATCTCCAAAGCAGCCCAGGCTGGAAACCCTAAACTTGCTTCAGTTAAAATTGGCATGGACCTTTAACTAGTCTGTTGGCAAAATTATTTAAATAAAGGTTCTTTGTCTATCTTTCCTTTTTCCAAAGGTACAAAATTGCATCAAGTAAAAACATAGCCTGTGCCCCCCAGAGAGTATAAACTAAATTGGACTTAGAAATAAATCTGCAAGAAGGCAGACATGCTGTTGTAAGAACACCTTTCCTCAACGACCACAGACCCAGCACGAGCGTGGAGTACAGCTACGCTGCACCCGAGAACCCGACTGCTCTGGACCCACAAGTAAGAGAGCATCAGCCACGTGCCAAATCCAAGCTGACAAGCTCTGCTGGGCAGCAAAGTCCTCTTCCACACCTGCACGAGTGTCATGTCATGGGACCTCAAGAACAATAAAAAAGGATGAACAGGTACCCACCTCAAATGTACAGATACAAATGTGGGCAGCCGGGGAACAAGGAGGAACTAGAGCTCCACATGCCACTACTACAGCACTGTTGGAATAACAGATACAGTGGGAGAGCTCACGTGTGGTGGGAGCAGTGCGACAGTCGGATACAAGCTCCTCGGGAAGACAGGGAAGGAAGAAGGGAAAGACTGGAGGGGGCTCTTTACAGGAAAGAGCAGCTTGTGATGGATGGCAGTCTGATTGAGAGTGCGGGTCAGGATCGGAAAAGAAGCGGGTATGAGTGATGAGGACGTGGCAGTGTATCACAGACCAGCCCATCAGGGTGATGAGGACAGTCTAGCACTGGAACAGGTTGTCCAGAGAGGCTGTGCAGTCTCCATCCTTGGAGATTTTCAAGGCCTGATTAGCTAAAGCCCTGAGGAACCTGGTCTAATCTCACAGCTGATCTTGCTTGTGCAGAAGGCTTGACTAGGACCAGAGGTCTCTCCCAACCTGAATTATACTACGATCCAAAGTCCAAAGGACAGAATCCCCAGGCAGGAACTATAGTTTTGAAATAGAGGCAGAGGAATACAGCATTTGCTGCCAGCCAAGAAGTCTCAATTTTGTGACTGTCTTAGCCATGAGTATCACGCATAGGCACTCACCCAGCAGCTAACTGGAGACCAAGGCTGCAGATTCCCAGGAAGCTACAGAGTGATGACGGAGGAGTAGCACTGCAGCAGAACCCATCCCTGCAACTCTTGTGAACATCAAATATCTGGGAAAAATAAAAAATAAAAAATAATCCCTGGCAACAAATGTTAACTTGAAGTTAATGTCCCAAAGAGCATTTTCTCAGAGCAAGGAACTTCTAAGTGCCTGCAGTTTCCCTAACCAGTTAAGAGACAGGGAATGTGAGACTGCACTAAAACGCATTCCCAGTGAGGGGAAGGGGCAGGGGGGCAAAAACGTGTTTAATTCACTGATGTTCCTTACATGCGTCTTCCCCAACAATCTGACTCTACAATATAGCACCAAGTTTGAGAAGTAACTTAAAACTTACTGCCTTACTTTTGCCAAGACACTGTTTACATGCTTTTGGATGAGATAAACAAGCTCTCATTTACAGACTGTCACTACGGTCCTTTCTTGACAAATATCTAACCCTTGTTTTCACTGACAGAACCACGTGGATTGTTTCTAACCATCTTCAACGTGATAAGGCTGCTGCCCTCAAGAAATTAGAATCACGCCATCTCTCTTGATTTGCGAAATACACCCCCTCAAATCTTGGTCCTCCTCTTCTCTGTCTGGTTCTCTTCCCACAGGTGGCTTCAGTTCCACCAGTGTCACACAGCTTTTCTCCCAGACGCTGCTCGTGCTCTAGGGAAGCTCACGGTCGGCTCTGCATCCCCAGCTAGCAGCCTCCTCTATGAAACCTGCCAGTCGGGCTTATTTATTTCACCAATGATAGCTGCTCCTTGAAGTCTCCAGGCTTCACTCAGCATCTGGTCTCCAGCTCCCTGGACTTGCAGACGTCTGAAACAATCACCTGCGCGTTTCCATTGCTACAACGCTGCTTTTGGCTTCTTTCTGTTCTTTTCTGAAATTGGCCTGTAGCCATGACAAGGGTTCAGAACTATTCCCAAAAGGGACAAGCAATCTAAACAGAAAAGTGATGCTGAAAGGCGCTGCGTGTACAGTAACCACTTTCTGCTCTGCATTTTAAGGAATACTAAGCAGCTCGAATGCCTCTATGCATTTACAGCGTGGCTCAACTGTATAACCAAATTACAAAGTTCATTGGTATTTGCCTATAAGTGTCCTGTGTCTGTGTGTCAAAATTCTTATAAAATCTTTCCTGTCTATGTCAGAGTGAACTACTGTGAATGTAATGACACAGTTCTCTGCTGTATGCTTCTGTCCCTGATAAGCCATTTTCTTATTATTGCACAGCAGTATTACCTGTTTTATTTAGCTGGAAAAAAGAAAAATCGCAAGTACTCAAGTAGTGCCCTAATCTTCTTCAAAGTCTATTGCTGGAGGAACAGCAGAAAATGTACCTCTAGGTTCCATAAAGATTAAAGTCGCAACAAACTCCTTACAGAATCAGTGCCAAGCTTGCTATCAAAGGCTTTAGGTGAGCACCAATAGCAAGTTACAATAAACTTCATACCAGCCTCCAAAAAGAAGTCCACACACTAGCACCAGGATTTAGGTATAAAACTAAGTTTGAAACTCAAGGCTTGATCTTGAAGAAGTTAATTCCTGTGACCAAGATAATGACTACATGAGTCATTATTCGAGAAAACATCAATGAATCAGAAACGGACACATATGAATAATATTTTAAATTCCAAATAAACTAACATGGAATTGATCTGTAAGAGGGTCTTCCTGCCACTCAAGGTCTAACCTTGAGTTAGCAGTTGGTTCTACCAACTGCTGGAAAATGCTTTTCCTTGCCCGGTTCTTACAAGTACTTTGGAAGTATGCATTACAGCCCACAGTATTTCCAACAAATAATACCTCAGGGAAAAGAGAAAACATACTTTTTAACCGTTCAGACTACGCCGTTAGAAAGAAAGTCTACACAAAATCATATACCACTGCAAAGAATCTAAAAATACTGAAAATGAAACAGTAATCATCAGCATCGATGTTGCATCTGTATGATAATCTCTTCAGTTACAGTAATTGCTTGTATAGCATTTCTGTTAAGAATAAAGACAACAGTCTGTAGAGCTCTTACGACCATTGCCATTTAGTTTTAATGCACGTGAGGCTCTCAAAGTGGACAGGTAGAATACTCACAAATGTACCTGGAAAAATCTATCTGACATTTATCTGTCCCTGTTCTGTTGAATATCTGAAAAACAGGAGAAGAATAGGAACTCGACTCTAGCACGATACATGATTCCCTACAGACTGCTGCAAAGAACAACAGATCCCTCTGCAAGGGATAGAGAGATAAAGGCTTTGGTGTTGTCAAGTAGGCAGCAACTTTGAGGAGAATGATGAGGCAAGAAGGGCATGCAAAAGCCCTGCCTGAACCTGAAATACAGGTTTAAAGTGAAGTTGAAGGCAAAATGAGAAACATGAGTGTGTATATAAATGTGGGTGGGAACCAGTCCTGTGGGTACAGAAAACAAAAGAGAGTTGACTGAAAAAAATTGAGATCAGGTGGCAAACACAAGAACAAACCCACTTCTCCAACACAAACTAGTTGCACTACCCTTGGAGAGCAATGCTTTATGAAACTGCAAACCTTACTATCTAATTCCATTCTCTTTATTTTGTCTTGGCACTATCTACACGAATGGAAAACAACTGCAAAAACAGATACATGCACTTTGGTTTTACTGGCTTCCAGAACACGATTGGAATGGAAGCAACGGTTCTAACAATCATCTTCTTTTAAACTGTGGTTTCACTGAAAGGTGGTTGTTTCTTGAGCTGTTACTTAGCATATCATTTGTATGTTAGCAAACAGAATTCCCAAAGGCTTTTTCCCATGCTGATCCTGTTAGTCTTTTTCTTTTTTTTTTTTCCAAAGCGTGCCCAACTGAAGGCTAATTCCAAAATCTATCTGTTGCACTTGAATGCTCTTCATTCATAAAACACATGGAGAAGTAAAGAGTAAGGAGAAAAAAGTAGAGAAAGAAAGCAGACCTGTACAAAAAGCATCACGATGGAAAACAAAGGTCATTTGACTCTCCATTTCACCATAATAGAAATATTAAAAGTAATGTTCTTTGGACTGTGTGTCACATTCAATTCCTAAAACAGAATATCAGCTACTGTGTTTCTGTGCTGAAAGTCACTTTCCCACCGCTTTTTGTAGACTGTTTGCATTATTTAACTTTAAAGAGTCCAAGAGGCTTCTGATTGTTTCACTTCCCATTCCTTTCATCCTATTCTTCATCTTGCTGGGATTACTTTTTCCAAATGGTATCAGTAGGGCTGCCAGTCCCCAAGGCTCTTTATTGATCATTCGCTGAGTTTTCTCTTCCTTCTGCAAAATCCAAGCACTTTCTCTGGCCATAGCTACAAATTTCTCCAGCTGCGGCTGATTAACATTCTTGCTGATATTAAGGTCTTGTTCAAAGGGATTCCAGATATAAAGAGGAGACGACTCAGGTTTATTTACTTCCTTTCCCTGCAGACAGTATAAAGAAAAAGCCAAAGTTGCATACATGCATTATAGGCTAAGCAAATAACAAATCACTTGAGTTATTATGTTAGCATTAAAAGTATTTTGACCTAGTAGAGAACTTTTTCTGGAAAAAAAAAAAGTTGTCACTATTAATCAAGTTAATTTTGCTGTTAACTTGACTGTATGACTCCTGTTCTCTGAATCCTCTGAGTGGTGGTTTTCCTTGCAACATTCAGCTTAGATTTCCTTCAAGGCAAAGAACACACAACTACAGCTTAGCCTGGCTTTTTGGCCACTCTCCCATTTGTTTTTCCACAAGTCTCAGACTTCCCTCACTGCAAGCGCCTACTCCTATCTCCGTTTGTGTATGTGCAGCATAAGTGTGTCATATTAACCTGTATAGCCCAGTCTGATAAACTACTACAAGCACTTAAACTGTTCAAACCACTGCTCTCAGTGCTCAGTAAGAGCTAGTATAACAAAACAAGATTACTCACTTGGCTGAAATTCCTGATGGTTCAGCCTGTCTTATAAGTACAGAACTATTCAGGTCATGGTCCACTTTTGGATGCTTGGTATAGTACAACACAAGTTGTTGACAACTATGTAGTTTGCTATTTAAATGCACTTCCATTTCAGTGCTTACCATGCTCCTTAGGTGACCTGCTCTGTATTACAGAACCTCAGCAAGCCTTCCACTGCAAGCTCCAGCAGGAACCTACCAGCTAATGCTAGTCCAGGAAGCGTCCACGTACATGCTACATACTCTTTCCCCAGAGGCAAGAGGGCTGACTGGCTAGTTAAACAGAAAAACATCAGACATTTGCCGTGACTAGCTCAGGCTCCAACATGTGTATGCTTTTACTTGCCTTTTTTAAGGCTTAATGGCAAACAAAAGTTCTGCAGCTTAATGAGTAAGTTTCTAGGATCAACCTGCAGTGGCAGAGAGAGCTCTTATGCCAGTAATCCATAGTGCCCAAGAAGGAAACAGAACACAAACAAGAGTGTCCACACAGCAACATGGCACTGAAACCCCAATCCTGTAAGCAGCCCAGCAGGAGCAGGTGCTGGTTAAGGTAGTTACATTTATATATATTTCTATTATGTGTGCATGCATATACACACGTATCAATAAATAGCATGACTTAAACACATAAAGTAAAGCAAAGTGATAGTGCAGACCTCTCGGCAAGCCCAGAATGATCATGTTATCTGTCATGCTTACTGAGATGTAAGTATGCTTACTGTAGGCTGATGCAAACTGCAGCAGGAAACCCAAGTACCAAAAGCCAATTTCAGAACTCAGTTGTAAGTTTTAATGCAGACATTGTTTGGGTCTCGATTCCCAACTTTAAATGCAAAGCCTGTTGGTGTACAGGGTTTGTCATAGACTTTTGCTATGACATACACCAAGGCATTTAAAAAGTTTTCCTCTTGCGGAAGCAAAATAGCTTCTACTTTTTAAAAACGCCACTTTTACTGCAGGGTTGTCAAGAAAAATCATACAGGCTTAGCATCAGAGTTTGTGCTTGCCAACATCTCTAAGTAATGACACTATAATGTTCTTAATGGTGCTGTAAGTGATCAGGATCTGAGAGGAAAACTCTCTTCTTTCACAGAAAGGACTCAGTTTCTGGATACAAACAATTTATATGTACATTGGATATACAATTAAAAATGACAAATTGTTGCTTAGCATATGTAGTTTGTCAAACGGCAGACAGAAATTCAATTGATCATAGAATCATAGGGTTGGAAGGGACCTCTGGAGATCATCTAGTCAACCCCCCTGCCAGAGCAGGGTCACCCAGAGCAGGTTGCACAGGAATGCGTCCAGGTGGGTTTTGAATGTCTCCAGAGTTGGAGACTCCACCACCTCTCTGGGCAGCCTGTTCCAGTGCTCTGCCACCCTCAAAGTAAAGAAGTTCCTCCTCATGTTTAGGTGGAACTTCCTATGCTCAAGTTTGTGCCCACTACCTCTTGTCCTGTCCCCGGGCACCACTGAAAAGAGCCTGGCCCCATCCTCCTGACACCCACCCTTTAAGTATTTATAAGTGTTGATAAGATCCCCCCTCAGCTGTCTTTTTTCCAGACTGAAGAGACCCAAATCCCTCAGCCTTTCTTCATAAGAGAGGTGTTCCAGTCCCCTAATCATCTTTGTAGCCCTTTGCTGTACCCTCTCCAGCAGTTCCCTGTCCTTCTTGAACCGGGGAGCCCAGAACTGGACACAGTACTCCAGGTGCAGCCTCGACCTGCTGGCCACACTCTTCTTGATGCACCCCAGGATGCCATTGGCCTTCTTGGCCACAAGGGCACATTGCTGGCTCATGGTCATCCTGCTGCCCACCAGGACTCCCAGGTCTCTTTCAGCTGGGCT
Source organism: Larus michahellis (assembly GCF_964199755.1). Classification (NCBI taxonomy): domain Eukaryota; kingdom Metazoa; phylum Chordata; class Aves; order Charadriiformes; family Laridae; genus Larus; species Larus michahellis. Next base: position 17,765,413 of record NC_133897.1, read on the forward strand.
GCTCTCCAGCAGGTCAGCCCCCAACCTGTACTGGCGCATGGGGTTATTCCTCCCCAGGTGCAGCACCCTACACTTGCCCTTATTGAATTTCATAAGGTTCCTCTTTGCCCAGATCTCCAACCTGATAATGACGACAGATTAAAACTCATTTACCTTTCGAAGATTTATGGAATTCTTTCTGAAATCAAAGTTTCCAAAATATTCAAAAAAGTCACTCAGCAATGCATCTAAGGCAAAGAAAAACAACAGCCATCAGTAACATTAAGGAAAAGTTTATTTTCAATATGCTCATAAAAATAAAAAAGTTGGTATTTAAAAATTAATTTTTTTTAAAAGTTGATATTTAAAAAGATTACCCACCAAGTGTTTCTGTATTTTTTGTAGGTTTAATCTTGCTTAAATCACTAACAAATGAGCAATCATATCCTCCAATTATATGCTTGTCTTTTTCATCTGAAACAAAAATCACAGACATATTTAGAAGTGATAAACAATAAAACACTATTGTATTTAGTAAAATTCAGGTAACAGACATGACTGAAATCAGTGAATGCCACCATATTGAGTAAATCAAATTGGGAGTTAACAAGTGAACTTTCAGGTTTAAGATTCAACTTAAGTGGTCAAAGATTTAAAAGAAAAAGTCTATAGATAGGCAAAGGAAGAGAAACACGAGTAAATGGCATATTTTCAAAAGCTTACAGGAATAAGTTATATGACATCTTTGTATTTCTGAAGTTACTTCTTTTAAGTAACAAACCTGATATCTCTGCAAACACAGCTTTATTATATACTAAACAGCACAAATCTCTGAGGTAAATACCTATACAAAGGTTTAAAAAAAAAAAAACCAAACAATCAAACAAAAAACAATAACAAAAAAAACCCCAAACAAAACAGACCCAAAGCTTCCACTGGCTTTTTCTGGAAAACGTAAGAGAACTAGGAATATTCTTGTAAAATTTCAGGACAGGTGTTTTATGTTTTAAAATTCTATAGAATTCTGATTGAAATGCTTAAACTGATTTTAAAGCAACTGAACATAGCCTTTTTCCTCCAATTAAAGCACTCAAAGCTTCCAAGTAAGCATGTCAATAAGCAGAAGGTATTAGCGAGGAATCAAGAACCTGGGGTGTCATTCTCTATGCTTTCATTAGATTTACTGAAGATAATACACCCTACAAGCTATGTATGAAACAGGTAGAACAGCTTGTTTGCTAAGATATAAGAATTATTTGCAGATGGGCTGAACAGTCTCAAGGATATTACAAATTGTAAGGGAAAAATATAACCTTTCTTTTAAACATTTGGTTTCTGTAAAACAATACACATCATATCAAGCTGCACAAAACTCTTATCAACTGCAGAAATTTGAGACCTTACAAGTCTTCTAAAAACCAAAATACAAAATAAACAAAAAACAGCCAGCACGGGAGCACAGAGCAAATAAATGACTTTTAATTATCTCTAAGTAGAATTTAGTATTGTATTGAAAATTATTTATTTTGCCCTTAAAAATGCATTATTTTCACACACAAAAATTCAAGTAAAACTTGCATATTCCCTCAAACTTAAGGCATACATAATATGCATTAGTATTTGAGAAAATAAATAAATTGCTTGGGTTTACTGATCACTTCAGAGAAAACAAATGTGTAAGTCACTTCAATAAACACATGAACAACTGTCCTTACCTGACAGTTCTTTAAGTTGGTCTAGTGTTGGAATGATAGGTGGTGATCTCTTTTGCAGAAAAAACATGACCATCATGGTCAGAGAGAAGTTTGTAATCCAGGTACCAGGAACACTATTTGTAAGTCCATGAACACGGGCCCAACATCGTACAGTGAACACTAGCGCTCTTACACGGGGATCAAGACAGCCATAGATATACAGGAGTTCTGAACTTTTTATAGCAATGCTGAAGAAGAAACGAAAAGTAAAAGACATGTAAATAATAAGAGAATTGTGAAGTCCCAGATGCAATGTTTGTTGTTCAGTCCTAGAGCGTCAGTTACATGGGAAGAGGGTATCCATAAAAAAAACCATTTAACTTCTATGCTTTTGAAAAAAGTGAAGAGAATGCCTGAAACTGTTCAGGATGAAATAGCTGGTAGTTTTCCAAAGTAAGAAGCATACAAGTATGGGTAAATAATAATACTGCATTTGCACCGTTTCCTTTTTTCACACCACAGTAGGAGAAAAACAAAAATAAACAAAAATAAGAAAAACATCATCAAGTACACAGGAGTGAAACTACGCAGAATCAAGGCAAAAAAGCACAATTTAGTCACAATTGCCTTTGAAGTACATTAGATAATATCTCTACCCCAATACATAACAAAAAACAACTGGAACTTCTTTTACAACTTTAATCTAAATAAAGTAATAAAATAATGCACTTAAAAATACATGAAGTGCAAAGACACAATGAAATCTGCAAAACAAGTCTATTTGGTAATTTTCAGACGACTAATTTTTGGTCCTG